>NC_086447.1:242655618-243019368 GCF_028390025.1 Pseudophryne corroboree | reverse complement strand
AACCGGAACTGCATTTCAAGAATGGGATTTCCTTCATACAAGCTTGGGCCACCAATGGATTCAGATCTGGTAAGCTGGATAACCTGGAATATACCCTCTCACCAGAAAGAGACATCCCAAAACATGGCACAAACGGCCTCTTGTTAGTTGAATAACTGAACAGGTTTTATTTACAATTTTCAGAATAAAACCTCTAAAAACAATTCTTACATCATAGAACCAACGTCAGACAGGAACAGATGGCAAGATTCCCACTAAACACCCCGGTGGGTGCAAGCTCTATGGTGGAAGGTCCCCGCATTAATGTATGGATCAAGTCACCAGTACTCTTGCATGAGACTTCTTCAGGGGTAGAATGTTAAAACAAGGGGTTATACATAATAGGTATGATGTACAGATAAACCATGGGGGAAGAGAAAAATTTGCAAAAAAATTAAATTTTATACATACCACAGTCTATGACTGAATAACAAAAGTGAGTACACAGTTCACTGAACGGGTTCTTTAAGAAACAGGTTCTAATTCAAGGTTGATTGCAAAACAACATTTTCCTCTAATGGGCAAAACCATCTGCAGGTGGGGCAGATATAACATGTGCAGAGAGAGTTAGATTTGGGTGGGTTATATGGTTTCTGTGCAGGGTAAATACTGGCTGCTTTACTTTTACAATGCAATTTAGATTTCAGTTTGAACACACCCCACCCAAATCTAACTCTCTCTGCACATGGTATATCTGTTCCACCTGCCCTGCACATGGTTTTGCCCATTAGAGGAAAATGTTGTTTTGCAATCAACCTTGAATTAGACCCATAGTTTTCAGTGAGGGACCCTATATAGACCCTAATGGATAAGATAGATAAACCATAATGTAGTCTACCATAGGTTTGTAGAGATTCAATTATTCATACATATTCAGCATTACCGTTTAATACAATAAAATAATTTTATACATACCACGGTTTGAGAATGCATATAAGAAATGTATAATTCACTGAAAAATATCAATATGGAACAGTTCTCTCCGAGAGACCAAAAAAGACCTATATGGGTAAAAAATGGATAACCCATAATATACTCTATCACTGTGGCTTAAATATTTCTACCTGGATATCCTCAGGTGATCAAATATAACCATATAGGTTATATGGTTATATTTTATATTTCTCACTTCTGCAAAGCACAAATACACTCCCCGGTGGGCAGCAACAATGCGTTTGCACGGCTGCTAAAAACTGCTAGCGAGCGATCAACTCAGAATGACCCCCACAGAGCGGAGGAGACACCCATGAGCCGGAGACGCATCTGGGTCCCAGGAGGAGAATAAGATGGACAGAAGGGTGGAGCTGTGGGGGAGGGAGCAGAGGGGAATGCCAGGAGAGAGAGGCCCATACAGTGTATATTATGCACCCCGCTGTATTAGCACTCTGAAGCGGTGCTCCTTCTTAATGTTAGTGCAGAGCTGACAGAGGCTCTCTTGGAGAGTGAGAACTAACAGAGACCACTGTGAAGCACTGGCTTAAACGTTAGCTGTACTGGCATTCAGGATTTCACTTGCCACCCCATGTGTGTGTAATGCCTTGCCGGCAAAGGCTCTCACACTGCAGTGCATCACAGCGATCTCTGTCAGTCTTGATGCTCCGATGAGCACTTGTCAGTCTTGACCCAATTCTATGAAGCACCACTGCTAAGCCTGACTGAAGTGCCAGTACAGCTTCTGCCCCACACCTTGTGTAGCCAGCCCAGCCACTGACACAGCTTTTCACCAGAAGGATCCGGGTGCACAGCTAATAAAAACAGATGGCTGGCAAAAATAAGAATTTACTTACCGATAATTCTATTTCTCGTAGTCCGTAGTGGATGCTGGGAACTCCGTAAGGACCATGGGGATTAGCGGCTCCGCAGGAGACTGGGCACAAAAGTAAAGCTTTAGGACTACCTGGTGTGCACTGGCTCCTCCCCCTATGACCCTCCTCCAAGCCTCAGTTAGGATACTGTGCCCGGACGAGCGTACACAATAAGGAAGGATTTTGAATCCCGGGTAAGACTCATACCAGCCACACCAATCACACCGTATAACCTGTGATCTGAACCCAGTTAACAGCATGATAACAGAGGAGCCTCTGGAAAGATGGCTCACAACAATAATAACCCGATTTTTGTAACAATAACTATGTACAAGTATTGCAGACAATCCGCACTTGGGATGGGCGCCCAGCATCCACTACGGACTACGAGAAATAGAATTATCGGTAAGTAAATTCTTATTTTCTCTGACGTCCTAGTGGATGCTGGGAACTCCGTAAGGACCATGGGGATTATACCAAAGCTCCCAAATGGGCGGGAGAGTGCGGATGACTCTGCAGCACCGAATGAGAGAACTCCAGGTCCTCCTCAGCCAGGGTATCAAATTTGTAGAATTTAGCAAACGTGTTTGCCCCTGACCAAGTAGCTGCTCGGCAAAGTTGTAACGCCGAGACCCCTCGGGCAGCCGCCCAAGATGAGCCCACCTTCCTTGTGGAATGGGTTTTTACAGATTTTGGCTGTGGCAGGCCTGCCAGAGAATGTGCAAGCTGAATTGTACTACAAATCCAACGAGCAATAGTCTGCTTAGAAGCAGGAGCACCCAGCTTGTTGGGTGCATACAGGATAAACAGCGAGTCAGATTTCCTGACTCCAGCCGTCCTGGAAACATATATTTTCAAGGCCCTGACTACGTCCAACAACTTGGAGTCCTCCAAGTCACTAGTAGCCGCAGGTACCACAATAGGTTGGTTCAGATGAAACACTGAAACCACCTTAGGGAGAAAATGAGGACGAGTCCTCAATTCCGCCCTGTCTGAATGGAAGATCAGATAAGGGCTTTTACAGGATAAAGCCCGCCAATTCTGACACGCGCCTGGCCGAGGCCAGGGCCAACAACATGACCACTTTCCATGTGAGATATTTTAACTCCACAGATTCAAGTGGTTCAAACCAATGTGACTTTAGGAACCCCAAAACTACATTGAGATCCCAAGGTGCCACTGGAGGCACAAAAGGAGGCTGTATATGCAGTACCCCTTTTACAAACGTCTGAACTTCAGGTAGTGAAGCTAGTTCTTTCTGGAAGAAAATTGACAGGGCCGAAATTTGAACCTTAATGGACCCCAATTTTAGGCCCATAGACAATCCTGTTTACAGGAAATGCAGGAATCGACCTAGTTGAAATTCCTCCATCGGGGCCTTACTGGCCTCGCACCACGCAACATATTTTCGCCAAATGCGGTGATAATGCTTTGCGGTTACATCCTTCCTGGCTTGATCAGGGTAGGGATGACTTCATCCGGAATGCCTTTTTCCTTCAGGATCCGGCGTTCAACCGCCCTGCCGTCAAACGCAGCCGCGGTAAGTCTTGGAATAGACAGGGTCCTTGCTGGAGCAGGTCCCTTCTTAGAGGTAGAGGCCACGGGTCCTCCGTGAGCATCTCTTGAAGTTCTGGGTACCAAGTCCTTCTTGGCCAATCCGGAGCCACGAGTATAGTTCTTACTCCCCTCCGTCTTATAATTCTCAGTACTTTTGGTATGAGAGGAAGAGGAGGGAACACATACACTGACTGGTACACCCACGATGTTACCAGAGCGTCCACAGCTATTGCCTGAGGGTCCCTTGACCTGGCGCAATACCTGTCCAATTTTTTGTTTAGGCGGGACGCCATCATGTCCACCTTTGGTTTTTCCCAATGGTTTACAATCATGTGGAAGACTTCTGGGTGAAGTCCCCACTCTCCCGGGTGGAGGTCGTGCCTGCTGAGGAAGTCTGCTTCCCAGTTGTCCACTCCCGGAATGAACACTGCTGACAATGCTATCACATGATTTTCCGCCCAGCGAAAAATCCTTGCAGCTTCTGCCATTGCCCTCCTGCTTCTTGTGCCGCCCTGTCTGTTTACGTGGGCGACTGCCGTGATGTTGTCCGACTGGATCAGCACCGGCTGACCTTGAAGCAGAGGTCTTGCTTGGCTTAGGGCATCGTAAATGGCCCTTAGCTCCAAAATATTTATGTGAAGTGATGTCTCCAGGCTTGACCACAAGCCCTGGAAATTTCTTCCCTGTGTGACTGCTCCCCAGCCTCGCAGGCTGGCATCCGTGGTCACCAGGACCCAGTCCTGAATGCCGAATCTGCGGCCCTCTAGAAGATGAGCACTCTGCAACCACCACAGGAGAGACACCCTTGTCTTTGGTGACAGGGTTATCCGCTGATGCATCTGAAGATGCGATCCGGACCATTTGTCCAGCAGGTCCCACTGGAAAGTTCTTGCGTGGAATCTGCCGAATGGAATTGCTTCGTAGGAAGCCACCATTTTTTCCAGGACCCTTGTGCACTGATGCACTGACACTTGGCCTGGTTTTAGGAGGTTTCTGACTAGTTCGGATAACTCCCTGGCTTTCTCCTCCGGGAGAAAACACCTTTTTCTGGACTGTGTCCAGGATCATCCCTAGGAATAGAAGGCGTGTCGTCGGGATCAGCTGCGATTTTGGAATATTGAGAATCCAACCGTGCTGCCGCAGCACTATCTGAGATAGTGCTACCCCGACTTCCAACTGTTCCCTGGATCTTGCCCTTATCAGGAGATCGTCCAAGTAAGGGATAACTAAAACTCCCTTCTTTCGAAGGAGTATCATCATTTCGGCCATTACCTTGGTAAATACCCGGGGTGCCGTGGACAATCCAAACGGCAGCGTCTGAAACTGATAGTGACAGTTCTGTACCACAAACCTGAGGTACCCTTGGAGAAGGGTAAATTGGGACATGTAGGTAAGCATCTTTGATGTCCAGAGAGACCATATAGTCCCCTTCTTCCAGGTTTGCAATCACTGCTCTGAGTGACTCCATCTTGAATTTGAACCTTTGTATGTAAGTGTTCAAGGATTTTAGATTTAAAATTGGTCTCACCGAGCCGTCCGGCTTCGGTACCACAAATAGTGTGGAATAGTACCCCTTTCCCTGTTGCAGGAGGGGTACCTTGATTATCACCTGCTGGGAATACAGCCTGTGAATGGCTTGCAATACTGCCTCCCTGTCTGAGGGAGACGTCGGTAAAGCAGACTTTATGAAACGGCGAGGGGGAGACGTCTCGAATTTCTTGAGACGGGCCCCCACCGTGCCTGAGTCCGCTTGTAAAGCCCCAGCGTCATGCTGAGGACTTTGCGGAGGCGGGAGAGGGCTTTTGTTCCTGGGAACTGGCTGTTTGCTGCAGCCTTTTTCCTCTCCCTCTGCCACGGGGCAGAAATGAGGCGCCTTTTGCCCGCTTGCCCTTATGGGGCCGAAAGGACTGCGCCTGATAATACGGCGTCTTCTTAGGTTGAGAAGCTACTTGGGGTAAAAATGTGGATTTTCCAGCAGTTGCCGTGGCTACCAGGTCTGATAGACCTACCCCAAATAACTTCTCCCCCTTATAAGGCAATACTTCCATGTGCCTTTTAGAATCCGCATCACCTGACCACTGCAGCGTCCATAAACCTCTTCTTGCAGAAATGGACAGCGCGCTAACTCTTGATGCCAGTCGGCAAATATCCCTCTGTGCATCACGCATATATAAAAATGCATCTTTCAAATGCTCTATAGTCAGTAATATACTGTCCATATCTAGGGTATCAATATTTTCAGTCAGGGAATCCGACCACGCCACGCCCGCACCGCACATCCAGGCTGAGGCGATTGCTGGTCGCAGTATAACACCCGTGTGAGTGTATATACATTTTAGGATATTCTCCTGCTTTCTATCGGCAGGTTCCTTTAGGGCGGCCGTATCAGGAGAGGGTAGTGCTACCTGTTTAGACAAGCGTGTGAGCGCTTTATCCACCCTAGGGGGTGTTTCCCAACGTGCCCTATCCTCTGGCGGGAAAGGGTACGATGCCAATAACCTTTTAGGAATTATCAGTTTTTTATCGGGGGAAACCCACGCCTCATCACACACTTCATTTAATTCCTCGGATACAGGAAAAACTACAGGCAGTTTTTTCTCACCAAACATAATACCCTTTTTAGTGGTACTTGTATTATCAGAGATATGCAATACATTTTTCATTGCTTCAATCATGTAACATGTGGCCCTAGTGGAAGTCACGTTTGTCTCCTCATCATCGACACTGGAGTCAGTATCCGTGTCTGTGTCTGCCATTTGAGATAACGGGCGTTTTAAAGCCCCTGATGGCGTTTGAGACCCCTGGACAGGCACAAGCGGAGTAGCCGGCTGTCTCATGTCGTCAACTGTCTGTCGTAAAGAGCTGACACTGTCACGCAATTCCTTCCATAAGCTCATCCACTCAGGTGTCGACTCCCTAGGGGGTGACAACTCTATAATAGGCAATTGCTCCGCCTCCATCTCATTTTCCTCCTCAAACATGTCGACACAATCGTACCGACACACCGCACACACACAGGGAATGCTCTGATAGAGGACAGGACCCCACTAGCCCTTTGGGGAGACAGAGGGAGAGTATGCCAGCACACACCAGAGCGCTATATATAGACAGGAATACCACTATAAAATGTGCTTTTCCCTTTATAGCTGCTGTTAGTATCAAAACTGCGCCAAATTAGTGCCCCCCTCTCTTTTTTACCCTTTTCTGTAGTGCAGGAATGCAGGGGAGAGTCAGGGAGACGTCCTTCCAGCGGAGCTGTGATGGAAAATGGCGCCCGTGTGCTGAGGAGATAGGCTCCGCCCCCTTCTCGGCAGCCTTTTCTCCCGCTTTTTGGTGAGTTCTGGCAGGGGTTAAAATACATCCATATAGCCCTGGGGGTTATATGTGGTGTATTTATGCCAGCCAAGGTGTTTACATTGCTGCTCAGGGCGCCCCCCCCTAGCGCCCTGCACCCTCAGTGACCGAAGTGTGAAGTGTGCCTGAGTAACAATGGCGCACAGCTGCAGTGCTGTGCGCTACCTTGTTGAAGACTGATGTCTTCTGCCGCCGATTTTTCCGGACCTCTTCTTGCTTCTGGCTCTGTAAGGGGGCCGGCGGCGCGGCTCTGGGACCGAGCTCCGAGGCTGGGCCTGTGTTCGGTCCCTCTGGAGCTAATGGTGTCCAGTAGCCTAAGAAGCCCAAGCTACCACCACTTAGGTAGGTTCGCTTCTTCTCCCCTTAGTCCCTCGGTGCAGTGAGCCTGTTGCCAGCAGGTCTCACTGAAAATAAAAAACCTAAAACTAAACTTTCACTAAGAAGCTCAGGAGAGCCCCTAGTGTGCACCCTTCTCGGCCGGGCACAAAAATCTAACTGAGGCTTGGAGGAGGGTCATAGGGGGAGGAGCCAGTGCACACCAGGTAGTCCTAAAGCTTTACTTTTGTGCCCAGTCTCCTGCGGAGCCGCTAATCCCCATGGTCCTTACGGAGTTCCCAGCATCCACTAGGACGTCAGAGAAATAGACATTGTAGAAGATGGTTATGATTCCAGGCGACCTGTGCTGTGTGCGAGGCACCGTCAGCACCACCCTAATTATGACCCTGGTGCTCCTATTCCCAGGATCACAGCTCCACTTGGTGCAGGCACACAGAGGCAGACATCAACTTGAATCCAGCTGGTTGGCACTAATGTGTTCTCCCTGCTATGAGCAGTGCAAGAGGAGCCCTAGGACTATTGGCTGTGGTGTTGACCACTGCGATCTACAGCTACTGCCTGCCCATTTTACTGAGGCTAGGACCACTTGCACCATGGTGACCACCTGACAGTGAGAATTATGTGGACAGGGGAAGGCCAAAGGGTTGGCTGAGTGTGGGTGCCGGCTGGGGGCTGTTTGTGCTCGTGTTTACACTGCAGTGCATGGTAGGTGGATATTACCGTGACTGTAAAACACACAGGACCCCCGCATCTGCTGGAATCTGCCTCCCTTCCCTGCCTCCTACACCCATCCTACCTACTGCCCTGCTGCATGTTACTTAGACAGTGGACACAGTCTCCTCAGTCACTGAAGCTCAGTGTCATAGTAGATTGTATTGGCAACACTGTTGTGTGTCCTTCATAATTTTGCCTTCGTAATTAATTTTACTGTGCATCAAGTGCTTTTAAACACAATTTTTCATAGGGGGTGATTCAGACCTGATCGCTGGGCTGCTAAATTTGTTGTGCTGCGTTCACATAGTCACCACCCAAGGGGAGTGTATATTCGCCGTGTAAATGTGTGATTGCATGTGTATGCTGAGCTGCAAAAAACAAACAAACCCCAAGCTAGTGGATAGCTGCAAATCCGCACGCATCTCCCTTACTTTACCATTAAATGATTTTTCCAGTGTGTGCAGTCTGTGCGCAGAAAAAATGGGAAAATAGGCAGCGCTATGAATGAAGTGATTGGAATTGACAATAATATAATGTTACAGGTTGAGTCTCCCTTATCCAAAATGCTTGGGACCAGAGGCATTTTGGATATCGGATTTTTCCGTATTTTGGAATAATTGCATACCACAATGAGATATCATGGCTATGGGACCTAAGTCTAAGCACAGAATGCATTATGTTACATATATACCTTATACACACAGCCTGAAGGTCATTTTAGCCATTATTTTTAATAACTTTGTGCATTAAACAAAGTGTGTCTACATTCACACAATTCATTTATGTTTCATATACACCTTATATACACAGTCTGAAGGTCATTTAATACAATATTTTTTATAACTCTGTCTATTAAACAAAGTTTGTATACATTGAGCCATCAGAAAACAAAGTTTCACTGTCTCACTCTCCGTCAAAAAATTCCGTATTTCGGAATATTCCGTATTTCGGAATATATGGATATGGGATACTCAACCTGTATACCAATTTATAAAAAAACAAAACAATAAAACCACTTAAAAAATTATAATTTCTCTCCTCAGAATTAAGTAATGATGGAATACATGCACCTTATTCAGTTCATATATGTCTGTATAAAATCAGACCGGTTAGCGTCTGTTCCTGAATGTATAGCCAGGTAAGTCCACAAGTCCCACAGAGGATATATATTAAATCAGCACAGTTCGGTTGTTGAATAATTACCGGTCACCGTGTTAGAGGTAGAAAGGCTTCCATAAGTGAAAATCCATGTTGGAAATTGATGTCCTCATTTATAGCAGTGATTGCTGTTGTTGTCCTCTTAATAGTGAACAAGGGGCTGATAGTGGATCCGGGGTAGGTTCAGACACTGAGTTCTGGTCATAAGAGCTGAGATGGTGCAGAACAGGGGGGTCCTACCCCCATGTTCTGGATTTGGTGTTGATACACTAATAAATTGGGATATTTAAACCCATCATCAATTCAATCTGGGTGTATATAAATATATTCAAGAAAACAAAAAGTGACACGGTCCTCTAAAATACAAATTGAGAAATAATTTTCCCTTCTGTGTAGAACACAAAGGATCAATAATCCTTTTTCAATCAGGATTGTTTATAGCTGAATATGTGTGGGAATAAAGGAACAATAACAGCTATTGAAAGGAATACCAAACCATAAAATGTATTCCACAATAAATGTTTATTGAGTCTGCAATCCAAAAAGAAACATATATTTCATACTGACTTCAAAACAGCAACAATATTGTAACATTACAATTTGTAGTGTCCATTCCTATCAAAGAGTGTAACACATCATTGCAGTTATGGTGCAGTCATACAGAATGGGAAATTAACAACATACATAATTTGCAGTGAAGAACAATAAACTGATAATTCCAATATTGATTTTGAATAGGAACGGCACACAGCATTGTTTTTACATTTTCTTTATTCACAGAGATTTCTTTCCTTTTCTATCACATTACTCTATTTTCTTCACTATATTTCGCTTTTGTCCAGCTCTATTATATGGTTGAAAGTGTATAATAAGCAATAACAACAATCCATAGGATTTAAATACGATATTCTCTTCTTTTTAAATGAAAGATTAATAAAGATATGATTCTATTATCAGTTTGTGCATAGGGATGAGTGCACCCAACTATCTCTGATTTTTTTTTTCTTCCTTGAATATGTATCCATAGAATTAATGGGTAGCACCAATAAGATGCAAGAATATGGAATATTATCCTCATAAATAGGCAATGACATATCCCTGCGGTACTATTAATACACTGCTATATCCATGCAAGTTCATATGGGTTGGGATCGGGTTATCGGTGGTCGGAATCCCGGCGGTCTGCATCCCAATGCCAGGATCCGGCCAAAAGATTGTCGGCAAGGGTGGGGCAAGCACAACAAAGCCCCTTGTGGGCTCAGAGGCTCGCTGCGCTCGCCACAGGTTCTATTACCACTCCATGGGTGTCGTGGACACCCACGAGTGGAAATAGTCCCAGTTATTGAGCATACCAACTGTCGAAATTTTCAGCGGTCGGGATCCCGAAGTCGGTATACAGACGGCGGGATCCCAATCGGTGGTAACATGTTTACATCCCGTTTATATAGTATACACAATATTGACTTCTCCCAATTGCACAGACTGATATTCCCATTTTCAATCCCACCAGTAACTCACATGCTGAAAGAGTCTTCAGCATCATGAGGAATCAGTGGTCGGATGAAAGAAACTGGATGTCCTTGGACTTAGTGAAAAGAGAGCTTCAAATTAAGATGAATTTTTCTCAAAGTTATGTTGAATTTTTAATTTCCTAAAAGATAAAGACATCAAATAACTGCTGAAGGCAGCAAAAAGAAATACAAAATGTGTGTGTGTAAGCATTTACAGTAAAGACAGTTTCTAAATGTTTGTCTTTTTCATGTTAACATTAGTAGTCCTGGTGGGTAGGAGGAATTGTCCAGCCCTGGAATTTTTGAATGGTGGCAACCCTATATCAAAGTCACACACACAAACAATTTACTTACTAGGATAGATGTATGGGTACTACATCAGTAATAATGGGGACACACAGAGACGGCAGCAAAATACTCTGTGGTTAGTTCTTTGAGATGTTTGGAACAACCTCCCGGCCGAGTTCTTTCAAAAACTGTGTGCAAGTGTACCTAGAAGAACTGATGTTGTTTTGAAGGGAAAAGGTGGTCACACCAAATATTGATTTGATTTAAATTTCTCTTCTGTTCATTCACTTTGCATTTTGTTAATTGATAAAAATAAACTATTAGCACTTCTATTCTTTGAAAGCATTCTTACGTTACAGCATTTTTTCCACACTTGCCTAAAACTTTTGCACAGTACTGTAAGTCTCACTGGTGGGATCTGAATGAGAAAAGTAACACATTCAGAATAAAGGCAAATGACGGGAATACCACAAGAGATCATATCAAATAGATTTAGGGGGATATATAAATCTTTGAAAAGTCGGTTGGGTGTCTGTTTTTTCCTGTCTATTAGATAGGAAAAACCAGACACCCAACTGACTTGTCAAACAATTGAATACCCCCCTTAGTGTACCTTTCTTAGCACATTCAGGGCATGGTGCTTGGTACATCTCAAAGCATGTTGAAGCGTAAATTACTTAGCATAAATGAGGGGAGAAGGGGGGACGGACAGACACTGGACTGCACACCCTAATTCCAAATATAATAAGAGGTGCTACCATGCTGAGATGTGTAGTGCCACACAGAAAAAAAGAAAGAAAAGAAAAATGCAGGTGCACTCTGAGCACACTGATAATCAGAACAATTATAATAAACGTCACAATTTAACATGGAGTAAAATTGAGGATCTTAGCAATGGCCAAAGATATGATTACCTATCATGACCCGGTGACCTCATCAGGTGGATCCATAACATTCGGTAATGTTCAAGTCCAGAACACAGGACCCCCCAGGCCAGCACAACCCAACCACCCAAAGGCATCACACTAGTAAAAGGAGCAGATTAAATGTTAAAGTGTTACAGTAATAAGAAGTAGCAGCTTAAGTGCTAGAAGTGTTACATAGCTTAGAAGTAGCAAATAAAGTATTATATTAGTAAAATGCAGTTTAAGTCCTAAATAGTTTTATCACTGAAACACTTAATGTAACACTTTTTAGAATTTAAACTGGAACCCCCCCTTCCCCAAAACCTGGCCAGCGGCAACTATATGCAGTGTAAAGAGCAAATAGGAGCTGCTGTACATGCCCAGTAGCAGCAGATTTTCCTACCAAGTCTGGTGTCTGTCTGTGGATCTGGGTGCTCAATCATCGCACCAGAGAGAGAGACTGGTAATTGGCTTACCATGCTCATTGGGCCTGCATATGTCTGAAGGGGATCAGTACTAAATGCCGCCGGCCGGAATCCCGGCGGTCAAAATACCGACGCCGGAATCCCGACCACACAATCCCGACAGAGGTGGCGAGCGGAACGCAGCCCCTTGCGGGCTCGCTTCGCTCGCCACGCTGTGGGCACGGTGCCTCGCTACGCACGGCACACTATTATATTCTCCCTCTATGGGTGTCGTGGACACCCACGGAGGGAGAATATGTCGGGATTGTGGCGGTCGGGATTCCGGCGTCGGTATTTTGACCGCCGGGATTCCGGCTGGCGGCATCTTGACCGCATCCCGTCTGAAGTTCTGTAATCTTATCAATCTCAGCCCTCAAGTTTTCTTGAAAGGTCATGTTTTTGAGGATTTCTGTCTTTGGAAAACAGGTGAAATAATTACTGGTCCAGCAAAATAGAGTAACCCATCTGTACATGATTAAAGAAAAATCCACAGTACATGACCTGCTGGTGGACTGAAGTTCAGAACCCCTATCTCAGACATAGGAATCCTATTCTTTTATTTGGATAGAAGTATGCTTACCATACTATCCCTTTAAACTGCAATTTACCATGGATTACACAAGTTTTGTGGCTGATTAAAACCAGCTGAAATGCAGGGTTGAAGTCAACCAGCCACAGAACCTGTTTAATTCATTAGTGGGTAAGCCTAGATGAAAAGAACTAACAAAATCAAACTTTAACACTAACTATTGCCCACAAGTATATAATGGAAATTTGTTAAATTACAAAAAATTGTACATTTTAATATTCACAGTTCTAAGAGATTATGGGGTCTATTCATGAAGCAGTGAAAATGGCGGAGAAGTGAGCCAGTGGAGAAGTTGCCCATGGCAACCAATCAGCATTGAAGTAACATTTATAATTTGCATACTATAAAATTATACAGAGCAGCTGATTGGTTGCCGTGGGCAACTTCTCCACTGACTCACTTCTCTACTGTTTTTACTAGAGATGAGCGCCTGAAATTTTTCGGGTTTTGTGTTTTGGTTTTGGGTTCGGTTCCGCGGCCGTGTTTTGGGTTCGAACGCGTTTTGGCAAAACCTCACCGAATTATTTTTGTCGGATTCGGGTGTGTTTTGGATTCGGGTGTTTTTTTCAAAAAACCCTAAAAAACAGCTTAAATCATAGAATTTGGGGGTAATTTTGATCCCAAAGTATTATTAACCTCAAAAAACATAATTTACACTCATTTTCAGCCTATTCTGAACACATCACACCTCACAATATTATTTTTAGTCCTAAAATTTGCACCGAGGTCGCTGTGTGAGTAAGATAAGCGACCCTAGTGGCCGACACAAACACCGGGCCCATCTAGGAGTGGCACTGCAGTGTCACGCAGGATGTCCCTTCCAAAAAACCCTCCCCAAACAGCACATGACGCAAAGAAAAAAAGAGGCGCAATGAGGTAGCTGTGTGAGTAAGATTAGCGACCCTAGTGGCCGACACAAACACCGGGCCCATCTAGGAGTGGCACTGCAGTGTCACGCAGGATGGCCCTTCCAAAAAACCCTCCCCAAACAGCACATGACGCAAAGAAAAAAAGAGGCGCAATGAGGTAGCTGTGTGAGTAAGATTAGCGACCCTAGTGGCCGACACAAACACCGGGCCCATCTAGGAGTGGCACTGCAGTGTCACGCAGGATGGCCCTTCCAAAAAACCCTCCCCAAACAGCACATGACGCAAAGAAAAAAAGAGGCGCAATGAGGTAGCTGACTGTGTGAGTAAGATTAGCGACCCTAGTGGCCGACACAAACACCGGGCACATCTAGGAGTGGCACTGCAGTGTCACGCAGGATGTCCCTTCCAAAAAACCCTCCCCAAACAGCACATGACGCAAAGAAAAAAAGAGGCGCAATGAGGTAGCTGTGTGAGTAAGATTAGCGACCCTAGTGGCCGACACAAACACCGGGCCCATCTAGGAGTGGCACTGCAGTGTCACGCAGGATGTCCCTTCCAAAAAACCCTCCCCAATCAGCACATGATGCAAAGAAAAAGAAAAGAAAAAAGAGGTGCAAGATGGAATTATCCTTGGGCCCTCCCACCCACCCTTATGTTGTATAAACAAAACAGGACATGCACACTTTAACCAACCCATCATTTCAGTGACAGGGTCTGCCACACGACTGTGACTGATATGACGGGTTGGTTTGGACCCCCCCCAAAAAAGAAGCAATTAATCTCTCCTTGCACAAACTGGCTCTACAGAGGCAAGATGTCCACCTCATCTTCACCCTCCGATATATCACCGTGTACATCCCCCTCCTCACAGATTATCAATTCGTCCCCACTGGAATCCACCATCTCAGCTCCCTGTGTACTTTGTGGAGGCAATTGCTGCTGGTCAATGTCTCCGCGGAGGAATTGATTATAATTCATTTTAATGAACATCATCTTCTCCACATTTTCTGGATGTAACCTCGTACGCCGATTGCTGACAAGGTGAGCGGCGGCACTAAACACTCTTTCGGAGTACACACTTGTGGGAGGGCAACTTAGGTAGAATAAAGCCAGTTTGTGCAAGGGCCTCCAAATTGCCTCTTTTTCCTGCCAGTATAAGTACGGACTGTGTGACGTGCCTACTTGGATGCGGTCACTCATATAATCCTCCACCATTCTATCAATGTTGAGAGAATCATATGCAGTGACAGTAGACGACATGTCCGTAATCGTTGTCAGGTCCTTCAGTCCGGACCAGATGTCAGCATCAGCAGTCGCTCCAGACTGCCCTGCATCACCGCCAGCGGGTGGGCTCGGAATTCTGAGCCTTTTCCTCGCACCCCCAGTTGCGGGAGAATGTGAAGGAGGAGATGTTGACAGGTCGCGTTCCGCTTGACTTGACAATTTTGTCACCAGCAGGTCTTTCAACCCCAGCAGACCTGTGTCTGCCGGAAAGAGAGATCCAAGGTAGGCTTTAAATCTAGGATCGAGCACGGTGGCCAAAATGTAGTGCTCTGATTTCAACAGATTGACCACCCGTGAATCCTTGTTAAGCGAATTAAGGGCTGCATCCACAAGTCCCACATGCCTAGCGGAATCGCTCCGTGTTAGCTCCTTCTTCAATGCCTCCAGCTTCTTCTGCAAAAGCCTGATGAGGGGAATGACCTGACTCAGGCTGGCAGTGTCTGAACTGACTTCACGTGTGGCAAGTTCAAAGGGCATCAGAACCTTGCACAACGTTGAAATCATTCTCCACTGCACTTGAGACAGGTGCATTCCACCTACTATATCGTGCTCAATTGTATAGGCTTGAATGGCCTTTTGCTGCTCCTCCAACCTCTGAAGCATATAGAGGGTTGAATTCCACCTCGTTACCACTTCTTGCTTCAGATGATGGCAGGGCAGGTTCAGTAGTTTTTGGTGGTGCTCCAGTCTTCTGTACGTGGTGCCTGTACGCCGAAAGTGTCCCGCAATTTTTCTGGCCACCGACAGCATCTCTTGCACGCCCCTGTCGTTTTTTAAAAAATTCTGCACCACCAAATTCAAGGTATGTGCAAAACATGGGACGTGCTGGAATTTGCCCATATTTAATGCACACACAATATTGCTGGCGTTGTCCGATGCCACAAATCCACAGGAGAGTCCAATTGGGGTAAGCCATTCCGCGATGATCTTCCTCAGTTGCCGTAAGAGGTTTTCAGCTGTGTGCGTATTCTGGAAAGCGGTGATACAAAGCGTAGCCTGCCTAGGAAAGAGTTGGCGTTTGCGAGATGCTGCTACTGGTGCCGCCGCTGCTGTTCTTGCGGCGGGAGTCCATACATCTACCCAGTGGGCTGTCACAGTCATATAGTCCTGACCCTGCCCTGCTCCACTTGTCCACATGTCCGTGGTTAAGTGGACATTGGGTACAACTGCATTTTTTAGGACACTGGTGAGTCTTTTTCTGACGTCCGTGTACATTCTCGGTATCGCCTGCCTAGAGAAGTGGAACCTAGATGGTATTTGGTAACGGGGGCACACTGCCTCAATAAATTGTCTAGTTCCCTGTGAACTAACGGCGGATACCGGACGCACGTCTAACACCAACATAGTTGTCAAGGACTCAGTTATCCGCTTTGCAGTAGGATGACTGCTGTGATATTTCATCTTCCTCGCAAAGGACTGTTGAACAGTCAATTGCTTACTGGAAGTAGTACAAGTGGGCTTACGACTTCCCCTCTGGGATGACCATCGACTCCCAGCGGCAACAACAGCAGCGCCAGCAGCAGTAGGCGTTACACGCAAGGATGCATCGGAGGAATCCCAGGCAGGAAAGGACTCGTCAGACTTGCCAGTGACATGGCCTGCAGGACTATTGGCATTCCTGGGGAAGGAGGAAATTGACACTGAGGGAGTTGGTGGGGTGGTTTGCGTGAGCTTGGTTACAAGAGGAAGGGATTTACTGGTCAGTGGACTGCTTCCGCTGTCACCCAAAGTTTTTGAACTTGTCACTGACTTATTATGAATGCGCTGCAGGTGACGTATAAGGGAGGATGTTCCGAGGTGGTTAACGTCCTTACCCCTACTTATTACAGCTTGACAAAGGGAACACACGGCTTGACACCTGTTGTCCGCATTTCTGGTGAAATACCTCCACACCGAAGAGCTGATTTTTTTGGTATTTTCACCTGGCATGTCAACGGCCATATTCCTCCCACGGACAACAGGTGTCTCCCCGGGTGCCTGACTTAAACAAACCACCTCACCATCAGAATCCTCCTGGTCAATTTCCTCCCCAGCGCCAGCAACACCCATATCCTCCTCATCCTGGTGTACTTCAACACTGACATCTTCAATCTGACTATCAGGAACTGGACTGCGGGTGCTCCTTCCAGCACTTGCAGGGGGCATGCAAATAGTGGAAGGCGCATGCTCTTCACGTCCAGTGTTGGGAAGGTCAGGCATCGCAAACGACACAATTGGACTCTCCTTGTGGATTTGGGATTTCAAAGAACGCACAGTTCTTTGCGGTGCTTTTGCCAGCTTGAGTCTTTTCAGTTTTCTAGCGAGAGGCTGAGTGCTTCCATCCTCATGTGAAGCTGAACCACTAGCCATGAACATAGGCCAGGGCCTCAGCCGTTCCTTGCCACTCCGTGTGGTAAATGGCATATTGGCAAGTTTACGCTTCTCCTCCGACAATTTTATTTTAGGTTTTGGAGTCCTTTTTTTTCTGATATTTGGTGTTTTGGATTTGACATGCTCTGTACTATGACATTGGGCATCGGCCTTGGCAGACGACGTTGCTGGCATTTCATCGTCTCGGCCATGACTAGTGGCAGCAGCTTCAGCACGAGGTGGAAGTGGATCTTGATCTTTCCCTAATTTTGGAACCTCAACTTTTTTGTTCTCCATATTTTATAGGCAGAACTAAAAGGCACCTCAGGTAAACAATGGAGATGGATGGATTGGATAGTTTACTAGTATACAATTATGGACGGACTGCCACGGTTAGGTGGTATAAAAAAACCACGGTTAGGTGGTATATATTATAATAATAATACAATTATGGATGGACGGACTGCCTGCCGACTGCCGACACAGAGGTAGCCACAGCCGTGAACTACCGCACTGTACACTGGTTGATAAAGAGATAGTAGTATACTCGTAACAACTAGTATGACACTATGACGACGGTATAAAGAATGGAAAAAAAACCACGGTTAGGTGGTATATATTATAATAATAATACAATTATGGATGGACGGACTGCCTGCCGACTGCCGACACAGAGGTAGCCACAGCCGTGAACTACCGCACTGTACACTGGTTGATAAAGAGATAGTAGTATACTCGTAACAACTAGTATGACACTATGACGACGGTATAAAGAATGGAAAAAAAACCACGGTTAGGTGGTATATATTATAATAATAATACAATTATGGATGGACGGACTGCCTGCCGACTGCCGACACAGAGGTAGCCACAGCCGTGAACTACCGCACTGTACACTGGTTGATAAAGAGATAGTAGTATACTCGTAACAACTAGTATGACACTATGACGACGGTATAAAGAATGGAAAAAAAACCACGGTTAGGTGGTATATATTATAATAATAATACAATTATGGATGGACGGACTGCCTGCCGACTGCCGACACAGAGGTAGCCACAGCCGTGAACTACCGCACTGTACACTGGTTGATAAAGAGATAGTAGTATACTCGTAACAACTAGTATGACACTATGACGACGGTATAAAGAATGGAAAAAAAACCACGGTTAGGTGGTATATATTATAATAATAATACAATTATGGATGGACGGACTGCCTGCCGACTGCCGACACAGAGGTAGCCACAGCCGTGAACTACCGCACTGTACACTGGTTGATAAAGAGATAGTAGTATACTCGTAACAACTAGTATGACACTATGACGACGGTATAAAGAATGGAAAAAAAACCACGGTTAGGTGGTATATATTATAATAATAATACAATTATGGATGGACGGACTGCCTGCCGACTGCCGACACAGAGGTAGCCACAGCCGTGAACTACCGCACTGTACACTGGTTGATAAAGAGATAGTAGTATACTCGTAACAACTAGTATGACACTATGACGACGGTATAAAGAATGGAAAAAAAACCACGGTTAGGTGGTATATATTATAATAATAATACAATTATGGATGGACGGACTGCCTGCCGACTGCCGACACAGAGGTAGCCACAGCCGTGAACTACCGCACTGTACACTGGTTGATAAAGAGATAGTAGTATACTCGTAACAACTAGTATGACACTATGACGACGGTATAAAGAATGGAAAAAAAACCACGGTTAGGTGGTATATATTATAATAATAATACAATTATGGATGGACGGACTGCCTGCCGACTGCCGACACAGAGGTAGCCACAGCCGTGAACTACCGCACTGTACACTGGTTGATAAAGAGATAGTAGTATACTCGTAACAACTAGTATGACACTATGACGACGGTATAAAGAATGGAAAAAAAACCACGGTTAGGTGGTATATATTATAATAATAATACAATTATGGATGGACGGACTGCCTGCCGACTGCCGACACAGAGGTAGCCACAGCCGTGAACTACCGCACTGTACACTGGTTGATAAAGAGATAGTAGTATACTCGTAACAACTAGTATGACACTATGACGACGGTATAAAGAATGGAAAAAAAACCACGGTTAGGTGGTATATATTATAATAATAATACAATTATGGATGGACGGACTGCCTGCCGACTGCCGACACAGAGGTAGCCACAGCCGTGAACTACCGCACTGTACACTGGTTGATAAAGAGAAAGTAGTATACTCGTAACAACTAGTATGACACTATGACGACGGTATAAAGAATGGAAAAAAAACCACGGTTAGGTGGTATATATTATAATAATAATACAATTATGGATGGACGGACTGCCTGCCGACTGCCGACACAGAGGTAGCCACAGCCGTGAACTACCGCACTGTACACTGGTTGATAAAGAGATAGTAGTATACTCGTAACAACTAGTATGACACTATGACGGTATAAAGAAAGAAAAAAAAATACCACGGTTAGGTGGTATATATTGTAATACAATTATGGATGGACGGACTGCCTGCCGAGTTCCGACTGCCGACACAGAGGTAGCCACAGCCGTGAACTACCGCACTGTACTGTGTCTGCTGCTAATATAGACTGGTTGATAAAGAGATAGTATACAATACATACAACAATGAATATACTACTATACTGGTGGTCAGGCACTGGTCACCACTAGTCACACTGGCAGTGGCACTCCTGCAGCAAAAGTGTGCACTGTTTAATTTTAAATTAATATAATATTATGTACTCCTGGGGGCTCCTGCTATAACAACCTGCAGTGCTCCCCAGTCTCCCCCACAATTATTATAAGCTTTGCCTTTTATACATTGATGTGCAGCACACTGGGCTGAGCTGAGTGCACACAGACTGAGTCACACTGTGTGACTGGCTGCTGCTGTGTATCGTTTTTTTTCAGGCAGAGAACGGATATAGCAGAGAACGGATATATATTAAAATAAATAAAAGTTAACTAACAACAACTGCACTGGTCACTGTGGTAAACTCTGTCTGACTCTGCACAATCTCTCTCTCTCTTCTAATCTAATTTCTAATGGAGAGGACGCCAGCCACGTCCTCTCCCTATCAATCTCAATGCACGTGTGAAAATGGCGGCGACGCGCGGCTCCTTATATAGAATCCGAGTCTCGCGAGAATCCGACAGCGTCATGATGACGTTCGGGCGCGCTCGGGTTAACCGAGCAAGGCGGGAGGATCCGAGTCTGCTCGGACCCGTGAAAAAAACATGAAGTTCGTGCGGGTTCGGTTTCAGAGAAACCGAACCCGCTCATCTCTAGTTTTTACTGCTTCATGAATAGACTCCTATGTCACTTTAATGCTTTTTGTAGTATTATGGGTTTAATTACACAACGTCGGAGTGTGCCCAGGGGCGGATTGGCCCAGCAGGGACAGATTGCCGGTGGGCCAGGCCCCATCCTCTAGTTATTGGCTGTTCCCCACCACCACCTCCCCGCACCTGGCCGATTCAGAGATGGTAGCTCCTAACTCAGCCGGCTTGGAGGTACCCCTGCCCTCAGCCTCCACCGCCTGTCTCTGGGTTGACCTGTCCCCTGTGGATGCTGACTGGAGGTGAGCTGCTGCAGGGTGAATGGGAGCAGGAGGAGGGGGGACACTGGAGTTCACTTGCTCGGCTTCCTGTGCTGTTCGAAGCAGCAGTTAGCGGCAGCGCTGTCCAAGGAGGAAGGCAGAGCGTCCAAGACCTGGGAGCAGCAGAGAGGTGACCCCTGCCAGCATCAGCACGGTGGCAGCAGACTTTCACTGATGAGTGAAGTCAGATAGCCGGCACCCGCTTTGAATACTGTCCCACCATCTCCCCACACCTAAACACGTGCAGCTGGTGAACGCAGAAGAGTGGGGTGACAGACTGCAGTGTTAAGGGCAGGGGTTAAAGTGAGGGGGAATGAGGTGGAAATGAGTTCCACCACCTCTAATGGTAGGGAGAACTAGTTCCACCACCTCCATTTCCCTGCACAGTGATTCCAACAGAAAAACCTGCCCCATCACCTACATCAATAGATGTGTTACTGATGAGCTGCAGCCACCTCCCACTTTCTCAGGTCCTGGTGGCTCCATGATCCTCCTCCATCTACAGCCCACCCCTCCTGGTACTCACACATGCTGTGTCTGTTGGACAGCATTCATCCTCTCCTCAGGGCCCAGTAGCTTCCTTTTCTGTCACGGCATATGTGAAGTCATGCTGTCACTGCTGCCAAAGTGAAGAGGAGCCATGAAGAGGAGCAGGCTCTGTGCATCTTGAAGACAAGATGAGAGGGGTCTGGAGCAACAATAGAAGTGGGGAAGTTGCTGGAGGGATACAGGGCATGGAGCTGCTGGAGGGACACAGGCGGTGAGCTGCTGGAGTGACAGAGGAAGAGATGTGTATAAGAGGCACTACTATTGTGGGCATTATGTGTAAGAGGCACTACTCCTGTGGGCATTCTGCATATAAGTGGCACTACTACTGTGGGCATTATGTGTAAGGGGCACTACTACTGTGGGCATTCTGTATATAAGTGGCACTACTACTGTGGGCATTTTGTGTATTAGCGGCACTTCTGTGGCCATTATGTGTATAAGTGGCACTACTGTGGTCATTATGTGTAAGGGGTAGTACTACTGTGGGATTTGTGTATAAGGGGCACTACTGTGGTCATTATGTGTAAGGGGCACTACTACTGTGGGCATTTTGTGTATTAGCGGCACTTCTGTGGCCATTATGTGTATAAGTGGCACTACTGTGGTCATTATGTGTAAGGGGTAGTACTACTGTGGGATTTGTGTATAAGGGGCACTACTGTGGGTACTGTATATAAGGGGCACTACTGTGTGGCATAACATGTATAGAGGGTACCACTGTGTAGTGCAATGTGCATAAAGGGCACTACTGAGTGATGTAACCTGAATAAGGGGCATTTTTATGCAGTGTATTGTGAATAAAATTGTGCTACTGTGTTGTGCAATTTGAATTGAAAGTACTATTATGTGACCATGTTGCTTCTTTGTGAGATCAATGTCCCTTTATAAAGTATGGGAAGTAGGGCACTAACTTATAGTTTTCAGGGGGATGCCGAAAACACTAGCATTGGCCCTGGCTCCGCTTAATGTGAGAAGGGAATTTGGGTAAATGAGTTCCATCACCTCTCCAGGACCACTTTAATCCCTGGTTAAGGGTAAGTCTCTTCCACTTCTTCCTGTCCCCTGCAACCTACCACTACTCCTATCCTGCTCCCTGCTGTCCACTACAACTCCCATCCTGTCCCTTGCTCCACAATACTTCTCCCATCCTGCCTTCTGCTTTCCAGTCCTACTCCCATCCTGCCCCTGCTCCCTACCACCATTACCCCCTATTATGTCCTGTAGCCACCTACTTCCCTCTACTACCATCATCCTGTCCCCCCTCCCTCCCCCCAACACTGTATATGGTAACTTGGCCAGCTTGGAGGTTCCCCAGTCCTTCCTACAGCACTGCGGCACACACTATTACCCATTGGCAGCCAGCAGGTACTAGGTGCCCCAGTCCTCCCTCTCTGCACTGCCTCCATAAGAAAGGGAAACCATCACTGCAGCAGTCAGCCCAATGCGTCGTCCCAGCATGAGCAGGCTGTGGCTTGCATTGTGCCCCCCTGCTACCCCACCTGGTGGCTGTGGCTTGCACTGTTCCTACCCCCCCGCCCCCCCTCCACACTCCCACCCGGCAGCTACCATGGTACGATTGATGGTAGTGTGTCAAGATGCATCTGTAGACACTGACAGTGGGAGTCTCAATCCTTGTGTATTCAGACACATGGATGTACACAAGGGAACTGCATTGTAGCAGTATTAGCATAAAGTCACAGACGAAACTGCAGCAAAAGACGTATGGAAGGCCGCAATTGCATCCAACTCATAATTCTGCCCTTTAAGGAGGGTTCCTGCCCCCTCAACAGACCCCCACCCCTCAACAAACCCCGCCCCTATTAGGGCTGCTTACATCCATTTCCTGGGCTGGTTTTCCATCCCAATATGCCCCTGGGTGTGCCTGACATTTAAAAGGGCAATAATTTCACTAGCCATGTCATGTTACTAAAATCATTGTTTTTTTGTGTGGCTATAAATAGGCTTACCAGACCTAAACCGGGACTCTCTCTGTGAATAACACAGGTTCTGTGGCTGGCTGTCAATCTGGCATTTCACCTGGTTTTAATCAGCCACAGATCCTGTGTAATTCATGAGTGTCCCAGATTTAAGGCATAGTATGGTAAGCCTAGGCATAAATATGAACAGAAGCGCTGGGTTTTACAACCAGTCTTTGGGCAACAGCACTGCTCGCACACCCCTAATGATGGCCCAGATCAAACCTTGGAGAGAGATAAAAGTGGAAAAGCTGCCTATAGCAATCAATTATCTTCTATCATTTATCTCGCCCAGTGTCTAAAGAAGCTTACTGGTTGCTATGGACAACATATCCACTTTATACCTCTTGAAGATATGATACATCCCCCCCTTAGCAATGTACAGTACACACACACACACACACACACACACACACACACACACACACACACACACACACACACACACACCTCTAGTGGTTGTGTGCAGTTACTATATCTCATATTAAGAATGCAGCAGCCAGTGTCTGTACTAATGTTCACAGCTTGCAAAGTAAATGAATTGTAAACATGAGGCTCATGCATCGTATTATTAATATGCGGTATGAACACAGCAGACATTGTGGGATGTAGCCTGTGAGACAGACGGGGAGAGCAGGGGTCTGAGTGAGATGAGTCAGCTCAGCTGCTGCAGGCAAAGACTTTATATATAACTGTCTTTTTGATATTAAACCCAAATACCTGTTTGATGACCTGGATATCAGCCATTTCTAAAGT
Organism: Pseudophryne corroboree; assembly: GCF_028390025.1. Taxonomy (NCBI): domain Eukaryota; kingdom Metazoa; phylum Chordata; class Amphibia; order Anura; family Myobatrachidae; genus Pseudophryne; species Pseudophryne corroboree. The sequence goes on along the minus strand of NC_086447.1, from coordinate 242,995,246 downwards.
GGCAGTTAGATGATGTGGGTGTAGAACAAAGTGGAACATCCTATCGTCTAAGCTTTTTATTTGCAGTTTCAACAGCATTCAATACACTGCATTTCTATGTCACTGAAATGATACGCTATGTTGAAGAAGACTAATTAAAAAATATACATTTTAGTTGCAAAAGTCGAGTCAAAACTCTGTACTCAAAATACTCCATTTCAAGGAAGTCTTCTAAAGCAAATCTAGTACTTTGACTTCTAGAACTGGAAAAGGAAGTGTGGAATTACTTGGTTTATGTATAATCAGACATGTAAGAGGTCATTTATGAAGAGCAATACAAGCACACAATTAGAGTCTCCTGCTAGGGTTACCACCTCTTCATTTCCAGATTACAGGTCAGGAGATGTGGCCAAACTGCAGAAGGATTATAACATTCTTATTGTATTTGCTAGATTTCAAGCCCGTTATTACCACTCTAATACAGAGCCCCCTCATGCCCTTTTGTATGTATGAGCCCCATTATGCCCCTTTATATGCCTGAGTTCCCTCATGCATCTTTATATACTTCATAGCCAGCTCCCCATAATCTACTATGTGTATGCCCCAGAATGTCTCATATCCTTTATATGCCTCTAAACCAGACCCTCATGCCTCTATATTTGTCTCAGACCCTCCTTATGCCTCATTTATGCCCCAGATCACCCTAATGCCCTTATGTGTCAAGCCATTCAGAACCCCTAATTCCTATCTACATACCTCAGTGCCAGCCCCCTCATATACCTTGGAACCCCATCATGCACCTTTATGTTCCTCAAAGCCCCATCATGCCTCTTTTTAGATCTCAGAGACCAATTTTTTTAAGCCAGCCCTGAGCCTCCATACTTTGTATTATGCCTCAGAGCTCTATCATGCCCCTTATTATGCCTGAGGGTTACACAAATAACTGATAGCATAGAGATCTGATGCTATGCCTTCAGATGCAGTAGCGGATTACAGGAGCAGGCAGGGGGCATCTATTTACACAAGATGCCTCCTGCAGCATTAGCATTTTTTAGCCCAGTCGCGGTGTACAAAGACGGAGCTGATGTGTTGGTGCATCCATCTCTGAATCATGCCCATTGTTTCTTTTTTTTGTGATCTTTCTGGTCACAATATTTTATTTCTTGTGATTTTTCTGGTCACCATTTATATTTATAACCTCAATTGTTGTTTTATGTTTCTAGATATTCTATATTTCTAGAGAGCTAGAGTTGAGCACTACCCTAATAGCATATGAAAGGAGGTTGGGATAGAGCAGAGAGTGGCTATAAAGATTGTGCAAACATCTCCCTTCAGCTGTTCAAGGCACAATAGCATAGTTAGTGAGGATCACCAAATGACTATGGCTATTACAATTGTCTATTTTAGGAGGTGCCAAGTGTTGGCATATCACTACAGTACCAATTAAATAGCAGTGGACAGAGACTACTACCCTTGGTCAGAAAATATGTGAAAAGTCTTCAGGTGAAAATAAGTTTACTTTAGAATGGGTTACTCACCTGACATAAATCATAGACTGCAATCTTTTTGTGAATATGTGTGTGCAGGTGTTGTTATTTGCAGAGACATATAGGCACACACCAGTGGATGACTCAACTATGAACAGTGCATTTAATTAACCAGTGGTGTTGGTTTGATGAAATATAAAAGTCAAAGGTACATCCATACTCACTGTTGTATACACGGTGGTTCTCGTAGATCAAAGCTTCAGCATTGTAGGGTTCAATACAGCTCACCAGCCAGTGAGTATATGCTGTGCAGGATGCTGGAACAGCTTTATATTGCAGGTCTATCTGGAGCTACTCTTAGTGGGTCTCCATCATGTCTCTTCCCACATAGCACTAAGTAAGGATATACAAGATGGCTGCAGTCACATGGTGCAGCAGTACAACACATAGGAGGACAGACCTCACTGGGTCCTAGTGTCCAGCTCTCTAACACCTTACAACAGGCTTCTCCATGTTACACAAACATTTATTTTCAGCTCTCTTGTAGCGACCTGTAAGAAAGGTAGGGTTAAACACATAATGAAACGGCAACATATCATGTGACTTTGGTCTGGTCTTGGAAAACATATCAGTAAAGGTTTTCCCTCACTGAGAGCATGGACTATGGCAACAATCTCTCAACTCACAATAGTCAAGTAATGCTCTATTCTATTTCTTTTGAAGTATTTTTTTCAATTAAAATACAATGCACTGCAACATCACAGTATTGGTATAGTAACTGAAACTGAAAATGTCCTGAAGACCAATGAGTAAATAACACTGCGATATCACAAATGAAGAAAATGTCAAAATGGCATGAAAAAGGAATAGGATATACAATCAATTGAGAAACCTCTGCCAACTTATAACGCTTTCGCATTGCAATGCCGGGTCGCATCCGGGAATTGGAAACGGGTCCTTCCCGGGTGTGACCCGGCATTGGACCCTTTCAGACTATCATCCCGACCCAGTTGCCATCGGGGGCAGGGACAGAGGCGACATCAGGGACGGGTGTGGAGGCAGCGCTGGGAGATGAGATCATCTTCACGCCGACTCTTCCTATACTGTGAACGGGTCCCGGGTTGCATTGACCCGGCAACCCATTCACACTGCACCTGACCTGGTAATAACCCGGGAATAATCTTTCTTTATTCCTGGGTTGAAATACCAGGTCAGGGTGACCCCTTTCACACCACACAGCGACCCACATCAACCTGGCAATACACCAGGTCGATACCGGGTTATTTGTGTGGTGTGATGGGGGTATTACTCTAAGAATAGTATTACTAAAAAATGTACAAAGAGTATATTTATGCCCAGGAGGAATTCATGGTAGGAGTGGGAGAAGACGAGCACCAATAAGAACTTAGGAAACAATTACAATTAACTGAGAGAAATTGGAGGATCGTTATCAATCGCTATAACTGTTATAAACTTCTGAGCTGTAGGTTGGAAGCTCTTATGAATTTGTTATCTGGTTGCAAGGGGAAGTGTATTGATGTAACAAAGAAGAAGCCTATACGTTGTTCCTTCTCCCATACTGTCTCAATCCACTCCATCTGAAACACGCCTCAACTTTACATTGAAAAGAAGAGAGGAAGTAGGTTCCCTTTGAATCCAGTTTCATAGAATGGTTCTGCTCTAGGCATATTAGTTGCTTGTATGCCTGAGTCTGGTTGTCTGGGTATTTTACACCTGTGTCTGGGCACTTCATTACTATGTGCCTGGGTAATGTACCCTGTGTGCCCGGGCACTTAACTCTGGTGTTCCTGGGCCCATAACCTTTTAAGAATGATATGTGTGCAGCTGTTGTTATTTGCAGGGTTATGTAGGCACCAGCGAATGACTCAAACTATGATCAGTCCAGTTACGTAACTAGTGGTGTTGGTTTATTGAAGTATAACAGGTACAGCCGGAACACCTTTATATTGCAGGCATCTCTTTGGCTTAGTGGGATTCTTGTCTCCATCATTTCTCTTCTCACACAGTGGGGGGTTTTCAGAGTTGTTAGCAACCAAAAAAGTTAGCAATTGGGCAAAACCATGTTGCACTGCAGGTGGGGCAGATGTAACATAAGATGAGAGACACGAGACCAAACAATGCAAAAGAGATGAAGGCCACTATTGAAGCTTACTGGTCTTCCATAACACCTCAGCAGTGCCACAGGCTGATAGAATCCACGCCATGCCGCATTGAGGCAATAATTCATGCAAAAGGGGCCCAAACCAAATACTGAGTACATATGCCTGATTATACTTTTCAGAGGGCTGACATTTCTGTATTTAAAATCCTTTTTGAATTGATTTTATGTAATATTCTAATTTTCTGAGATTATGGATTTGGGGTTATTTTAAGCTGTAAACCACGATCATCAAAATTATAACAAATAAAGGCTTGAAATATCTCACTTTGCATGTAATGAGTCTATATAATATAATATAATCGTTTCACCTTTTAAGTTGAATTACTGAAATAAATGAACTTTTGCATGATATTCTCATTTTCTGAGTTTCATCTGTAGCTTTACTACAACTTCATGCATGATACTTTGCACATAGAACTGGTGTTTGAAGATTCATTATCTATGGACATCTGATCCTCCACCTTGTGAGCAATTTCAAGCTTCAACATCTTATTATCTTCAGGGTATTGTAAATATATTGTTTAAAATTCAGGAAATCACCATGCTATTTTCATCAGCAGTGATTCAGCTACTCTTGAGAGATTCATTGTGTAAATCAGATGACGAAGAGCTACTGCTGGAAGAGGGAATAATTTCTTGAAACCTCCATTGGTGTTTAGTAGAGATGTGCGGCTGGCACTTTTCATGTTTTGTGTTTTGGTTTTGGTTCTAATTCCACTTTCGTGTTTTGGCTTGGTTTTGGCAAAACCACCCTTTCGTGTTTTGGTTTTGGATCTGGATGATTTAAAAAAACAACAACATTAAAACAGCTAAAATCACAGAATTTGTGGGTAATTTTGATCCTACGGTATTATTAACCTCAATAATATTCATTTCCACTCATTTCCAGTCTATTCTGAACACCTCACAATATTGTTTTTAGGCCAAAAGGTTGCACCGAGGTGGTTGTATGACTAAGCTAAGTGACACAAGTGTGCGGCACAAACACCTGGCCCATCTAGGAGTGGCTGTTAGGGTCTCCTGCCCTGTGCTGCCACGTCGTCATGGCAACCGGGAGACAAGTGCTAGTGGAGTAACCTGAGCGCAGCTGATACTCCGGTTCGGGTCTTTTGCTGTGCAGTGGTTATAGGCTCTGTGCACGGCAGGGGATCCGGTGCTGGTTTTTGTGCTCACAGTCTGTGAGGTCTGAGTGGGGCGTGGACAGCACCTGCTTTATAAGGCCTCTTTGCAGGGTAAGCAGATGCTGCTGAATCTTTGTTGGTTAGTCAGTTCATGAAAGTTAGCCAGTACTGTGTAGCTTTGTATTTGTTTGTTGCTTACTGCAAATAGGCCTGGGGATTTGGTATTACACTCTGCCAATCCAGACCTAGCAGTAAGACTGGAGTCAGTCGTTTAGCTTGCTGGGGTTCTGTTACTACTCTGTGAACCTAGCAAGTTTGCGGCTGTATTCTAAGACTTGCCTGTCTAATCCTGTCTCACTGTGCTAGGTGTCAGGGGTCAGTTTAGTGGCAGTAAGCTAAAACCTGTGCACTGCAAGTGAGAAATAGGATTGTGGAGACTCTCCTTGTGTCTATCATTCCATCTCTGACCAAGGAGTTTACTGCCACACCCGTTGGTAACCCTTTAGGGTTTTGCTGTTGCCCTTAGCAACAGCATTTCAGGTTCTCTACGTATTAAAACACAACATCTTGCTTTTTACATCTGAGCAGTTCTAATACAAGGGAGATACCCAGTTCCTTAGCCTCTGGGCTTCTCTGTTCACTTTGTGTGTATTTTGTTACCCTATCACCTTCTGTGTACGTTATGTCATATTCCCCAGTTTGTCTGTGAGTCCATTTGTTTTGCATAACAGTTCAAACACCAGTGCATTCCTGCAGACACTGGAGTGCATAACAGTTCTGACACCAGTACTTTCCTGCAGGCACTGGTGTGCATAACATATTCAGCAGCCAAATACTCCTGTTGAAATTTTGTGGGAATATGGAGCATACCCCTCAAAATACGTTGCAACAGGTGGTCGATCAGGTGCAGGTCCTGACTCGACAATTTAATGATTTGTCCATTAAAATGCACACCTCCCAGGCTGCTGGCGGATCTCCCGCAGCAGCAGCACCTGCAGGGGTTAAGGAGCCGAAAGTAAATCTCCCGGATCGTTTTTCTGGAGATCGCTCGCAGTTCTTTTGTTTCAAGGAGAGCTGCAAGCTATACTTCCGGCTTAGGCCTCAGTCTTCTGGGTCGGAGATTCAGCGGGTGGGCATAGTGATTTCCTTGCTACAAGGAGACCCACAGGTCTGGGCATATGGGTTGCAGCCTGACTGTCAGTCGCTTAAAAGTGTTGATGCTTTATTTACGGCACTGGGCATGTTGTATAATGACCCTGACAAGACGGCCTCAGCCGAGGCTCAGATTTCGATCCTTAAGCAAGGGCGAAGGCCAGTTGAGGTTTACTGTACGGAGTTTCGGAGGTTGGCCCATGATACCCAGTGGAATGACCCAGCCCTGAGACACCAGTACCGAAGAGGTCTTTCTAACCAGATAAAGGACCAACTGGTACAATATCCCTTGCCTGATAGCTTGGATCAGCTCATGCAGTTATCCATCCGGGTGGATAGACGGCTGAGAGAGCGTAGGCTTGAAAGGGAGACTGAGATTTCCTTCCTTCCCAAGGGAACCTCAGACTCTGAGGAATTTTCTGAGGAGCCTATGCAGATTGGGGCTACCCGCCTCTCCTCGCGTGAGAAGACGCGGAGGAGACAGCAGGGGTTGTGTTTGTACTGTGGGAATAAAGGTCATGTGGTAGTATCATGCCCAGAAAAGCCGGAAAACTTCAGGGCCTGAGGGTGATGGGAAATATCCTGTCAGGCCAGAAGTCAGAATTTCCCAAGAAGACTTTTATCATTCCGGTGACCTTGAAGATCCTCGGTCAAACTGTCAAGACTGAGGCCTTTGTGGACAGTGGGGCCGACGGGGTTTTTATGGACCGCCAATTCGCCCTGAAACACTCTGTTCCCTTAGTACCCTTGGCATCGGAAATTGAGATTTGTGGGTTAAACGGGGAACCATTATCCCAAGGTAAAATTACCTCTTGCACTAGCCAGATTTCTTTGTTTATTGGAGCCACACACTCTGAAAAATTGTCCTTTTATGTGACTGTCTGTACTTTTGCCCCATTGGTGTTGGGGTTACCCTGGTTAAGGGCCCACAATCCTCAATTTGACTGGGTCTCTGGGGAGATTCTTAGTTGGGGTACTGATTGTTTCAGGAGTTGCTTGAGCCTTCCAGTCAGGCTCTCGCAGCTAAGTTTGCCAGGATTGCCAGGGTGTTATGCAGATTTTGCGGACGTGTTCTCCAAAAAAGTTGCAGAGGTACTACCTCCCCATCGCCCCTATGACTGTGCCATTGATTTGTTGCCAAATGCTAAGCTTCCCAAGAGCAGGTTGTACTCCCTGTCACGTCCTGAAACTCAGGCTATGGCAGAGTATATTCAGGAGAACTTGGCTAAGAGATTTATCAGACCTTCACAGTCTCCAGTTGGGTCGGGGTTCTTCTTCGTGGGTAAAAAGGACGGTTCGTTGCGACCCTGCATCGACTTCAGGGAATTGAACCGTATCACGATTAAAAACTCATACCCACTGCCTCTCATTTCGGTCTTGTTTGACCAGCTTCGTACTGCCACCATTTTTTCTAAGATTGACCTACGCGGTGCGTACAATCTAATCCGAATAAGAGAGGGGGATGAATGGAAGACTGCCTTTAATACCCACTCAGGGCATTATGAATATTTGGTGATGCCTTTTGGGCTCTGTAATGCCCCGGCAGTCTTCCAGGATTTCATGAATGATGTGCTCAGGGAATATTTGGATAGATTCTTAGTTGTATACTTAGATGACATCCTAATCTTCTCCCATTCCCTGGAGGAACATCGGAAGCATGTACGCTTAGTCCTCCAGAAACTCAGAGACCACCGGCTTGGGGCGAAGCTGGAGAAGTGCGAATTTGAAGTTCAGCAAATCGCATTTCTAGGATATATTATCTCCCCAGAAGGTTTCCAAATGGAGGGTTCCAAGGTACAGGCAGTCCTGGATTGGGTGCAGCCCACTAGTTTGAAGGCGCTTCAGCGTTTCCTGGGCTTTGCGAATTTTTATAGACGATTTATCGCTGGATTTTCGTCTATAGTGGCGCCCTTGGTGGCACTCACTAAGAAAGGGGCGGATGTTGCTCACTGGTCTTGTGAGGCTAAAGCGGCTTTTGCCCGTCTCAAAAGGGCATTTGTTTCGGCCAAGGTGCTGCGACACCCAGATCCAGAGCGTCCTTTTGTGGTGGAGGTGGATGCCTCTGAGATGGGTATTGGGGCAGTGCTTTCTCAGATGGGAGTGTCTGATAATCGCCTTCATCCCTGTGCTTACTTTTCCCGTAAATTTTCGCCTGCCGAGATGAATTATGACGTGGGTAACCGGGAATTGTTGGCTATTAAGGATGCACTGGAGGAGTGGAGACACTGGCTTGAGGGGGCTAAGTTTGTGGTCTCAATTCTCACTGACCATAAGAATCTGGCATATTTAGAGTCAGCGAAGCGTCTCAATGCCAGGCAGGCACGATGGGCTTTGTTTTTTGCTCGCTTTAATTTTTTGATAACATATCGCCCTGGGTCAAAAAACATCAAGGCTGATGCGCTCTCGCGGAGTTTTGCTCCAATCCAGGAGACCACCGAGGAGCCATTGCCCATTGTTTCCCCATCATGTATTAAAGTGGGCATTACCCAGGACCTCTTATCATTAGTCCTTAGAGCACAGGAGCAGGCTCCTCCAGACCTTCCGGTAGGTCTTTTGTTTGTGCCTCCTAGGTTAAGACAGCGAGTGTTCCTGGAATTCCATGCCAAGAAGTCGGCAGGTCACCCGGGTATTGCCAGAACTCGGGAGTTGCTATCTAGGGCGGTGTGGTGGCCCTCGGTGGCTAAGGATGTGGATCAGTGGGTTCGGGCATGTGACATCTGTGCCCGAAATAAGACTCCTAGAGGGGTTCCTGTTGGCCCATTACATCCACTCTCTATCCCATCTAAGCCATGGACCCACATTTCAATGGATTTTGTGGTGGACTTGCCCAAATCCTCGGGGATGACAGCCATCTGGGTTGTCGTTGACAGGTTTTCGAAGATGGCGCACTTCGTTCCACTGGTTGGGCTGCCATCAGCCAGACGCCTGTCTGAATTATTTATGCTGCATGTTGTGCGTCTCCACGGGTTGCCACTTGATGTGGTCTCTGACCGCGGATCCCAGTTTGTGGCCAAATTCTGGAGGGCATTTTGTTCCGATCTCCAGATTTCTGTCAGCTTGTCGTCAGGCTACCATCCACAGTCTAATGGGCAGACTGAAAGGGTGAACCAGTCCTTGGAGCAGTTCCTCAGGTGTTATGTCTCCAAGTGTCAGACTGACTGGGTTGCTCATCTGTCCATGGCGGAGTTTGCCTATAACAACGCGGCTCACTCTGCTACAGGGATCTCTCCCTTCCTTTGTGTGTATGGGCATCATCCTAAGGCCAATTCTTTTGACCCCCTGGACTCCACGCCTGGTGGTTCCTCTGTGGTTTCGGTCCTTAGAGGTATTTGGCGGAAAGTGAAGAAAGCCCTTGTGTCTGTGTCATTAGTGACCAAAAGGGTTTTTGATAAGCGGAAAAGACCCTGCAGCTTCAAATTAGGAGACTTCGTCTGGTTGTCTACCAAGAATTTGAAGTTGAGACAGCCATCTCATAAGTTAGGGCCCCGGTTCATCGGCCCTTATAAGATCACCAGGGTTATCAATCCGGTGGCATTTCAGTTAGATCTGCCCCGTTCTTTGGGTATCAATAAAACATTTCATTGTTCCCTTTTAAAACGGGCGATTAGTAATCCTTCTTCCAGTGGAAGACCTTCCCCTCTTCTGATACGTTGCCAGAGGGAGTTTGTTGTTGAAAGGATTCTTGACTCCAAGGTGGTTCGGGGTCGGCTGTCATTTTTGGTGCACTGGAAGGGGTATGGCCCGGAGGAGCGGTCGTGGGTGCGCAGTTGTGATCTTCATGCCCCCAGACTGATACGCTCTTTCTTCTCGCAGTTCCCCGATAAACCCGGTGGTAGGGGTTCTTTGACCCCTCGTCAGAGGGGGGGTACTGTTAGGGTCTCCTGCCCTGTGCTGCCACGTCGTCATGGCAACCGGGAGACAAGTGCTAGTGGAGTAACCTGAGCGCAGCTGATACTCCGGTTCGGGTCTTTTGCTGTGCAGTGGTTATAGGCTCTGTGCACGGCAGGGGATCCGGTGCTGGTTTTTGTGCTCACAGTCTGTGAGGTCTGAGTGGGGCGTGGACAGCACCTGCTTTATAAGGCCTCTTTGCAGGGTAAGCAGATGCTGCTGAATCTTTGTTGGTTAGTCAGTTCATGAAAGTTAGCCAGTACTGTGTAGCTTTGTATTTGTTTGTTGCTTACTGCAAATAGGCCTGGGGATTTGGTATTACACTCTGCCAATCCAGACCTAGCAGTAAGACTGGAGTCAGTCGTTTAGCTTGCTGGGGTTCTGTTACTACTCTGTGAACCTAGCAAGTTTGCGGCTGTATTCTAAGACTTGCCTGTCTAATCCTGTCTCACTGTGCTAGGTGTCAGGGGTCAGTTTAGTGGCAGTAAGCTAAAACCTGTGCACTGCAAGTGAGAAATAGGATTGTGGAGACTCTCCTTGTGTCTATCATTCCATCTCTGACCAAGGAGTTTACTGCCACACCCGTTGGTAACCCTTTAGGGTTTTGCTGTTGCCCTTAGCAACAGCATTTCAGGTTCTCTACGTATTAAAACACAACATCTTGCTTTTTACATCTGAGCAGTTCTAATACAAGGGAGATACCCAGTTCCTTAGCCTCTGGGCTTCTCTGTTCACTTTGTGTGTATTTTGTTACCCTATCACCTTCTGTGTACGTTATGTCATATTCCCCAGTTTGTCTGTGAGTCCATTTGTTTTGCATAACAGTTCAAACACCAGTGCATTCCTGCAGACACTGGAGTGCATAACAGTTCTGACACCAGTACTTTCCTGCAGGCACTGGTGTGCATAACAGTGGCACTACAGTTACAGACTGGATGTCACTTTAAAAAACTAGTCCCCAAACAGCACATAATGCAAAGAAGAAAAAGAGGTGCAAGATGGAATTGTCTTTGGGCCCTCCCACCCACCCTTATGTTGTATAAACAGGACATGTACACTTAAACAAACCAATCATTTCAGCAACAGGGTCTGCCACACGACTGTGGCTGAAATTACTGGTTTGTTGGGTCCCCACAAAAAAAGAAGCAATCAATCTCTCCTTGCACAAACTGGCTCTACAGAGGCAAGATGTCGACCTCATCCTCATCCTCCACTGTGTACATCCTCCTCCTCACAGAGTATTAATTCGTCCCCACTGGAATCCACCATCACAGGTCCCTGTGTACTTTCTGGAGGCAATTGCTGGTAAAGGTCTTCCCAGAGGAATTTATAATTCATTTTGATGAACATCATCTCCACGCCGATCGCTGACAAGGTGACCGGCTGCACTAAACACTCTTTCGGAGTACACACTGGAGGGGGGGGGGGGGGGGGGCAACTTAGGTAAAATAAAGCCAGTTTGTTCAAGGGCATCCAAATTGCCTCTTTTTCCTGCCAGTATACATACGGACTGTATGATATGCCTACTTGGATGCTGTCACTCATATAATCCTCCACCATTCTTTCAATGGTGACAGAATCATATGCAGTGACAGTAGACATGTCAGTAATCGTTGGCAGGTACTTCAGTCCAGACCAGATGTCAGCTTTCGCTCCTGACTGCCCTGCATCACCGCCAGCGGGTGGGCTAGGGAATCTTATCCTTTTCCTTGCAGCCCCAGTGGCAGGAGAAACTGAAGGAGGAGCTGTTGACGGGTCACTGTCCACTTGAGTTGACAATTTACTCACCAGCAGGTCTTTGCACCTCTGCACACTTGTGTCTGTCAGAAAGAGAGATACAACATAGGCTTTAAACCTAGGATCGAGCACAGTGACCAAAATGTAGTGCTCTGATTTCAACAGATTGACCACCCTTGAATCCTGGCAAAGCGAATGAAGGGCTCCATCCACAAGTCCCACATACTTTGCGGCATTGCTCCGTCTTAGCTCCTCCTTCAATTTTTTTAGCTGCTTCTGCAAAAGCCTGATGAGGGGAATGTCCTGACTTAAGCTGGCAGTGTCTGAACTGACTTCACGTGTGACAATTTTGAAGGGTTGGAGAACCTTGCACAAGACGGAAATCATTCTCCACTGTGCTTGAGTAAGGTGCATTACCCCTCCTTTGCCTATTTCATAGGTGGATGTATAGGCTTGAATGGCCTTTTGCTGCTCCTCCATCCTCTGAAGCACACAGAGTGTTGAATTCCACCTTGTTACCACCTCTTGCTTCAGTTGATGGCAGGGCAGGTTCAGGCGTGTTTGCTGGTGCTCCAGTTTTCGGCATGCGGTGGCTGAATGCCAAACGTGGCCTGCAATTTTTCGGGCCACCGACAGCATCTCCTGCACACCCATCATTTTAAAAAAAAATTCTCCACCACCAAATAAATTGTATGTGCAAAACATGGGACATGCTGGAATTTGCCTAGATGTAATGCATGCACAATATTGGTGGCGTTCTCTGATATCACAAATCCCCAGGAGAGTCCAATTGTGGTAAGCCATTCTGCAATGATGTTCCTCATTTTCCGTAAGAGGTTGTCAGCTGTGTGCCTCTTACGGAAAGCAGTGATACATATCGTAGCCTGCCTAGGAATGAGTTGGCATTTGCGAGATGCTGCTACTGGTGCCGCTGCTGTTGTTGCTGCGGGAGGCTATACATCTACCCAGTGGGCTGTTACAGTCATATAGTCCTTAGTCTGCCCTGTTCCACTTGTCCATATGTCCATGGTTAAGTGGACACTGGATACAACCGCATTTTGTAGGACACTGGTGACTATTTTTATGACGTCTGTGTACATTCTCGGTATGGCCTGACTAGAGAAGTGGAACCTAGATGGGGTTTGATACTGGGAACACAGTACCTCAAACAATTCTCTAAGTCCCACTGAACTAATGGCGGATACCGGATGCACGTCTAACACCAACATAGCTGTCAAGGCCTCAGTTATCCGCTTTGCAAAAGGATGACTGCTGTCATATTTCATCTTCCTTACAAAGGACTGTTGGCCAGTCAATTGCTTACTGGAAGTAGTACAAGTGGTCTTCGGACTTCCCCTCTGGGATGACGATTGACTCCAATCAGCAACAACAGCAGCGGCAGCAACAACAGCAAGCGTACCACTCAAGGATCCTCTGGAGGAATCCCGTTTAGGAGAGGAATCCTCAGTCTTGACAGTGACATGGCCTGCAGGACTACTGACGTTCCTGACTGAGGAGGAAGTTGACGTTGAGGGAGTTGGTGGTGTGGCTTGCAGGAGCTTGGGTACAGGAGGAAGAAGGGATTTAGGTGTCAGTGGACTGATTACGCTCTTACCCAAAGTTTCACAACTTGACACTGACTTATGATGAATGCACACCAGGTAATGTACAGTATAAGGGAGGATGTTCCTAGGTGGTTAACATCCTTACCCCTACTTATTACAGATTGACAGAGGCAACAGATGGCTTGACACCTGTTGTCCGGATTTGTGGAGAAATAATTCCACACCGAAGAGGTGGCTTTTTTGGTAGTTTGCCCAGGCATCACAATAGGCTTCTTCATCCCATGGACAACAGATGTCTCCCCCGGTGCCTGACTTAAACAAACCACATCACCATCAGAATCCTCATCGTCAACTTCCTCCGCAGCGCCAGCAACACCCATATCCTCATCCTGGTGTACTTCAAAAGTGACATCTTCAATTTCAATATCAGGAACTGGAATGTGGGTGCTCCTTCCAGCACTTGCATGGGGCCGTGCAAATGGTGGAAGGAGCCACCTCTTCCCATCCAGTGTAGGGAAGGTCAGGCATCGCAACCGCCGACAAACTTGGACTCTCCTTGGGGATTTGTGATACCAGAATGCACAGTTCTTTTCTGTGCTCTTTCCAGCTTAACTCTTTAAATTTTTCTAGCGGAAGGATGAGGGCTTCCATCGTCATGTGAAGCTGAACCACTAGTCATGAACATAGGTCAGGGCCTCAGCCGTTCCTTGCCACTCCAGGTCATAAATGGCATATTGGCAAGTTTACGTTTGTCCACAGACCATTTCAATTTTTTTGGGGGGGTCTTTTTACTGAACTTTGGCTTTTTGGATTTTACATGCCTTCTACTATCATAATGGGCATCGGCCTTGGCAGACGACGTTGATGGCATTTCATCGTCTATGTCATGGCTAGTGGCAGCAGCTTCAGCACTAGGAGGAAGTGATTCTTGATCTTTCCCTATTTTATCCTCCAACTGTTTGTTCTCCATTATTTTTCTGGAGTTATATAACACAATATGTGGCACAAGAGAGCGTACCCCTACACCTCACAGGTCAAACCCTGTAAAAATTATTTGGATTAAATATTAATAACCCCTTTATTTAGAGTAAATAATATACAGCACAGGACAGCACCCCTGAACTTATATAGCAGCACCACTGGACTGTATTTATACGGAATTATATGGATTTATATGGAATTATACAGCAGGATAACTGGAATTATACAGCAGGATAACTGGAATTATACGGCAGTAATCCGAGAATTATATGTCAATATCACAGGAATTATACAGCAATATCATAGGAATTATACACCAGTATTCTGAGAATTATACGGCAATATTACAAGAATTATACGCCAGTATCTCGGGAATTATATGGCAGTATCACAGGAATTATACGCCAGTATTCCGAGAAATATATGGCAATATCACAGGAATTATACGCCAGTATCACTGGAATTTTATGGCAGTATCACAGGAATTATACACCAGTATTCCGAGAATTATATGGCAATATCACAGGAATTATACAGCAGTATCATAGGAACTATACGCCAGTATTCCGAGAATTATACAGCAAAGTTACAGGAATTATACGCCAGTATTCCGTGAATTATACGGCAATGTCACAGGAATTATACGCCAGTATTCCGAGAATTATATGGCAATATCACAGGAATTATACGGCAATGTCACAGGAATTATACGACAGTATCACAGGAATTATATGGCAGTATCACAGGAATTTTATACCAATATTCCGGGAATTATATGGCAGTATCACAGGAATTATCCGCCAGTATTCCGGGAATTATACAGCAATATCACAGGAATTATACGGCAATATCACAGGAATTATACGCCAGTATTCCGAGAATTATACTGCCATGTCACAGGAATTATACGCCAATATTCTGAGAATTATACGGAAACATCACAGGAATTATCCGCCAGTATTCCGGGAATTATACAGCAATATCACAGGAATTATACGGCAATATCACAGGAATTATACGCCAGTATTCCGAGAATTATACTGCCATGTCACAGGAATTATACGCCAATATTCTGAGAATTATACGGAAACATCACAGGAATTATACGCCAGTATTCCGAGAATTATATGGCAATGTCACAGGAATTATACGCCAGTATCACGGTAATTATACGGCAATATCACAGGAATTATATGGCAATATCATAGGAATTATACGACAGTATTCCGAGAATTATATGGCAAAGTCACAGGAATTTGATAAAGCTGATTATCTTTACAGGAATGAAAGCTATACCCTAAAAACACCTTAAATACACTTTAAACCTTTAGCCGCTGTGGCCGCTATACTTAATTCACACTACGCACCTTTTACGCTATTAGCGTAAAAGGGTTCCGTAGTGTATGGACTTTGCGTACAAACGCCGCGCTAACGGTACAAAGTACTCGCAGCGCATACACACCCAGAGATACACTTTAAACCTTCTACAGCAATGCTATGCAATAATAGTACACTTTAAATCTTAGCAGGGCAATGAGCACACGACACCAATTGTGAGTTTACAGCTGGGTTCCGACACCACAGTGGATTATTTCTGAAAGGGGGTTTACAATACAAATTATACGCTACAATACAAGACAATATATATAACAGAATAATGGCTACAGTCAATGTACATACGTGAGTATATTCACGTGCACTTCCCTGTCCGGTCCTCCGTCATCAAATAGATAACATTGTGAGTCTTGTGTGAAGCCGGGCTGCAGCAGGCTTTATTTATACAAGTCTTCCAAAAACAATACAATGGATACTGTAATCCCTTTGTCCATTGGACACAGGAATGCACTTTTACAGTACAGGAGAGGTCATAGGTTGATTTGAAAAGGTAGGCGATGTCTTTCTCAACTGCTTTTGTGGGTGGTCTCCCCTGGATTCCCGCCGCATACATAATATACAGTAAATACAGTTTATATCTATATTTTGCTTCTGCACATAACTATGCGCAGGAACATGCGATCTTCCGCAGACCAACACCGGAATGTTACCCTTAAAATACCCTACAGCTGGATACCAAATACCACCTTATAACCTTAGTCTGTCCCCTCTTATCCTGTAAAGGTGAATCCCTTTGATCTGCAACCATTTAAACAGCTATAACTTTCTGATGTGGTGCAAGGAGACTATGTGTACATTGTGCACTATTTGGATTAAATATGTAATGTGTTCTGATGGCCCTCTATGCGTACACAAACTCTGCCGTAAATACCCATACCACGCGCAGGACCGCAGGAGCGACCATACGCAAATTGCGGATATGTGCACGCATGGCAGAACAAGTGCACGCGCAGTGGGCATGTGTGTGCAGTTTATACGTGCTGTGTGTTCTTCAATATTTTTCGACTTTGACAGTACACCCTTTGGCAGTCACCAATAACTGCCACTATCTAATCACTAAACAGAAAAATATCAATACAATATCTATACAATACGATTGGATGGTCGGAGGAGAGTTGTAGGCGGGAAATGTATGACCTAGTGGGATAGTAAAAAGCATGTATGTATGAATCCATGTCTGAGGGGCATGTATCATCGTGCTGTATATGTTTAGATAAGCTTCAAGGTATTGCGAAGTATACATTAAATCCTTCTTATCCCGTATTAAGGGTCTGTAAGTGGGCCGACAAACACTACCGAGCTCTTTTCGGCTTCTTGTTCCAACAAATGGGGTGCACATTTAGTTGATGATACATGGAGGGGGAACATATGTGAGTGCTAGTATGTGTGGATATCACCTGTTGACTATGTGTGTCATTAACTGAAGGTTGTAGAGATGAAGATAAGACACATATCTAAAATACATTCACATAACATTTACATAAACATTCTTGGGTAGGGCTGATGTCTTTTCCGGATGGGTGTATCTAGGCAGAGGGGGAGACAAAGGAAAAACGGGTGAAAGAAACAGGCCATGGAATTCATTTGCAATCCTTATCATAACACTGTCTCTATGGATGGGTCGTAAATGAAATATGCTGCTATAACAATGCCCTCACTCCTTAAACTCATCAAATTTGTGCCGTGCTTGCGCCGCGTCAGAATTCGAACACACCTAAATATCAAGCCAATAATTATGATGACTCCCAGGATACAAAGGAGAAACTTCCCTACACTCATAATAACGTTTTGAGCCCACTCTCCTAATCCTGAGAACCAATTTTGTGGGTTCAACCATGAGACCCAGCCGGTCAGCTCATTACCCACAGCAGTTAGGGTAAGGTTGTGTCTCCTCCGGAACTCCCACTTCAACTGCAAGATATCGTCCATCTTTTGATCGATGATCTCCGTGGGGTCAGTGCTGTTCGTGATATATGTACAGCACTTCACACCATATTGAGTTGCCAGAGTAACACAGTACCCACCCGTCACGGCTGTGATATAATTTAGAACCATCCTGTGCTGAATCAGTTCCTTCTTGTAGGCTTGTAACTCCCTTCCCGTATACCTGAAGGTGTCATCATACATCTCAGTGATATTATCTATCAAGTTCGCTAGCGCATGAATATACCTATAATTTATAATTCCTCTGGCAGTACGGGTGATGTCTAATGCGAGAAGGAATTGAATCCCGGTGGATTCGTGGATCAAATCAGAGGCTACGTGCTCTGTCCTCTCTATGAGGTGTCTCTTGACGATGTGTTCATAGTGAGTATGAGTATAAGGAGCCTGAGCACTGCGGTGAACATCTTTCATCTTATCATGGGTTATGGTCATGACCTCTGGCAACACTCTTCCAACATAACACAATCCCTCTGAGTTCGGGGCAAGCCACTTATACGCCTTCCTCCCACATATGAAATAGGCATCATCGGGGAGAACATAGGGGACAGAATATGACATTACCATATTACAAACTTTCCAAGTGAAAAACCCAATCCCTAGTTCTCCCATCTGCTCAGTACAGGTATCAGGCTGGATGATATGAGCACAGTACCCTGGTGATACTTGTCCAACCCACATGGTCTTGCTTCCTCGAGTATGACTATACTGGAAATACCTTCCACTGTTGGCTATTTGGCGTACAAGTTCAGAGTCTATGGGTATCCTATCAGCTCTGTGCGAAAAGGCCATTGTCTGGTTATTCCACGTCACTTCCCTATTTCCCGGTTTTCGGTAATTGGAAATATTGAAACATAATAAGGATCTATCTACATGATACTGGTGGAGCTTCAAACTAGGGGGCCTAGAAATATTGAATTTCTTGTCCATCGGTCTCTCACCCCGTAATTCGAGTACCTCATCTATTGCTAAAGGGTACGGTACTAATCCTGACTTGCTCTGACCTTGAGGTTCTTGTGAGCACACCCAGCATTCTGTCTGGTTTAAGACCTTACCCACTAGTGAGTTGTAATCACTCAATGGATGACGGTCCATGTTGATATTAAGGCTGGACTGACATCTCTGGATGCACCCATCCTCGACTATGTTCTCACAATTCCTACAAATGCAATTTTCCTCAGCCAATAATCCTTCACAGTGCCTCCGAGCTCCCTGACTAACAGATCGCTTTCTGATACTCGCCTTTGCTCGAGTGATGTGTTGCTCTTGAGATTCTACAAATCCATCCTCGCCATCAGAACCCATTCCAGATCCCTTCTCGACCCCTCTGGGACCCTCACCGAAACAGACTGTCCTGGTCAACATCAGGATTAACAGGAAAACCCGGAACACAGTCTCTTGGGGTAAGTCCATCTTGTTAAGGGAAGAGAAGGGAAACAAGAAGGGGGAGAAAGAGAAGGAGAGAAGGAGGGTAGTGGGAGATGGAGAAAATAAAAAAATAAAAACTGGTGCGACAACTGCCTCTGAGTCTTGTTGTTCTCTGTGCTCAGGTGCCGTCTCAACAGTCCTGCCTCTCAGCTTTCCCGGAACAGACACTCCAGTGATACGATGTTCTCTACACTCTGCTCTTTGTCACGAGTTCTCTCCGGGTCAGCGACCTTTCTGTAGGGAACATAAATCTTGCATTTCAATGTGTTTAACTGTTGTGTATTATCAGTTGTGTGAAGTAAACCATCTGTGGAAAGTGAAAAGAGAGGGGAAATAATAAAAAGAAAATTTGTCTGATTTGCGTTCACCATCAGGCTGTCACACCATCATGTATATCGGTATCTATGCACAGTCTCCCTTCACCAGTATTCCCATTCTCCACCCTTTGTGCCTGACCAGGCACACTGATACTGGTGTCCCTATGCTGGTGAGATATACTGGGTTTGGGCAGAACTCTGAAAAGACCGAGTAGGCATGTGACGTTTGAACTGTAATCCTGTCGGTAAATTTAAGAGGAGAAGAGGAAACTTTGAAGACAAATCACAGAGTTTAGTAACAGATAAGTTTGTAGAGGCAAAGAAGATTTTACAAAGTTTGACATCTGGATTGGGCACTACGGGGAATGATTTCCTAATCGGTCTGTTCCCCTAAAAAAAAATTCTATGTGTGTTATATCTCTACTGGGACTATCCCAGTCATCAATCCAGTGTCCTGTCCATTCTAAATTCATAGGGAACCCGGTATCTTTGAGATAATTTCCTCTACCTGTGATGGACATTCATCTAAAACAGTGAAATGCAACATTAGTCTTCGTGGGTATCTAACGTATTTTGTGCTTCCTGGGTGGGAGCACTCAATATGTTTACCATCTCTAACAAAACTCCTGTTAAGTTACTTAGAGGTCATTTCTGCTAGAGAGAGAAGCAGAAGTTTAGAGTCCTCCTCCTAACCCCAGTAAGTTCTGTCAAAAGGGTAAAGTTGCATTTATTCTGTTCTTCCCATTAACCGAATCTGTGTTTTTCTATACTGTATCGTGATTCCTTACTATATGTCCCTTGATCCCGTCTATGTGTTTAATAACGTGGCTTGTTTTCTCTGTCTAGGGGTCTATATTGGCTATGTGTTCTACTATACCTGCAATCTCTGGCAAAATGCCCTTCCTTCCTACAAATGTAGCATGTTCTCGGTCTTTTCCAAACAGCAGGGGTCTGGGGTTTAGGCTGATGAGACTTTGGTGAAAGAGCCTGTATACTTTCAATCCTCAGCCTCTCCTCCTGTTGTTTTCTACACCTAACAATATTCTTGTGGTGTACAATTGCGCACTCTCTAAGGCAAGCTACTATGACTCCTCTCCAATTAGGCAAAGATGTTTGTACTCTGTCCCTTACTGTCTTATCGAGTCCGTCCATTAACACAGAGACAGCCACCTCCCTGTAATTCGTATCGTTCCCTGTATCCGATACCCCCATGTATCTATCCATTATTTGCAGGGCCCGATGGAAATATTCAGATGTCATTTTATTTTCCCTCTGCTTTATGGAGAAAATTCTTCTCCACTTAACAGTTGTGGGGAAATACAACTCTAGTTGCCTGTTAATTTGCTCTAAATTCTCCTGATTGTGTTTGTCAGTCATAAGACTATCCGACTCTAATCTACAATCAGTGATACATTTTTTGGGTGTCAATATTAGGGGATAGGCACGCTTTCAAAAGTATCTGCCAGTGTTTGTTTGTCGGTTCATACGCATTACCCAGATCTCTGATAAATTTCTGACATCTAGCTAAAGCCTTCCGAGGGTCAGGGAATTCTGAAATGATTGATCGCAGCTCATCTCTGGGCCACGGGCAATACATTGCATTAATCCTGGTGAGGACTACTCCCTGAGTATCGGTTCCCCCATTGGGAGTTACTGTTCCCAAGACAGAGTGTAATTCTACCATTCCGTTCCTGATTTGTTTACTGTGAGGTGTTGTTGTCTCTGTGCAATGAGCTGTACTTACCGGTAGCTGTGACCTCACCAGTTCTTTCATTGGGGAATATTGTTACTGCACTACCTGGTTGGACAGACCCCACCTGATTGTCCTGCAAAGTGACTGCTTGGTGGAGAGCTGCGATTTGGCTGGATCCTTCATCTTCCTGTGACCTATAACCTGTAAAAAAGACTTCAAAACAGGATACATCTTGCAAAAATTAGGGTTAATACATTGTTTTTGCATACTACTATCGTTTACGGATATATCATTGACTGTAGCCATCTCTTCCCCTTCGACCTGTGTCGACACTGGTGTGTTTGTTTTCTTATTCCCACTAGGTTTTGAACCTGTTTTGCGAATTTGTTCTCTTTGCATATCCCCCTCCTGTTGCCATAATTTTAAACAATCATTATGTATAATCTTTTGTTTTCTGGATTTTTGAAGACATATTTTACTGCTTACATTCTGCAGTACCTCTGTTTCAAAGCTGCCCACCTATGAGAATGGTTCCCTATCTTTGTCAGTCACACGTTCCCATTCAGACAAAAAGTCTTCAATACTTTTTCCTTTAAACTCCGCTGACCCCATGGGCCGCCGCTCTACAACCTGAACCCTGGTTAAACGTCCCTTACTTGAGCAACTGGCTCCCATAATTGTGGGCCTTTTCCCACAAACACCAAAATACTCAATATAAGGTAACGGTGAAAGTTCTCCGGGCGCTCTTCTCCCGCTCACCGCCCACGTTGGCCAGTACTACCATACACTGTCGATAGCGAAGGCAATGTACCCAACTTAGGGCCCTATCTGACCTATATTTACTGGAAGTTTTTAGGAATAACTTACCCTTTCCAGTAAAGTATCGGCCGTTGGAGATTATCCTGAGAGAGACCAGTGAAAACTCCCTATGCACTTTATTATACACAAATCACGCTTGCGTATGTTCTATACAGCGCTGATGATACCGCAATTTTACGCAAAAGCTCGTAAAAAGGATATCACGTTGCGGTATATATCGCACCCACAAACACGCGGTCCAACCGCACAGCGTATAGGTACTTGTTACTTATCTGCCGTACGACCACTGGAGTCGATTTTCAGGCTGCGAAACCTCAGCCGGAGCGTATAAAAAAAAAACGATATGGGTCACAAAACTTCACAATTCCCTACCACGCTCCTATAAGTCTCCTCACGACTTACGTATTAAACCTTATATTAACGTGAGTCAGCCGCCTCACGCCCCCAAATCTCCACTCACTTGATGTACCACACACCGAGATTCCAAATTCCATGGTTCAAATTTCCACTCGCTCCTGCGTTCGCTCACTCAATTACACTTTGGTTTTTCTGTACAGAAAATTATCATTCATTCAGACAAGCAGCTTTACTCCCAGAGGCAATACAGTAAATAAGGGTTTTATACTAAACTTTGGAAGCTGGGCAATCTTGTGTTATTGTAGCGTGGCTACTGTCCCACCTTTAAACTAAAACTATTGTGTAATTTGTACTTAGCGACCGTATTCTTACGCAATTTGCGTAAACACGCGACCGTGCTTACGCCGCGTGTGCAGTTCCGTACTTTGTCCGAAACACGTGTACAAAACCGTACGTCCGCAATAGCACAAATCATACAATTTCTATAAATGTGAGCAATATTAACTATAATTGCTCACTTAACACGCCACACAGTTTCTTTTCTGTATAAACCTTTATAACTAGGCCAGACTGCGTTTGTGTTTTACACTTACTTCCTTTGTTTATATTATGAATCTAGTAATCTGAATGTTATGGCAACAATGTGGGAGAGTGTGCACAGGGTATGGGTGTACACTTTTGTTGTGTACGCATTTGGCGCCAAAAATAAATTCACAGATTTTAAATAGCTTTTTTCCTGCTTACCTTACGAGTTCTTACTAGCATCCCTACAAACCATACAGAGCAGACACCATCTAATCAGCAATTAAGTAGGGTTTTCAGTGTATCCACCGACCAAGAAAAGGATATGTAGGATACCTTCTGTCCACCCTTATGCTGATAGATTATGTCTGCTTGTGACCTGTTAAGCAGTAAAAATGTGGAAAATCGGATGATGCCCCCAATTGATAAAGCTGATTATCTTTACAGGAATGAAAGCTATACCTTAAAAACACCTTAAATACACTTTAAACCTTTAGCCGCTGTGGCCGCTATACTTAATTCACACTACGCACGGGTTCCGTAGTGTATGGACTTTGCGTACACACACCGCGCTGACGGTACAAAGTACTCGCAGCGCATACACACCTAGAGATACACTTTAAACCTTCTACAGCAATGCTATGCAATAATAGTACACTTTAAATCTTAGCAGGGCAATGAGCACACAACACCAATTGTGAGTTTACCGCTGGGTTCCGACACCACAGTGGATTATTTCTGAAAGGGGGTTTACAATACAAATTATATGCTACAATACAAGACAATATATATAACAGAATAATGGCTACAGTCAATGTACATACGTGAGTATATTCGCGTGCGCTTCCCGGTCCGGTCCTCTGTCATCAAATAGATAACGTTGTGAGTCTTGTGTGAAGCTGGGCTGCAGCAGGCTTTATTTATACAAGTCTTCCAAAAGCAATACAATGGATACTGTAATCCCTTTGTCCATTGGACACAGGAATGCACTTTTACAGTACAGGAGAGGTCATAGGTTGATTTGAAAAGATAGGCGATGTCTTATATCTATATTCTGCTTCTGCACATAACTATCCGCAGGAACATGCGATCTTCCGCAGACCAACACCGGAATGTTACCCTTAAAATACCCTAGAGCTGGATACCAAATACCACCTTATAAACTTAGTCTGTCCCCTCTTATCCTGTAAAGGTTAATCCCTTTGTTCTGCAACCATTTAAACAGCTATAACTTTCTGATGTGGTGCAAGGAGACTATGTGTACATTGTGCACTATTTGGATTAAATATGTAATGTGTTCTGATGGCCCTCTATGCGTACACAAACTCTGCCGTAAATACCCATACCACGCGCAGGACCGCAGGAGCGACCATACGCAAATTGCGGATATGTGCACGCACGGCAGAACAAGTGCACGCGCAGTGGGCATGTGTGTGCAGTTTATACATGCTGTGTGTTCTTCAATATTTTTCGACTTTGACAAATTATACGCCAGTATTCCAAGAATTATAAGGCAATGTCACAGGAATTATATGCCAGTATTCCGAGAATTATATGGCAATGTCACAGGAATTATACGCCAGTATCACGGTAATTATATGGCAATATCACTGGAATTATATGCCAGTATAACGGGAATTATACGGCAGTAACACTGGATATATGGCAGCAGAGGACACCACAACTGTGACTGGTCACTGGACTGATGCTGCACAAGACACATCCCCTGGTCTAATGCAGGACAACACAGCACCACTGAAAGGGATTTATACAGCTACACTGGATATATGGCAGCAGAGGACATCACCACTGTGACTGGTCACTGGACTGATGCTGCACAAGACACTACCCCTGGTCTGATGCAAGACAACACAGCACCACTGAAAGGGAATTATACAGCTACACTGGATATATGGCAGCAGAGGACACCACCACTGTGACTGGTCAATGGACTGACAAGGTGACCGGCTGCACTAAACACTCTTTCGGAGTACACACTGGAGGGGGGGCAACTTAGGTAAAATAAAGCCAGTTTGTGCAAGGGCATCCAAATTGCCTCTTTTTCCTGCCAGTATACATACGGACTGTCTGATATGCCTACTTGGATGCTGTCACTCATATAATCCTCCACCATTCTTTCAACGGTGACAGAATCATATGCAGTGACAGTAGACATGTCAGTAATCGTTGGCAGGTACTTCAGTCCGGACCAGATGTCAGCTTTCGCTCCTGACTGCCCTGCATCACCACCAGCGGATGGGCTAGGGAATCTTATCCTTTTCCTTGCAGCCCCAGTGGCGGGAGAAACTGAAGGAGGAGCTGTTGATGGGTCACGTTCCACTTGAGTTGACAATTTACTCACCAGCAGGTCTTTGCACCTCTGCACACTTGTGTCTGTCAGAAAGAGAGATACAACATAGGCTTTAAACCTAGGATCGAGCACAGTGGCCAAACTGTATTGCTCTGATTTCAACAGATTGACCACCCTTGAATCCTGGCAAAGCGAATGAAGGGCTCCGTCCACAAGTCCCACATACTTTGCGGCATCGCTCCGTCTTAGCTCCTCCTTCAATTTTTCTAGCTGCTTCTGCAAAAGCCTGATGAGGGGAATGACCTGACTCAAGCTGGCAGTGTCTGAACTGACTTCACGTGTGACAATTTTGAAGGGTTGGAGAACCTTGCACAAGACGGAAATCATTCTCCACTGTGCTTGAGTAAGGTGCATTACCCCTTTTTTGCCTATTTCATAGGTGGATGTATAGGCTTGAATGGCCTTTTGCTGCTCCTCCATCCTCTGAAGCACACAGAGTGTTGAATTCCACCTTGTTACCACCTCTTGCTTCAGTTGATGGCAGGGCAGGTTCAGGCGTGTTTGCTGGTGCTCCAGTCTTCGGCATGCGGTGGCTGAATGCCAAACGTAGCCTGCAATTTTTCGGGCCACCGACAGCATCACCTGCACACCCATCATTTTAAAAAAAAATTCTCCACCACCAAATTATTGTATGTGCAAAACATGGGACATGCTAGAATTTGCCTAGATGTAATGCATGCACAATATTGGTGGCGTTGTCTGATATCACAAATCCCCAGGAGAGTCCAATTGTGGTAAGCCATTCTGCAATGATGTTCCTCATTTTCCGTAAGAGGTTGTCAGCTGTGTGCCTCTTACGGAAAGCAGTGATACATATCGTAGCTTGCCTAGGAATGAGTTTGCATTTGCGAGATACTGCTACTGGTGCCGCTGCTGTTGTTGCTGCTGCGGGAGGCTATACATCTACCCAGTGGGCTGTTACAGTCATATAGTCCTTAGTCTGCCCTGTTCCACTTGTCCATATGTCCATGGTTAAGTGGACACTGGATACAACCGCATTTTGTAGGACACTGGTGACTATTTTTATGACGTCTGTGTACATTCTCGGTATGGCCTGCCTAGAGAAGTGGAACCTAGATAGGATTTGATACTGGGGACACAGTACCTCAAACAATTCTCTAAGTTCCACTGAACTAATGGCGGATACCGGATGCACGTCTTACACCAACATAGCTGTCAAGGCCTCAGTTATCCGCTTTGCAAAAGGATGACTGCTGTCATATTTCATCTTCCTCACAAAGGACTGTTGGACAGTCAATTTCTTACTGGAAGTAGTACAAGTGGTCTTCGGACTTCCCCTCTGGGATGACGATTGACTCCAAGCAGCAACAACAGCAGCGGCAGCAACAGCAAGCGTACCACTCAAGGATCCTCTGGAGGAATCCCGTTTAGGAGAGGAATCCTCAGTCTTGACAGTGACATGGCCTGCAGGACTACTGACGTTCCTGACTGAGGAGGAAGTTGACGTTGAGGGAGTTGGTGGTGTGGCTTGCAGGAGCTTGGGTACAGGAGGAAGAAGGGATTTAGGTGTCCGTGGACTGATTACGCTCTTACCCAAAGTTTCACAACTTGACACTGACTTATGATGAATGCACACCAGGTAATGTACAGTATAAGGGAGGATGTTCCTAGGTGGTTAACATCTGATAAAGCTAAATATTTATCGTATATAATACCCTTTATGAGGTCTAAGAACACTGTACGCTATCTACGTATGAAGTACCGTAAGGGTACGCTAGTTGCGTAACAATCGCTTTGCCGTGATCGAGACGCTCAAGCGTCACGTTCACTCACGGCCAAGAGATCACAGGCAGGCACGTTATTGGCTGTTGACTAACGTAATGATTCGCTATAGCGTAGCGGACGCTCGGGACCACGAGGAGATCACCAGCGGCGCTGACGCTCACTATATTAAACCTTTGTATCTAAACCATAAACAGTGTATTGTGCAGTAAAACCTTAGTGTAAGGTTAGAGTGTAAATGCAACACAGTATAACCTTATTACCTTTAAAGCTGTTCGAGCATCACCGACGCTCTGAGAATACTTAATACTATAAGAAACACACAGATACCTGGGCTTAGGGTCCAACGCCTAATATGTATATATTTTGAATGATATACTTGCAAAAGAATTAATACAAATACAAATCATACACTACAATATAACATAGACTACCTAACCAGATAACTACACAGGAATTATAATACAATTACTATTTAAGGGAAAATAAGAGAAAAAGAGGAGGAGAGAGAGAGAGAGAAATTGGCCCACAATAACAAGATCAATATAGTTGCGGAGAAACACTTACGCACAAGGGGAAACGATCGCATGCGCCTCGATATCCAGCTCCCGATTATCAGCAATGAGAACCGTTGAAGAGAGTGAGCTGGATATGGTCGGCCTGCCTATTTATGCCCCACACACAATACAATTCAATGGTCCCTACAATCTCATTGTTCATTGGACACAGGAATTCGGCTTCGCATTATAACAAAAGGTCATAGGTTGATTCATACAGGTGGGCTGTGACTGCTTCCAACTGTTCAGGTGGGTGGGATACTGAGTTTCCCGCCGCATGACTAAATAAGAACAAATAATAGTAAATGGACATAAACTTCTTATGTCCATAACTATTCGCATGAGCGATTAATCCGCTCCAAACCAACACCGGAATATTGCTATTTAAATACTCTTCCGATGGGTACCAAACACCACTGTATGACCCCTGTTAGACCCTTCGTACAATACAAAGAGGGATCTCTCTGTTCAGGAACATGCTATATTAACTAAACTTTCAGAATCTATCAAAGGGACCATGATCTACAAAATACATTATTACTGAAAATATGTAACGATTGAGTCGCACGCTACGATCACATATACTCTACCGTAAATACGCATACCGTGCGCCTGCGGGTGCCCGCGACTGTGAGTATGCGCACGCACGGGAGAGCGCACGCATGCGCAGCGCGGACCAGAATGAGGTGCAAATATGGCAGTGTGTATAGAGATATTTTTCTGACTTTGACAGTCCACCCTTTGGCAGTCAATAATAACTGCCACCTTTTAAAACATTTCAAAAGAGAAAAATATATGTCAGGGGTTAATAAATTTACATGGTTGGGTAGGGGAGGAGAGGAGAAGGTAGGAAAAGGGTATGACCTAGTGAGATAGCAGAAGCATGTGTGTATGAATCCGTGCTTGGGGGTCATGTATCATCGTGCCGTACGTGTTTTAAATCAAGCCTCGAGGTATTGCGAAGTATACATTTGAATTCCTTCTTATCCCGTGGTACGGGTCTGTGGATGGGCTGTCAAACTTTACCAAGCTCTTTTCGGCTTTGGTTGTAACAAAATGGGGGAGCACATTGTAGTTGATGATACATGAATGGGGGAGATATGTGATTGCTGATATCTGTGCCTGTATTCCCTATACTATGTGTGTAATTACCTGAAGGTTGTAGAGATGAAGAAAAGACATAATTACGGTAAATGCAGTGGTATTCTATGTCAGGTAAATGTACATTCGTCGATTGAGGTCTTGTTTGGTGTCTGTTGAATGCAGTCTTCTTTGTGCTTTTGCCCATAAGGTGCGAGCAAAAGCTGTCAATGTCCATAGATTTACAAAAGTGTTGGGCTAGCGTAATTTTAAAATTTCTAGGGAAACTGGGGATCCATGGCATAGTTCATCAAAAATCTGTGTATCAGGTTGTCAAAACTTCTTCTTTAATCCCTCTGTTGTCTGTATATCGGCTCATCAAATTCCTCGTCCAAGTGGGTCTTTTTACCTTGGAGGAAACGGAAAAACAGGTGAAAGAAACGGACCGTATAATCGCATTTTCATTACATCATTGTTTCTACCGTTGGGTCGTAAATCAAGTCCATTGGAATTACAGTTTCCTCACTCCTCAAACTCATTACCCTTGTACGATGTTTGCACTTCATTAAAGCCTGACCGCATCTAAATATCAATCCAATCGATATGACAACACCTAAGATACATAGGAGAAACTTCCCAACATCCATTATGACTCCTTGAGCCCATTCTCCTAAACCAGAAAACCAATTTCGCGGGTTCAACCATGACACCCAACCAGTCAGCTCATTACCTACAGCAGC
Source organism: Pseudophryne corroboree (assembly GCF_028390025.1). Classification (NCBI taxonomy): domain Eukaryota; kingdom Metazoa; phylum Chordata; class Amphibia; order Anura; family Myobatrachidae; genus Pseudophryne; species Pseudophryne corroboree. The sequence goes on along the minus strand of NC_086447.1, from coordinate 242,966,191 downwards.
AAGAGTGAGATTGTGTCTCCTGCGAAATTCCCACTTCAGTTGGAGAATATCGTCCATCTTTTGGTCTATGACCTCGACCGGGTCCTCGGTGCTATTCGTAATATATGTGCAACATTTCACGCCGTATTGTGTTGCCAGTGTGACACAATATCCGCCTGTTACTGCTGTGAGGTAATTGGGAACCATTCTATGCTATACCAGTTCTGTTTTGTAAGCTTGAAGTTCTCTTCCAGTATACCTAAACGTGTCATCATACATTTCAGTGATATTATCTAACAAATTGGCGAGCGCCGATATGTATTTATAATTCAGCACTCCTCTAGCGGTGCGGGTGAAATCTAACGCGATCAAGAATTGAATCCCGGTGGATTCACTTATCAGATCAGAGGCCGGATGCTCTGTCTTCTCTATCAGGTGCCTTTTAACAACGTGCTCGTAATGGGTGTGAGTATAAGGAGCTTGGGCACCACGGTGTATGTTTTTCATTTTGTCATGTGATACAGTCATTACTTCAGGCAGTACTTTTCCAATATAACACAATCCTTCAGAGTTTGGGGCAAGCCACTTGTACGCCTTACTCCCGCATATGAAATATGCATCATCAGGGAGAACATATGGGACGGAGTAGGACATAACCATATTACACACCTTCCATGTGAAATCTCCTAACCCTAATTCTTCCATCTGCTTAGTACACGTATCAGGTTGTACGATATGTGCACAGTATCCTGGTGATACCTCTCCAACTCTAGTAATCCTATTTCCTAAGGCATACCTATACCGGAAAGATTTTCCTCTACTGGCTATGTGGCGTACAAGCTCTGTATCTGTAGGCATTCTATCTGCTCTATGCGAAAAGGTCATGGTTTGGTTACTCCATGACACTTCCCAATTTCCCGGCTTTCGGGGATTGGAGATGTTAAAACATAATAGGGACCTATCCACATGGTATTGGTGGAGCTTCAAACTAGGAGGGCTGGAGATATTAAACCTCCTGTCCACCGGTCTCCCACCACTTAACTCAAGTACCTCCCCTATCGTTAAAGGAAATGGTACTAGCCCTGATTTGCTATGACCTTGAGGTACTTGAGAGCATACCCAACAATCTGTTTTATTTAACACACTACCCACTAAGGAGTGATAATCACTCAATGGATGCCGGTCCATATGGATATTAAAACTGGATTGGCATTTCTTAATGCACCCATCCTCAATGACATTGTTACAGAGCCGACAGATACAGTTTTCTTCAGCTAACAATCCTTCACAATTCCTTCTATGGTCAATGCTATCGGATCGTTTTCTGATACTCGCCTTTACTTGTTGGTTAAGTTGTTCTTGGAAAACTACGCCTCCATCTTTATCATCAGAACCCATTCCAGAACCTCTCTCGACCTCCATGGTACTCTCGCCGGAACAGACTGCTCTGGTCAACATCATGGTCAACAGGAAAATCCGGATCACAGTCTCTTGGGGCAAGTCCATCTTGTAGGAGGAAACGGAGAAGAATGAGAAGGGGGAGAAAAAAAAAATAACTTGAGGGAGAGGGGATGGGGAGTTGGAGAAAAACAATAAAAGGGAACAGGGGATCGACAACTGCTTTTGGTCTTGTGATTTTCAATGCTCAGGTGCCGCCTCAATCTTCCTGGAACAGACACTCCAGTGATACAACCTCTACCGTCTGTTCCTTATCACGGGACCTCTCTGGATCAGCAACCTTTTTACAGTGGGACGAATGAACCCAAGTCTCTCTCTCAGCAACCTTCAATGCTGTAGTGCTAGTCAATAAGACCTGGTATGGTCCTTCCCATCTGTCAATAAGGCAACCTGAGCGTAGAAAATTCCGTATCATTACATAATCCCCAGGTTCAATGTCATGACAATTACTATCTGGTAAATCAGGAATCACTAACTTCAGATTATCATTTTGATTCCTTAACTGTTTACTCATGTTAATCAAGTATTTTACAGTCACTTCATTGTTACACTTCAAATCATCCTGAGGGTTAATCATGACATGCGGTTGTCGACCAAACAAGATTTCAAAGGGAGACAGATTAAGAGGGGACCTGGGAGTGGTTCTGATGCTGTACAGTACAATGGGTAAAGCTTCTGGCCATGTCAATCCTGTCTCTGCCATCACTTTACTCAGTTTATTTTTAATAGTGCTGTTCACTCTTTCCACTTTCGCACTCGCCTGTGGACGGTATGGAGTGTGCAGCTTGCTATCAATTCCCATCAATTTACACATTCCTTGAAAGACATCACCTGTAAAATGGGTACCCCTATCACTTTCGATAATTCTAGGGATACCATATCTACATACAAATTCCTGCACAATTTTCTTAGCAGTAAACATAGCGGTATTTGTGGCCGCCGGAAATGCTTCGACCCAATTTGAGAAAACATCTATACAAACAAGTACATATTTCAAATTTCGACAAGGGGGTAATTGAATGAAGTCAATCTGTATTACCTGGAAAGGGCCGCTGGCAGGTGGGATATGGGATGGTTCTGTAGGTATTGCCTTTCCAATATTCTTTCTCAAACAGGTAAGGCATGACATGGCTCTTTTACTCGCATGAGAGGAGAATCCTGGGGCGCACCAATATGCTCTTACCAACTTGCACATCCCTTCCTTGCCTAGATGAGTCAGCCCGTGAGCTGCTTCAGCCAAACATGGAAGATATGCTCTGGGGGCCACTGGTTTACCATGTCCATCCGCCCAGAGTCCTGAGGACTCCTGGCCATATCCCTTTGCCTTCCAGACTGCCCTTTCCTGTGTGGAACACAAATTTTGCATCTCACACAACTTCTGTGTGTTGATGGTATTAAATACCATCAATTGTGTGGTGTCTGTCTGTCTGGGGGTAGCAGCTGCTAATTTAGCAGCTTCGTCTGCTCAGCTGTTACCAAGTGATACTGGGTCTTCGCTATATGTATGTGCTTTACATTTGATAACAGCCACTCTGTCGGGTTCCTGTATCGCTGTTAGAAGCCTTTTTATGTGAGCTGCATGCGCTACCGGTGTACCAGCTGCTGTCATGAAATTTCTGAGGCGCCATAGGGCTCCGAAATCATGGACTACCCCGAATGCGTATCTAGAATCGGTGTAGATATTGGCTGATTTGCCCTTAGCCAATTCACATGCTCTGGTTAGGGCGACCAGTTCAGCAACCTGGGCTGAGTGAGGTGGGCCTAGCGGTTCCGCTTCTATGGTGCCTTGGTCATCTACGACTGCGTATCCAGTACACAAGTCTCCCGAGTCTGACTGTCTATGACAACTACCGTCCGTGTAGAACGTAAGTTCTACATCTTCCAGTGGGTTGTCACTGATGTCAGGCCTTGCGGTAAAATTTTGGGTCAAATATTCCATACAATCATGAGTGTCTTCCTTTGTATTAAATCCTCCTTCCCCAGTACTCTCATCCTCCACCCTTTGGGTCTGTCCAGACACACCTGGGAGATATGTTGCAGGATTTAATGCACTGCATCTCCTTATGGTGATGTTTACGGGGGCCATTAGTGCCAATTCCCATCTTGTAAACCGCGCTGATGAGACGTGCCTGGTTTGGGCAGAATTTAACAAGGCTGACACTGCATGTGGTGTATGAATTGTGAGGTTGTGACCTAGCACGACGTCTTCGCTTTTCGTTACTAGCAATGCTATCGCAGCAACGCTTCGCAAGCATGTGGGGAGGGATCGCGCTACCGTGTCTAGCTGAGCGCTGTAATATGCTACTGGCCTGCTGGCATCACCGTGCTTTTGGGTTAGTACGCCTGCCGCGCAACCAGCACTTTCTGTTCCGTATAGTTCAAAGGGTTTCCCATAGTCCGGCATACCTAATGCTGGTGCCTGCGTTAGGCACTGTTTAAGTCTCTCAAATGCTGCCTCAGACTCGTCTGTATGCGAAATCCGATCAGGTTTGTTTGAGGAGACCATCTCCTTCAAAGGTAACGCTAAAATGGAAAACCCTGGGATCCAATTACGGCAATACCCACACATTCCTAAAAATGTTCTGATCTGTTGCTGGGTTTGTGGCAGAGTCATGTCTCTAATTGCTTGAATTCTATCAGCGGTCAGGTGTCTCAGTCCTTGTGTTAAACAGTGTCCCAAATATTTTACCTTAGTTTGGCATAATTGCAACTTGTCTTTGGAAACCTTGTGTCCTGTGTCTGAAAGATGAAACAGGAGCTGTTTCGTATCCTTCAGGGATGCTTCCAATGAATCAGAACACAGTAGTAGATCATCCACGTACTGTATTAATACTGATCCACTCACTGGTTGGAAAGACTGTAAACAATCATGCAAAGCCTGAGAAAATATACTTGGGCTATCTATGAATCCTTGTGGTAATCGAGTCCATGTGTATTGGACTCCTCTGTATGTAAATGCAAACAAATATTGACTGTCAGGGTGCAGAGGTACCGAAAAGAAAGCGGAGCAGAGGTCAATAACAGTGAAAAATTTCGCAGTGGGAGGGATTTGCATTAGAATGACAGCTGGATTTGGCACTACGGGGAATTGACTCTCAACTATTTTGTTAATCCCCCTTAGATCCTGCACTAGCCGGTAACCCCTCCCCCCACTCTTTTTAACAGGGAAGATGGGACTATTGGCAGTGCTGGACGTTCTTACCAGAATGCCCTGTTGTAGCAAGCGCTCTATTACGGGATACACTCCTAACTCCACCTCTGGCTTCAGAGGGTACTGTGGGATTTTTGGAGCTATCCTACCATCTTTTACTTGTACAACTACCGGAGCTACGTTTGCCATTAATCCAGTGTCCTGTCCATCTTTAGTCCAAAGTGACTCTGGTATCTGAGATGTCATTTCTTCTACTTGGGAGGGAGTCCTATTTGTCATAATGGTATGTGACATTAATTTTGACGGGGAGTCTAACATGTCTCGCACTTCCTGAGCGTGATTCTCAGGTATGTCCAAGAATACACCTTCAGGAGTACAATAAATGACGCACCCCATTTTACACAGTAAGTCTCTTCCCAGGAGATTAGTCGGTGCCGATGCAGCCAGCAGAAAGGAATGCTTGGTATGTAAAGGCCCTACTGTAATCTCGGCTGGTTTGCTAACAGGGTAGTGCTGGACTACTCCCGTTACCCCTATGGCTGGAATTGTCTTACCAGTGGTTCTCATGCCCACTGTCGAATTTATCACTGATTTGGCCGCCCCTGTGTCTACAAGAAAGTTTAATGATTTACCAGCTACATTGATTGCAATTTCTGGTTCACTTCCAAGGCTTGCAATCAATTTTACTGGCTGCAGATTACAGGTATGGCCACACCCCTATTGGGTATGGTGACCTCCCTGAATCCCGCTGGCAGCAACTACTTGTGATGGAGTTAATTGGGAGCTACCAGAGGCTTGCCAGTCTCTGTTCGGGGGGTATCTTTTTGTTTCCCCTGTATGTGGCTCATAACTCCGTTTCTGCGGACCTTGCTCCCAATGTCGTGTGTCGTGTCGTTGTCTAGGGGGTTGGTATGAGTTTCGTGAATTCTTCATTCTACAATCTCGTGCCATGTGTCCCTGTTTATGACAAGAATAACAAGTAACCACACTTGACTTACCCACAGGGTTTGGTGATATAAACAAAGGCTGCCTTGTGGTCAGGGCCTGTATACTTACTGACATTAATTTATCACCTTGTTGTTCCCTGTGTCTGGTGATGTTCCTATCGTGATCAATAGCAGCCTCTCTCAAAGTAGCCACAGACAGACCTCGCCAACATGGTTGTGTGGTCTGTACCCTAGTCTTCAATGACTCTTTTAAACCAGCCATCAGTACCGATACTGCTACTTCTCGATGGTTTGTGTCTGTTTTAATGTCCTCTATGCCTGTGTATTTTGCCATTTCTGATAATGCTCTATGAAAATACTCTGCAGCTGTCTCTGACTCCTTCTGTTTAATGGAGAATATCTTGTTCCATCTGACTACCGCTGGGAAATACTCTTTTAACTGTAAGCTTATTCTTTTTACATTATCTTTGTTGTACACATCTGTAAGAGGTACATCCTGATCTAATCCGCAATCAGCTAAAAATTGAGTTGCGTCAACATTGGAGGGTAAACATGCTCTCAGCAATATCTGCCAGTCTTTATTGTTGGGCTCTACAGTGTTACCTAAGTCTCTGATGTATTTTTGACTGGCAACTAAGTCTTTTCTAGGGTCAGGGAATTCAGACACTATGGTCCTTAATTCCATTCGGGAAAATGGGGTGTACATGGCAATGTTTCTAATGGGAGTGGCTCCTGATGTGTCTGTTTTCCCATTTGGCACTGCTATTACTCTAACGGGATTAACTCTAACAACCTCATCCTGTGTAGATTCTACAGGCTGTGGTGAAATAGTTTCAGCATAGTGTATGGTGCCGTACTTACCCGTTGATACGACCTCACCTATCCCTCCGCTAGGGGCTTTCGTTACTAATCTCGGGGGTTGAGCTGTGCCTACAGTGGTCTCTGCTATGGTGGCTGCTAGAGAGAGCGCTGAAATTGTTGCCGATTCGTCCTCTTGATCACACTCCTGAGGAAAGTTCAAAACAGGGTACAACTTGCACGGGTTAATACTTGCATTGGTTAATTGGTTAACATTATCTTTAACATTTACACCGTTGCTAAGAGTTTGTTGTTTGTTACACCTTAATGCGTCATTCTCCGCAACCAATTTTTCTCCCGATATATATGGTGGCGGTGGGGCCGTGGCTATCAGTTTTCTGATCGAGCCAGATCCCGCCGCCTGAGCCAATCCTCTCTGTATGTCACCTTCCTGTTGCCACAACTGCAAATAATCGTAATGTTTGATTCGTCTCCTTGTTGATTTAATGAGACATATCCTCCTCCTTAAATTTTGTAACACTTCTGAGCTGAAGCTACCTACTCTTGGGAATTTCTCCCCGTCATGTACTGTCATTCTCTCCCATTCATCACATAAAGCTTCTGTGTGACTTCCGTATTTCTCACACATTACACACCTTGCCGACCCAATTGGTCGGTTCACTGAATCAACCTGAACCGAGGTTGATCGCCCCCTACCTGAACAAGTGGCCCCCATAGTTCGAAGGTGTTGCTTTATCCAGCCAACCCTTACGCAAACCAAATGTCCAAAATAGGCTGACGGTGGCGGTTTACCGAGTACCCCACTCACTCGCCCACGCCGACCAATACGACCTGATCACACCGATATGGTGCTGGCGTACTCGACCTAGGGCCCCTGCGACCTGAACCTCTATTTACTGGAACCTGTGAGGGTGCTCCGAAGAACACTTACTCTTTCCAGTAACTATTGGTTGCTGGATAGTTCCTGAGTGAGCAGCGAACCTCCCTTAAAATAAAAAAAATTTACACAAATCACGTTAGAATGTACAAATAGCGTTTATGACCTTCGTACACAAATAGTACCGGTCAGGTTTACTAATGCACACAATTACGTGCGGTACAATCGTTCAGCACATAAGCAACTAATCTTATGTACGGAGCGACCAGTGGAATCGAAAATTGCGGCTGCGAATTCCTTCAGCCAGAGCTTGTATGGCCTATATGGGTGTTGCACCAACCCTTTCTTGGTGTTGTGCCTGTGGACTGTATAGCGGACTTCCTTGTCTGCTGTACCTAAACCTGCTGGTCTGTTATGACCTCCTGGTCTGTTACAGTATGACCTCCTGGTCTGCTACACTCTAATGCTCAAATTGTATATTTAACCAGGGATGCCTCCCTAGCCACCGTGTACGTCACTTACACGCATGTACCTCACGAGTACTCGACTTTTCTTGTGGTTCAACCTTTAAAATTGTAAAAACAAACACTCATTCACCGCATATACACTTTTGTTTCTATTTCTATTTCTGCGCAGAAATTTTTTCTTTAGACCAGATGTGTTACCAATTAGGAGAAGGATCTGTTAATTTAAATTTGGAATGTAAAAAAAAGATTTGCGCGATTTATCGCCTGGCGTTATTTACCGCGTGGCGCTACTTATCGCGTTGAGAGGAGAGAAAAAAACTTGTGATTTGAGTTACGTGGGCGTACCCGTACGCTCCGTTGTGTAATATACGCTGCGTGTGTCGGCCCTTGGATTGCGTACGCAAGTCTCAGTCTTTTGTTAGAGACACGTGTACGCAAAGCAAAGATCCACCGTAACACAATTTATACGTTTATCAATGTAGATGATCCTTTATCATCTACCACGCACCACACTGACTTCGCCTTGTCTCTCAGGCACAGCTGTGTGTTTGTCTATACTTTAACTAAGTTACCTTTACTCTTAAACTATAAAATAGTGACAACTCTCTCTAAGCATGTTTATCAACTATAGAACTGGCAAACAGGAGAGTGACATACGAAAATACACCAATGAAAAGGAAATGCAGATATATATGTGTGCGTGCGTGTGTACGCAAGACAGAAAAATAAACAGTTTTAAAAAGACACTATTGTTTTGTTCTTACCTCCGGTTCCCGGATTCCTTCAGCACCCTTTACTAAGAGAAGCAGACGCTTATCCCGACAGCACCACGAGGAATACAACCTCCCGCCCTTTGCTGATGGATAATGTCTGCTGTATCTACCTAGTGCAGATATGTGAAGGACGGGCGAGCCGCCAATTGATAAAGCTAAATATTTATCGTATATAATACCCTTTATGAGGTCTAAGAACACTGTACGCTATCTACGTATGAAGTACCGTAAGGGTACGCTAGTTGCGTAACAATCGCTTTGCCGTGATCGAGACGCTCAAGCGTCACGTTCACTCACGGCCAAGAGATCACAGGCAGGCACGTTATTGGCTGTTGACTAACGTAATGATTCGCTATAGCGTAGCGGACGCTCGGGACCACGAGGAGATCACCAGCGGCGCTGACGCTCACTATATTAAACCTTTGTATCTAAACCATAAACAGTGTATTGTGCAGTAAAACCTTAGTGTAAGGTTAGAGTGTAAATGCAACACAGTAGAACCTTATTACCTTTAAAGCTGTTCGAGCGTCACCGACGCTCTGAGAATACTTAATACTATAAGAAACACACAGATACCTGGGCTTAGGGTCCAACGCCTAATATGTATATATTTTGAATGATATACTTGCAAAAGAATTAATACAAATACAAATCATACACTACAATATAACATAGACTACCTAACCAGATAACTACACAGGAATTATAATACAATTACTATTTAAGGGAAAATAAGAGAAAAAGAGGAGGAGAGAGAGAGAGAGAAATTGGCCCACAATAACAAGATCAATATAGTTGCGGAGAAACACTTACGCACAAGGGGAAACGATCGCATGCGCCTCGATATCCAGCTCCCGATTATCAGCAATGAGAACCGTTGAAGAGAGTGAGCTGGATATGGTCGGCCTGCCTATTTATGCCCCACACACAATACAATTCAATGGTCCCTACAATCTCATTGTTCATTGGACACAGGAATTCGGCTTCGCATTATAACAAAAGGTCATAGGTTGATTCATACAGGTGGGCTGTGACTGCTTCCAACTGTTCAGGTGGGTGGGATACTGAGTTTCCCGCCGCATGACTAAATAAGAACAAATAATAGTAAATGGACATAAACTTCTTATGTCCATAACTATTCGCATGAGCGATTAATCCGCTCCAAACCAACACCGGAATATTGCTATTTAAATACTCTTCCGATGGGTACCAAACACCACTGTATGACCCCTGTTAGACCCTTCGTACAATACAAAGAGGGATCTCTCTGTTCAGGAACATGCTATATTAACTAAACTTTCAGAATCTATCAAAGGGACCATGATCTACAAAATACATTATTACTGAAAATATGTAACGATTGAGTCGCACGCTACGATCACATATACTCTACCGTAAATACGCATACCGTGCGCCTGCGGGTGCCCGCGACTGTGAGTATGCGCACGCACGGGAGAGCGCACGCATGCGCAGCGCGGACCAGAATGAGGTGCAAATATGGCAGTGTGTATAGAGATATTTTTCTGACTTTGACACATCCTTACCCCTACTTATTACAGATTGACAGAAGCAACAGATGGCTTGACACCTGTTGTCCGGATTTGTGGAGAAATAATTCCACACCGAAGAGGTGGCTTTTTTGGTAGTTTTCCCAGGCATCACAATAGGCTTCTTCATCCCACGGACAACAGATGTCTCTCCCGGTGCCTGACTTAAACAAACCACATCACCATCAGAATCCTCATCGTCAACTTCCTCTGCAGCGCCAGCAACACCCATATCCTCATCCTGGTGTACTTCAAAAGTGACATCTTCAATTTTAATATCAGGAACTGGACTGTAGGTGCTCCTTCCAGCACTTGCATGGGGCCGTGCAAATGGTGGAAGGAGCCACCTCTTCCCATCCAGTGTTGGGAAGGTCAGGCATTGCAACCGCCGACAAACTTGGACTCTCCTTGGGGATTTGTGATACCATCTCAGAATGCACAGTTCTTTTCTGTGCTCTTTCCAGCTTAACTCTTTTCATTTTTCTAGCGGAAGGATGAGGGCTTCCATCGTCATGTGAAGCTGAACCACTAGTCATGAACATAGGCCAGGGCCTCAGCCGTTCCTTGCCACTCCAGGTCATAAATGGCATATTGGCAAGTTTACGTTTCTCCACAGACCATTTTAATTTTTTGGGGGGGGCCTTTTTACTGAACTTTGGCTTTTTGGATTTTACATGCCTTCTACTATCACAATGGGCATCGGCCTTGGCAGACGACGTTGATGGCATTTCATCGTCTATGTCATGGCTAGTGGCAGCAGCTTCAGCACTAGGAGGAAGTGATTCTTGATCTTTCCCTATTTTATCCTCCAACTGTTTGTTCTCCATTATTTTTCTGGAGTTATATAACACAATATGTGGCACAAGAGAGTGTACCCCTACACCTCACAGGTCAAACCCTGTAAAAATTATTTGAATTAAATATTAATAACCCCTTTATTTAGAGTAAATAATATACAGCACAGGACAGCACCCCTGAACTTATATAGCAGCACCACTGGACTGTATTTATACGGAATTATATGGATTTATATGGAATTATACAGCAGGATAACTGGAATTATACGGCAGGATAACTGGAATTATACGGCAGTATTCCGAGAATTATATGTCAGTATCACAGGAATTATACAGCAATATCATAGGAATTATACACTAGTATTCTGAGAATTATATGCCAATATTACAGGAATTATACGCCAGTATCATAGGAATTATACGACAGTATCACGGGAATTATATGGCAGTATCACAGGAATTATACGCCAGTATTCCGAGAAATATATGGCGATATCACAGGAATTATACACCAGTATCACAGGAATTATACGCCAGTATCACAGGAATTTTATGGCAGTATGATAGGAATTATACACCAGTATTCCGAGAATTATATGGCAATATCACAGGAATTATACAGCAATATCATAGGAATTATACGCCAGTATTCCGAGAATTATACAGCAAAGTCACAGGAATTATACGCCAGTATTCCGTGAATTATACGGCAATGTCACAGGAATTATACGCAAGTATTCCGAGAATTATATGGCAATATCACAGGAATTATACGGCAATGTCACAGGAATTATACGCCAGTATCACAGGAATTATATGGCAGTATCACAGGAATTATACACCAATATTCCGGGAATTATATGGCAGTATCACAGGAATTATCCGCCAGTATTCCGGGAATTATACGGCAATATCACAGGAATTATACGGCAATATCACAGGAATTATACGCCAGTATTCCGAGAATTATACTGCCATGTCACAGGAATTATACGCCAATATTCTGAGAATTATACTGCAACATCACAGGAATTATACGCCAGTATTCCGAGAATTATATGGCAATGTCACAGGAATTATACGCCAGTATCACGGTAATTATACGGCAATATCACAGGAATTATATGGCAATATCATAGGAATTATACGCCAGTATTCCGAGAATTATATGGCAAAGTCACAGGAATTATATGCCAGTATTCCAAGAATTATACGGCAATGTCACAGGAATTATATGGCAGTATTCCGAGAATTATATGGCAATATCACAGGAATTATACAGCAATATCATAGGAATTATACGCCAGTATTCCAAGAATTATATGGCAATGTCACAGGAATTATACGCCAGTATCACGGTAATTATACGGCAATATCACTGGAATTATATGCCAGTATCACGGGAATTATACGGCAGTAACACTGGATATATGGCAGCAGAGGACACCACAACTGTGACTGGTCACTGGACTGATGCTGCACAAGACACATCCCCTGGTCTAATGCAGAACAACACAGCACCACTGATAGGGACTTATACAGCTACACTGGATATATGGCAGCAGAGGACACCACCACTGTGACTGGTCACTGGACTGATGCTGCACAAGACACTACCCCTGGTCTGATGCAAGACAACACAACAAAAATGCAAGGGACTTATAAAGCAGCCAGCAGCACTGGGGACATATAGCAGCAGAGGACACCAACACTGTGACTGGCTGGACTGATTCAGCATAAGACACTGACTACACTGGACTGGACTGAGCAGCACAACACAGCACAAGACTCGCCACCCCACTTTCCCGCCCCCACACAGACACTGAGGACGGAGACACATCCTCTCACTACACTCTCTGAGACTGGAGTGAAAATGGCCACGACGTGCGGCTCCTTATATGGAATCCAAATCCCGTGAGAATCCGACAGCGGGATGATGACGTTTTGCCTCGTTCGGGTTTCCGAGTCAGGCAGGACAACCTGAGCCTGGCTCGGATCCAGACTCGAATGGTGAAGCTCGGTACGGTTCGTTTCTCTGAGAACCGAACCCGCTCATCTCTAGTGTATAGTACAGTAAAAATGGCCACTAAATATATTATAGCTGGTATTTGATTCCTCAAAGGCTCAATGCATTTTTCCCACTACTTTTTCCTTATGTTGGAGTCTGTGCAGGGCTAAGGTCACTCTGCCCCACATCTAATGGCCCTGTCCCAAACTATATCCATTTTGGAAGGAGACACATCATATAATGTTTCTTCTTACAGGCATTACATTGCCTGCCACCAATTCGTTTTCTCTCTTCTTAGTTTTTCAGATATCCCCAAGCACACTCAGAGATTCATAATGTACATTATGAGTGCTCCCAAATTCCAAATCGCTTTGCATCAGAAGAATTCAGACCCTCTTTCCCTGCTCTCTCTCTCTCTACATAATTAGGGTATGGCAGGTCTACCAGATGGAGTAAACTTCTAGCCATCACACTCTGAATAAGTTCTCAAGTACTTGATCTCCACCGAAAAACCACTATTAGTCCTCCCTTCACTGAGAGTGAAATTACCCTATAGAATTTTTTTCTTTGCCATTTGATTGAGTCCACCCCACAAGCTAATTCTCTCACTTATCCTTCTCTATACCACCATATTTACTGGTCCTCACTCTGACTCACCCTTTCCCTACTTGATTTCTTTATGTCAGCATTGAATTATCTGGATGACCAATATTGTTTACTTCATTATAGCTTGACTATTTTTCTCATCTCTTTGTGATTGTTGTTTGTTTATGACCCCTAACCTTTTCATCTTCTGTACACCCATGTTATTTGTATTTTATATAACGTATTGAAAAAAATGGACACATTGACTTGGCAGATGTAACTGGTGTTGGTTATGTACTCCCACTAGACTGACTGAAGATCAGTGCCTTAAAGTCCAGAGAAGGTTAGCAAGCCTAAGCCATTCACCACTCTAGATCTTTGGTGGAGATGTACTAAGCAGGGAAAATTGTGGAGAAGTGAGCCAGTGGAGAAGTTACCCATGGTAATCAATCAGCATTGAAGTAACATTTATAATTTGCATACTATAAAATTATATAGAGCAGCTGATTGGTTGCCATGGGCAACTTCTACACTTGCTCACTTCTCCAATCTTTTCACTGCTTAGTACATCTTCCCCTAAATCTGGTGAGGGGAGATGCATCAATCCTTGGATACAGATAAAGTGGAGTAAATATCCAAAGTAACAAATCAGTGTCTAACTTCCATATTAAGATACTGTGCCAGATAAATGACAGAAACTGGTTGGTCACTTTGGGCAACTTCTCCAGTTTATCACTCTCAAAGGCTTGATACATCTCCACCTTAGAAAAAAATAGTAGTGTAATCAATATTTTCTTTATTTTATTTCATACTTAATACAACCAGGGCATCAAACCTCCCTACAATCCCCTACAATACTCATCTGATCCCCACATAACCCTTAAATGTACTGCAGAATTTCTTTAATGCCCCCAAAATACTCATCTGATCCCCCACATGGTATCAGACAACCGCACAAGACTCTTAAACAGGGCCGGTGCTAGGATGTTCAGCATTCCTATGCAAACTATAAATTTGCTTCCTCCTACAAACGGCAGAGGTAGAAGGTGATAGGCAGTGGGTGACGCTGGGTTGAGACAGTGGGTGACAATGGGGAGAGGCAGTGGGTGGCAGTCAATAGGTGACAGGCAGTGGTTGATGCTGGAGAGAAGAAGTGGGTAACAGGCAGTGAGTGACACTAGGAAATGGCAGTGGGTGACAATTGGGAGAGGTAGAGGGTTACAATGAGAGGGACAGGGAGAGGAACAGGGAGAGGGTGATGACGAGTCACAGAGGGTTATGGGGAAAGGCAGAGAGTGACAGGCAGTGGCAAAGTATGACAGTAAGAGGCATAAGGTAACAGGGAGAAGTAGAGAGTGATAGGGAGAGGGTGCAGGAGAGAGGGTGATGGGAAGAGGATGACAGGCAGTGGGTGACAGGTAGAGACAGTTTGTGATGGGGAGAGACAGTGTGTGATGGGAGAGGGTGACAGAAGAGAGAGTGATGCAAAGAGGTGACAGGCAGTTGGTGGCAGGGAGAAAGGGTGATTGGGAGAAAGTGCTGGGGAGAGGCAGGGGAAAGAAAGGTTGGCACAAACAGAAGACTAGCAGAAAGGCAGGTGGAGACAGAGGATGGGCAGAAAGCCTAATGCAGACAGAGGATGGATAGAGAGCCTAGCACAGAGGAACTTAATAGAGACTGGTACGTACAGAGGATGGGCAGAAAAGTTGGCAAAGAAGAATGGAAGAGAAGCTGTTACAGACAGGAAGAGCAAAGAAGCTGGCACAGAGGAAGGGAAGAGAGGCTGCAGCTGACAGACGAAGAGCAGAGAGGCTGGCACAGAGGAAGGGACAAGAGGCAAGTGCAGAGGATGGGAAGAAAGACTGGTGCAAGCAGAGGATGGGTAGAAAGGCTTGCGCAAGGAAAGGGAGGAGAGTCTGATTTAGACAGAGGATGGCCAGTAAGGCAGGCACAGAGGAAGGGAAGAGAGGCTGGTGTAGAAAGGATTGGCAGAAAGGTTGGCACAGAGAAAAAGAAGAGAGACTGGTGCAGACAGCGGATGGACAGAGAGGCTGGTGTAGGCAGAGGATGGGCAGAGAGGATCGGCAGAGAGGTTGGTTCAAACAGAGTATGGGCAGAAAGGCTGGCACAGAGGATGGGAAGAGAGGCTGGTGATGACAGAGGATGGGTAGAGAGGCTGATGCAGACAGAGGATTGACAGAAAGGTTGGTGCAAACAGAAGATGGGCAGAGAGATTGGCAAAGAGGAATGAAATAAAAGCTGGTGCAGAGGCTGGTGCAGATAGAGGATGGGCAGAAAGACTGGTGGCAAGGGAGGGAAGAGAAGCAGGTGCAGACATAGGATGGACAGAAAGGCTGGTGCAGAGGTAGGGGAGAGACGCAGATGCAATGTGCATAGAGGCTGGGGCAGAGGAAGGGAAGAGAGGCTGGTAATGACAGAGGATGGGTAGAGAGGCTGATGCAGACAGAGGATTGACAGAAAGGTTGGTGCAAACAGAAGATGGGCAGAGAGATTGGCAAAGAGGAATGAAATAAAAGCTGGTGCAGAGGCTGGTGCAGATAGAGGATGGGCAGAAAGACTGGTGGTAAGGGAGGGAAGAGAAGCAGGTGCAGACATAGGATGGACAGAAAGGCTGGTGCAGAGGTAGGGGAGAGACGCAGATGCAGACAGAGGATGTGCAGAGAGGCTGGGGCACAGGAAGGGAAGAGAGGCAGATGCAGCCAGATGATAGAAACATAGAATTTGACGGCAGATAAGAACTACTTGGCTCATGTAGTCTGCCCCCTTTTTTTAACCTTTTGGCAGAGGTGTATCTAGGGGACCGGGCGCCCCTGGCAAAGTAAGGGACTGGCGCCTCCCCCCCCCATATTTGAAATAGGGAAGGTGCATAGGCAAAAAAGGGGCATGATCTTGCGGGAAAGGGGCATGACCACACAATAGTTCTCCCAATTCAAATTACATTACACAGTAGTCACACCATAGTGCCCCTTACACATCATGCCCACACAGTAATCCTTTTCGCACTGTGGAGAAATCAGCAGTACCTAGCCAAGGAAGGACTGTGCCCAGCAATGTTTCCTGCAGTCAGGGGGGTATAATAAAGGTTGGTGCAAACAGAAGATGGGCAGAGAGATTGGCAAAGAGGAATGAAATAAAAGCTGGTGCAGAGGCTGGTGCAGATAGAGGATGGGCAGAAAGACTGGTGGCAAGGGAGGGAAGAGAAGCAGGTGCAGACATAGGATGGACAGAAAGGCTGGTGCAGAGGTAGGGGAGAGACGCAGATGCAATGTGCATAGAGGCTGGGGCAGAGGAAGGGAAGAGAGGCTGGTAATGACAGAGGATGGGTAGAGAGGCTGATGCAGACAGAGGATTGACAGAAAGGTTGGTGCAAACAGAAGATGGGCAGAGAGATTGGCAAAGAGGAATGAAATAAAAGCTGGTGCAGAGGCTGGTGCAGATAGAGGATGGGCAGAAAGACTGGTGGTAAGGGAGGGAAGAGAAGCAGGTGCAGACATAGGATGGACAGAAAGGCTGGTGCAGAGGTAGGGGAGAGACGCAGATGCAGACAGAGGATGTGCAGAGAGGCTGGGGCAGAGGAAGGGAAGAGAGGCAGATGCAGCCAGATGATAGAAACATAGAATTTGACGGCAGATAAGAACTACTTGGCTCATGTAGTCGGCCCCCTTTTTGTAACCTTTTGGCAGAGGTGTATCTAGGGGACCGGGCGCCCCTGGCAAAGTAAGGGACTGGCGCCTCCCCCCCCCATATTTGAAATAGGGAAGGTGCATAGGCAAAAAAGGGGCATGATCTTGCGGGAAAGGGGCATGACCACACAATAGTTCTCCCAATTCAAATTACATTACACAGTAGTACCCCTTATACACATTATGTCACACCATAGTGCCCCTTACACATCATGCCCACACAGTAATCCTTTTCGCACTGTGGAGAAATCAGCAGTACCTAGCCAAGGAAGGACTGTGCCCAGCAATGTTTCCTGCAGTCAGGGGGGTATAATAAAATATTAATGGCAGTGAAAAGGTATCTCTGCGCACTATCTATTAGTGGTGATGTAGTGATATATTAAGAAAAGCATTCTAGTAGTTTATTTTGCGTTTCTTCACTGTGGTGCCGAACACCGGTGCCAGATCTTGGCTGCTGCGTGAACCACCAGCCCAGGCACTGCCACTACTAATTGATTCCACTCCCTGGCCAAGGGTGGCACCACCAGGTGCCACCCTTGGCCCTGGTGATGCCACCCTCCTCGGCCAGTGCACCTGGTGAGTGCCATCCTGGCCAATGTGTAGATAACCTCCTGTCCCCAGCACATAGTCGTAGTCTCCATCCCCCTCCCAGCACATAGCTGTAGTCTCCATCTCCCTCCCAGCACATAGCCGTAGCCCCCATCCCCCTCCCAGGACATAGCCATAGTCTCCCCCCCAGCACATAGCCGTAGTCTCCATCCCCCTCCCAGCACATAGCCATGGTCTCCATCCCCCCCAGGACATAGCCATAGTCTCCCCCCAGAACATAGCCGTAGTCTCCCACCCCCTCCCAGCACATAGCCATAGTCTCCCCCCAGCACATAGCCATAGCCCCAATCCCAGCACATAGCCATAGTCCCCATCCCGCTCCCAGCACATAGCTATAGTCCCCATCCCGCTCCCAGCACATAGACTTAGTCCCCATCCCGCTCCCAGCACATAGACTTAGTTCCCATCCCGCTCCCAGCACATAGACTTAGTCCCTATCCCGCTCCCATCACATAGAAGTAGTCGCCATCCTGCTCCCAGCACATAGACGTAGTGTCCATCTTCCTCCCTGCACATAGCCATGGTCTACCCCCCGCACATAGCCATGCCCCCCCTCCCTGCACATAGCCATGGTCCCCCCTCCCTACACATAGCCATGGTCTCCCCCTCCCTGTACATAACCATGGTCTCCCCCCCTCTCCACATAGACATGGTCTCCCCCCTCCCTGCACATAGCCATGGTCTTCCCCCCCGCCTGCACATAGCCATGCCCCCCCTCCCTGCACATAGCCATGGTCTCCCCCCCTCCCTGCACATAGCCAAGGTCTCCCCTCTCCCTGCGTATAGTCTTCCCCCCTCCTTGCATATGGTCCTCTCCCCTCCCAGCACAGAGTCTCTCTCCTCCCTGCATATAGTCCTCTCCTCTCCCAGCACAGAGTCTCCCAACTCCCTGCATATAGTCCTCTCCTCTCCCAGCACAGAGTCTCCCCCCTCCCTGCATATAGTCCTCTCCCCTACCAGTACAGAGCCCCCGCACCCCTGCATATAGTCCTCTCCCCTTCCAGCACAGTCTCCCCTCTCCCTGCATATAATCCTCTCCCCTCCCAGCACATAGTCTCCCCCTCCATGCATATAGTCCTTTCCCCTCCCAGCATATAGTCCTCCCCCCTTAAAGCACATATCAATTAATATGTTGCAGTACCTAATGTGATGAGCTGGGCATCGCCTGGGCTTTAGGACTGCACAGTAGGCAGGAACACCACACTTCGGCACCACACTACACTTTGTGAAGAAAGTGAAAGTAAACTACAGCTCCCAGCAT
Organism: Pseudophryne corroboree; assembly: GCF_028390025.1. NCBI lineage: Eukaryota > Metazoa > Chordata > Amphibia > Anura > Myobatrachidae > Pseudophryne > Pseudophryne corroboree. The sequence continues at coordinate 242,947,209 of NC_086447.1, read as the reverse complement.
CCTTGCTGCCAGGAGCTCCCGAGAGCAAGGGCTGCTGGGAACTGTAGTTTACTTTCACGTTCTTCACTAGTGCATTGCAATGCCGAACACCGGCGTCTGTTCCTGCCTACTGTGAGATCCTCCAGCCCAGGCGATGCCACATCTAAGTGATTCCACTCATTGGTCGAGGGTGGCACTGCCGGGCGGCGCACCCTCCTTGGCTGGTGCCCCTGGCGAGTGCATCCTGACCAATGGGTAGATACACCCCTGCCTTTTAGTAACCCCAACTGTATTTAAACCTTAGTTCTTAGTAAGTATATTCATATGCCTATCCCCAGCAAGATAGTTTGGTGCAGCCAAAAGATGTGCCGAGAGGCTGGTGCAGAGGAAGGGAAGAGAGGCTGGCATTGTCGATTAGCAGAAAGGCTGGCACTCAAAAAAGATGGGCAGAGATGCTGGCCCAGTGAGGAAAAAGACATAATGCTAACATAGGTGACAAAAGAACTGAGAGGCTGACAGGCAAGAACAGATAGTGGAGAAACATTTAAATAAAAACAGACAGAAAGAAACTTACCTGTTGGAGGAGGAGGCGGCGATGACATGGAATCAGGAACTGGCAGTAAACTATGTGGTACAAGCTAATCCCTGCCTGCTGCTCCCTCTCCAGATTAAATGTGGCAGAATCATGTACCTGAGCCAGTCGCCTGGAAGGAGACTTGACCAGGAGAGTAGTCATTCCTACAGGGCTCACATAGGAGGGCACTAGGAGCCACGGCCATGCTGGCCAATTATTGTGATGTCACATGCACCATGCTGTGCATTGGTGAAGGAGTGGATGAGGTGGAGCAACATGTATATGGGAAAGTACCAGACTCAGAGAGGAGAGAATGATGCAGATACATGGCGCATGCAGGAAGAAAGTTGTTGAAGTCAAATTGCATATTTCGATATTTAGAATACGCTATGGCATTTATTAATGGATGCATCTACGATGCATGCGTCGATACGGTAGGGCGCGAATGACCGTAACGGTAAGTTACTGTGTGCATTACGGTAGAAGATGCATTTGTTAATAAATATCATACTGTGACAAAAATAGCAAATAATTCTTACTCACACTCAAATGTGGCATCTCCAGGAATACAAATCAAATAGTGTCCTAAAACATACAGTATCAGATTGTCTTGTCTAAGCATGCATTGTGTCCATGGAAGATGGACCTTTGACTGATCGAATGTGTAAATACCATTGTTTGCCTCAAGTGTTGTCATTGTCTCTAACAAACAAGAAGCCAGATACGATACAATAGCAAGGACATGCAGATTTTTGATTGTGTGCTTAACACACATTCATGCACTTCAGAATCCTGTGTATGTATATTCAATAAAATACAGACCAGATATTGATACTAGAATTAAGAGTGACATGTCATATGTATTATGTATTCTGGTTTTATGATTTACACAGCGCTGACCTGTCCCCTACACAATGAGTTATACATAGCCTTTACACAACTGGTTAACTGTGTATATGTATATATATATATATATATATATAAAGAAATTCCCTCTTTAGTTGCGCTTGGATAAATAAGGCTGCAACCTAAAAGAGATCACCTGCTAGTGGAGATCAAGCAATAACAATCACAATAAATTCCTTAGGTGCGCCAATATACTCAGGATATATTTTAAAATTATCCTCTATGGACCTAATGTCCCTTTTCTTACAACACCAATGTTGATATATTTTATATTTTTAAAATGTATTCAAATGTACATATAAAAACATTTACATAAAACCCAAACAGCATAATACAATGAATAATATCAACAAGACCTGTCTATTAATACAGAGGCTGGATGTTCATGCACTTTGCCCTTACGGGAGTGTGCTCACAAAAAAAGATCCACTGTATATTTTCAGGTCGTTTAAATAACCCAACGCATTTCGTCCTTTAGGTTGGACTTCTTCAGGGGTATATAGCAATGTTAGGATGTATTTGAGAGTAGATCTACACAATGACATTCATAATGGTCGTGGATTCTGATAGGAAACTCTATGATCCGTTTTGATGTCTTATCTCTAAACGTAAATTATAGGTGAATTACTCCATAGTCAGAAATCGCTGTAGGCTTGATCTCCACTCAGACGTTTCTAGTACTAGGGAATAGTCAGTTTCCATCCACAGATATAGTAATGTTGTCTTGTAGACACTGTGTCAGAATCTGTCTTTCTAGCAAATGCTGCATTTGCTAGACACTGCATAAGGATATGTGGGATCAAATTGTTCAGGGACACATAAGTAATAATTCGGTGGTTGCGAGGATATTGTCACATATTGCGGCAACAAGTTATTAGCAATACCGGATTCATGTATATTACTGTATGATAATGTGGTGGGTTTGACTGGTCTTGGGGCGGGAACTCAGATGTAATCAACGGTAATCACACCTCAGGAATTAGTCATTGTCCACCGTTTGAGCTGACCAATGATCCCCAGTGTACTGAATATGTCCCACCCTTGGACCAATAGCAGAAGACCCAGCCCCAGACATATACCTTCTCTAATAGACAGTATATAAGTATTTGCCCTTACCCAGGAAGCTAAATTGTTGCTGATTCTAAATGGAGATGATTGTCCACTTACCTATGGGTGATGTATGCTGGCTGTAACTGTTTCCCATGTAACTGTTTCTTAGGTAACTGTTTCCCATGTAACTGTAACTCTGTACCACTTACTTAGGCTTATATATGTTATACTGAATGATATACTGTACTTATGTTATTTTGTCTGCATACCTTTTAATATCAAATACATATATATATATATATATATATAGATATATATATATCTATCTCTGAGCGTTAGACCTCAGTATACCATGTGTGTGACTACTTGTTTTCTCTTAAGGAACATAGTCCTGCGACATTTAGCGCACTATTATCGTATATGGAAATAAGATGCAACTTGCGTCCGCAGTATATATGACACTGGTATTTAAAATGTTTATTTAAAATAATGGAAATTCACAAAGTGCACTGTGCAGACTTAAGAGGCTTCAAGCTGCCTGGCCAATCACATTGCACACTCTTATGCTGGCCATACACTAAGTCAATATCGTGTACGAATACACGATATCGACCTATGATTCGACCCATCGTGCATGTTAATTGGTGAGAATCCGATGCAATGCGTGGCCCCGCAGGTTGCATGTCACATCAAATGGTAAATTGACACCCACAAATGCTTTCTTCCTGTCAATCTCCTTGCGATTGGCTGTGCGAATGGATTCTTCGGAAAATACATCGCTCAGCAACGATCTGCTTTGTACCCGTATTGTTTCTGTGCAGGGTAAATACTGGCTGCTTTATTTTTACACTGCAATTTAGATTTCAGTTTGAACACACCCCACCCAAATCTACAGTAACTCTCTCTGCACATGTTATATCTGCTCCCCCTGCAGTGCACATGGTATTGCCTAACTGCTAACAAATTTGCTGATGCGATCAACTCTGAATTAGGCCCTATGGCAGGTGAGGCAGTGCCTCCCCTGTGTGTCTTTTCCACACATCTCCGATCAAAACTCACCAAATTTCCAGGGGTTTATACTGCTGCACCTGTGTATGCCCAGATGTACCCTTTGGCTCACATATTGCGCGTAAATCTGGCTCTGTTGCTAGCCAGTGCCTCTTGAGCAATTCAGCTCACCGCACGTCCCTGGGGCCAGTATGTGGTGGGATTGGTCTGACTGGTAAGACAAGCCATTTTATAGCAAGGAGAAGGTCTGTGGAAGTCATTCATCATCATTTATTATTTCATGGGTTACAGGGATTTTTATGCTTGTACTGATTATTCTAACTCAGTTTACCTTTATGTTGAGCTTATTTCACACTTGTGTTACAAATTCCACAGACGAGCCTATAAAAGTAAACAGTACAAGACTGAGATTTTAGTGTGTTTGCAAAGTACACACGGACCGTTGTAAGAATGTTCTGATGCCGATACAGGAGCTGCACAAAATGTTCTTCATCAAGTTACTGTTTTGTGTTTTCTTCCAGATGCTCTGATTTCCTCCCACACTGGTAGGTTATTTGTATTACGATGGTGTTCGCTTTCTGGATTTGATACAATGATGATCCTATGCTGATGATTTGATACATACGATGATGATTTGATACATACTGTCAGATCACAACCACATAAAAACCAATGGAGAATGCTCTTTTTCTGATATCTGCTGCAAACCCTAGTGATAAATATAGTGATCCTTATGTGATCCATTAGCTCTTACTGCAACTCCACACCTCTCTCTTTGCCACTCCATGGCTCTCTCACTGTCCCCTCCGTGATCTCTCTTACTACATCTGTAAGATCTCTCTCACTGCCCCCTCATGACTCACTCATTGCCCCCTGCACAGCTATGTCACTGCCCCCTCTATGACTCACTCATTGCCCCCTGCACAGCTATGTCACTGCCCCCTCTATGGCGCACTCATTCCCCTTTCTACAGCTCACTTTCTCAAGGCATTTATGCAACACAATTCAGTTACTTCATTAGTCATGTAATATCATGAATGTGCCATCATAACTAAAACATTGTATGATGAAGGTTACACCCAACCAGATATTTGAATGTAATTTTAATGTCAGATGTTGAAACATGTAATTTCATGTGTCCCCTCCATGGCTCTCTCACTGTCCCAACCATGACTCTCTTACTACCCCCTCCATGATCTCTCTTACTACATCTGTAATAGCTCTCTCACTGACCTTTAAGATCTCTCTCAATGTCTCCTCCATGGCTCAATTATTGCCACCTCCACACCTCTCTCACTAAACCCTGCATGACTTTTTCACTGTATGGCATCAGTAATTCGCACGAGAGGGAGGGGGGACCCATAAGTGCAGCGCTGACTGGAGCATCCTAAGGATACTGCGATTGGCTCTACAGGCTGCAGGGTGCCTGTCTAAAGGATGCTCCAGTGGTGCTGCAGCAGAGATCCTCTAATATCTCTCTCAATGCCTCCTCCGTGGCAATTTCACTGTCCCCTCCATAGCTCAATCACTGCCCCCTTCACATCTCTCACTGAACCCACCATGGCTTTCTCATTGCCTCCTCTATGGCTCTCTCATTACACCCTTAATGGCTCTTCCACCACACCCTCTATGGATCTTTCACTACACCCTCTATGGCTCACTTACTGCACCAACCATTGCTCTCTCATTGCCCCGCGGTGTATAAACTCGTGACGCTGGGTGAATCCCTGAGCCCAGCAACGGGTGAACGCGAAAATGGTGGTAAGCATCCCATGACATGTAGCCTATTTAGAGTTTAGAAATAAGGAAGCGCAGGAGTACATAGTTTCAGAGAAAAAGAATAGTGAGGAAGGCGAGAAGGATACTTCCTAAATGGAAAGAAACATAACATTGGAACATGTCCAACTTCAGTAAGCGATGGTGGGTACTTATATCAATTCTAAATCAATCATCTCATTTAGTCCTTTTGGTTTAATTGACTGCAGCTTGAGAATCTATGCAGCTTCTTGTCTGCACAGTGTCCTGAAGCGGTCTCCTCCTCTACTAGTAATAGCAATATGTTCTAATCCTACCAGTTCTAAACATGACGGATCCCAGCATGTACCTCCAAAAAATGCTGGGGAATGCTGTGATTAGTGCACCTGTTGAGAATATTCCTCCTTTGTTCCATAAAGTGTAATGATTGAGTTGTACGTCCAACATAGTACAACTGACAAGAACATCTCAACAGGTATACTACAAAATGGGTACTGCAATTAATAAATGTTTCAATCTTGTATTCTTTTTTAGATTGTGAATATAAAAGTTTTGGTTTTATTAGAGCATGTCGTACACCTACTACAATTGCATCTAAAAATCCTACAACTTTAGGTCCCACCAACGTTTTCTGATCTGACTTATTACATGTACAGTAGTACCCTGATGGCTTTTAAAGAAGCTTAGATCCAAGCTATTTTTCAATCTCCTTGCTTTTTTGAACGCAATTGTAGGGTTTCTGGGCAGGGTGGCACAAAGTATCAAATCTGTAAAAGTAGTTTATAATTGCGTTTAAAAATATGGGAGATTTTATTAGCTCCTATATTATATCTAGAGGTAAATGCAAGATTAAAGTCTTTGTTTTTGTGTTTTGCCGTTACAGTTTTGATTTTATTATCTTTATTAGGATTTTTAGTATGATTTTCAGTATCCTCTTTTTTATTAGGATTTTTAGTATGATTTTCAGTATCCTCTTCTTTATTAGGATTTCTAGCATGATTTTCATCTTTATTAGGATTTTTAGTATGAGTTTCAATCTTTATTAGGATTTTTAGTATGGTATTCAATTTATTAAGATTTTTAGTATGATTTTCAATCTTTATTAGGATTTTTAGTACAAGTTTCAATCTTTATTAGGATTTTTAGTATGGTATTCAATTTATTAGGATTTTTAGTATGATTTTCATCTTTATTAGGATTTTTAGTATGATTTTAATCTTTAATAGGATTTTTAGTATGATTTTCAATCTTTATTAGGATTTTTAGTATGATTTTCAATCTTTATTATGATTTTTAGTATGATTTTCAATCTTTATTAGGATTTTTAGTATGAGTTTCAATCTTTATTAGGATTGTTAGTATGGTATTCAATTTATTAGGATTTTTAGTATGATTTTCATCTTTATTAGGATTTTTAGTATGATTTTCATCTTTAATAGGATTTTTAGTATGATTTTCATCTTTAATATGATTTTTAGTATGATTTTCAATCTTTATTAGGATTTTTAGTATGAGTTTCAATCTGTTTTAGGATTTTTAGTATGGTATTCTATTTATTAGGATTTTTAGTATGATATTCACCATCCCATCCCCCCCCTCCCCGCAGCCTAAACCTAACCCAACCCAGCACCCTAAGTCCCCTGGGGATCACCTAAAGCTAACCACCCCATCCCCGGCGTAGTACTTACCCACCCCACTGACTTGGTGGTCAGGATTTCGGCGTCTGTGTCCTGGCCCCTTTCGGAATTTCAATGTCCGCATTCCATCATGTGTCTGGATTCCGGTGCCGGGATCCTAATTGTTGGGAATGTAACCACATCCCTGTCTAACATCTCCTTAGATCACTCAGAATCTGCAGCAACTGCATCATGCTGACGTGTCAAAATAGAGCAGAGTCTCTGAGGAATGTTTTCCGCATCTTATTTAATCCATGTCATGAAGAAGAATAGCTAATTATCGCTCCTATTAGCTATTCTTCTTCATGACATGGATTCAATAAGGTGCTGAAAACATTCCTCAAAGACTCTGCTCTATTTTGACATGCCAGCATGATGCAGTTGCTGCAGATTTTACATATATGTGCATTAATGAGCAGGTATACAGGCGTACCTAACACAGTGAACACTGGGTACACATATTATAGTGTTTTGAGTGCTTTGTAAACATTAACACTGCTTAATGGTATATAATGAAACTATATACTGTATACAGTATAGTATATATTAACGTATTAGCAAAAGTATTTACACTAAATTAGCAACTATTAGCCTACTGGCTGTGACTTAAAATTAGAGATGAGCGGGTTCGGTTCCTCGGAAACCGAACCCGCCCGAACTTCAGTTTTTTTTACACGGGTCCGAGCGACTCGGATCTTCCCGCCTTGCTCGGTTAACCCGAGGTTGCCCGAACGTCATCATCCCGCTGTCGGATTCTCGCGAGGCTCGGATTCTATCGCGAGACTCGGATTCTATATAAGGAGCCGCGCGTCGCCGCCATTTTTACACGTGCATTGAGATTGATAGGGAGAGGACGTGGCTGGCGTCCTCTCCGCTTATAGAGAGTGAGACTAGAGTAGAGAGAGACACAGTATTATTTACTTTAGTAATTTTGGGGAGCATTAGGAGGAGTACTACTACTTGCTGAAGTGATAGTGTGACTGTATATCTGACTTGTGGGGGAGACAGTGGGGAGCAGTTAGAGTCTGAGAGCAGGAGTACATATTTTAACGTACAGTGCACACTTTTGCTGGCACTCTGCTGCCAGAGTGCCACACTGCCATTGTGACCACACTGACCACCAGTATATATTGTGATTGTCTGCTTAGGAGTACTACTTGCAAGTTGCTGATAGTGTGACCAGTGACCTGACCACCAGTTTAATTAATCACCACCAGTTTAATATATATATATATATATATATAATTGTATATAATATATATATATAATTGTATACCACCTACCCGTGTTTTTTTTTTCTTTTTTCTTCTTGATACATACTACTATAGTAGCTTACTGTAGCAGTCTGCGGTGCTGCTGAGCTGACAGTGTCCAGCAGGTCCGTCATCAGTCATTACATAATAAATATATATACCTGTCCGCCTGCAGTACTAGTGATATTATATATATATATATATATATATATATTAATTTCATCTCATTATCATCCAGTCTATATTAGCAGCAGACACAGTACGGTAGTCCACGGCTGTAGCTACCTCTGTGTCGGCAGTCGCTGGTCCATCCATAATTGTATACCACCTACCCGTGGTTTTTTTTTTCTCTTTCTTCTTGATACATACTACTATAGTAGCTTACTGTACCAGTCTGCGGTGCTGCTGAGCTGACAGTGTCCAGCAGGTCCGTCATCAGTCATTACATAATAAATATATATACCTGTCCGGCTGCAGTACTAGTGATATTATATATATATATATATATTAATTTCATCTCATTATCATCCAGTCTATATTAGCAGCAGACACAGTACGGTAGTCCACGGCTGTAGCTACCTCTGTGTCGGCAGTCGCTGGTCCATCCATAATTGTATACCACCTACCCGTGTTTTTTTTTTTTCTCTTTCTTCTTGATACATACTACTATAGTAGCTTACTGTAGCAGTCTGCGGTGCTGCTGAGCTGACAGTGTCCAGCAGGTCCGTCATCAGTCATTACATAATAAATATATATACCTGTCCGGCTGCAGTACTAGTGATAATATATATATATATATATATATATATATTAATTTCATCTCATTATCATCCAGTCTATATTAGCAGCAGACACAGTACGGTAGTCCACGGCTGTAGCTACCTCTGTGTCGGCAGTCGCTGGTCCATCCATAATTGTATACCACCTACCCGTGTTTTTTTTTTTCTCTTTCTTCTTGATACATACTACTATAGTAGCTTACTGTAGCAGTCTGCGGTGCTGCTGAGCTGACAGTGTCCAGCAGGTCCGTCATCAGTCATTACATAATAAATATATATACCTGTCCGGCTGCAGTACTAGTGATATTATATATATATATATATATATTAATTTCATCTCATTATCATCCAGTCTATATTAGCAGCAGACACAGTACGGTAGTCCACGGCTGTAGCTACCTCTGTGTCGGCAGTCGCTGGTCCATCCATAATTGTATACCACCTACCCGTGGTTTTTTTTTCTCTTTCTTCTTGATACATACTACTATAATAGCTTACTGTAGCAGTCTGCGGTGCTGCTGAGCTGACAGTGTCCAGCAGGTCCGTCATCAGTCATTACATAATAAATATATATACCTGTCCGGCTGCAGTACTAGTGATATTATATATATATATATATATATATTAATTTCATCTCATTATCATCCAGTCTATATTAGCAGCAGACACAGTACGGTAGTCCACGGCTGTAGCTACCTCTGTGTCGGCAGTCGCTGGTCCATCCATAATTGTATACCACCTACCCGTGGTTTTTTTTTTCTCTTTCTTCTTGATACATACTACTATAGTAGCTTACTGTAGCAGTCTGCGGTGCTGCTGAGCTGACAGTGTCCAGCAGGTCCGTCATCAGTCATTACATAATAAATATATATACCTGTCCGGCTGCAGTACTAGTGATATTATATATATATATATTAATTTCATCTCATTATCATCCAGTCTATATTAGCAGCAGACACAGTATGGTAGTCCACGGCTGTAGCTACCTCTGTGTCGGCAGTCGCTCGTCCATCCATAAGTATACTAGTATCCATCCATCTCCATTGTTTACCTGAGGTGCCTTTTAGTTGTGCCTATTAAAATATGGAGAACAAAAATGTTGAGGTTCCAAAATTAGGGAAAGATCAAGATCCACTTCCACCTCGTGCTGAAGCTGCTGCCACTAGTCATGGCCGAGACGATGAAATGCCAGCAACGTCGTCTGCCAAGGCCGATGCCCAATGTCATAGTACAGAGCATGTAAAATCCAAAACACCAAATATCAGTAAAAAAAGGACTCCAAAATCTAAAATCAAATTGTCGGAGGAGAAGCGTAAACTTGCCAATATGCCATTTACCACACGGAGTGGCAAGGAACGGCTGAGGCCCTGGCCTATGTTCATGGCTAGTGGTTCAGCTTCACATGAGGATGGAAGCACTCAGCCTCTCGCTAGAAAAATGAAAAGACTCAAGCTGGCAAAAGCACCGCAAAGAACTGTGCGTTCTTCGAAATCCCAAATCCACAAGGAGAGTCCAATTGTGTCGGTTGCGATGCCTGACCTTCCCAACACTGGACGTGAAGAGCATGCGCCTTCCACCATTTGCACGCCCCCTGCAAGTGCTGGAAGGAGCACCCGCAGTCCAGTTCCTGATAGTCAGATTGAAGATGTCAGTGTTGAAGTACACCAGGATGAGGAGGATATGGGTGTTGCTGGTGCTGGGGAGGAAATTGACAAGGAGGATTCTGATGGTGAGGTGGTTTGTTTAAGTCAGGCACCCGGGGAGACACCTGTTGTCCGTGGGAGGAATAGGGCCGTTGACATGCCTGGTGAAAATACCAAAAAAATCAGCTCTTCGGTGTGGAAGTATTTCAACAGAAATGCGGACAACATTTGTCAAGCCGTGTGTTGCCTTTGTCAAGCTGTAATAAGTAGGGGTAAGGACGTTAACCACCTCGGAACATCCTCCCTTATACGTCACCTGCAGCGCATTCATAATAAGTCAGTGACAAGTTCAAAAACTTTGGGCGACAGCGGAAGCAGTCCACTGACCAGTAAATCCCTTCCTCTTGTAACCAAGCTCACGCAAACCACCCCACCAACTCCCTCAGTGTCAATTTCCTCCTTCCCCAGGAATGCCAATAGTCATGCAGGCCATGTCACTGGCAATTCTGACGAGTCCTCTCCTGCCTGGGATTCCTCCGATGCATCCTTGCGTGTAACGCCTACTGCTGCTGGCGCTGCTGTTGTTGCTGCTGGGAGTCGATGGTCATCCCAGAGGGGAAGTCGTAAGCCCACTTTTACTACTTCCACCAAGCAATTGACTGTCCAACAGTCCTTTGCGAGGAAGATGAAATATCACAGCAGTCATCCTGTTGCAAAGCGGATAACTGAGGCCTTGACAACTATGTTGGTGTTAGACGTGCGTCCGGTATCCGCCGTTAGTTCACAGGGAACTAGACAATTTCTTGAGGTAGTGTGCCCCCGTTACCAAATACCATCTAGGTTCCACTTCTCTAGGCAGGCGATACCGAGAATGTACACGGACGTCAGAAAAATACTCACCAGTGTCCTAAAAAATGCAGTTGTACCCAATGTCCACTTAACCACGGACATGTGGACAAGTGGAGCAGGGCAGGGTCAGGACTATATGACTGTGACAGCCCACTGGGTAGATGTATGGACTCCCGCCGCAAGAACAGCAGCGGCGGCACCAGTAGCAGCATCTCGCAAACGCCAACTCTTTCCTAGGCAGGCTACGCTTTGTATCACCGGTTTCCAGAATACGCACACAGCTGAAAACCTCTTACGGCAACTGAGGAAGATCATCGCGGAATGGCTTACCCCAATTGGACTCTCCTGTGGATTTGTGGCATCGGACAACGCCAGCAATATTGTGTGTGCATTAAATATGGGCAAATTCCAGCACGTCCCATGTTTTGCACATACCTTGAATTTGGTGGTGCAGATTTTTTTAAAAAACGACAGGGGCGTGCAAGAGATGCTGTCGGTGGCCAGAAGAATTGCGGGACACTTTCGGCGTACAGGCACCACGTACAGAAGACTGGAGCACCACCAAAAACGCCTGAACCTGCCCTGCCATCATCTGAAGCAAGAAGTGGTAACGAGGTGGAATTCAACCCTCTATATGCTTCAGAGGTTGGAGGAGCAGCAAAAGGCCATTCAAGCCTATACAATTGAGCACGATATAGGAGGTGGAATGTACCTGTCTCAAGCGCAGTGGAGAATGATTTCAACGTTGTGCAAGGTTCTGCAACCTTTTGAACTTGCCACACGTGAAGTCAGTTCAGACACTGCCAGCCTGAGTCAGGTCATTCCCCTCATCAGGCTTTTGCAGAAGAAGCTGGAGGCATTGAAGGAGGAGCTAAAAGGGAGCGATTCCGCTAGGCATGTGGGACTTGTGGATGGAGCCCTTAATTCGCTTAACAAGGATTCACGGGTGGTCAATCTGTTGAAATCAGAGCACTACATTTTGGCCACCGTGCTCGATCCTAGATTTAAAACCTACCTTGGATCTCTTTTTCCGGCAGACACAAGTCTGCTGGGGTTCAAAGACCTGCTGGTGACAAAATTGTCAAGTCAAGCGGAACGCGACCTGTCAACATCTCCTCCTTCACATTCTCCCGCAACTGGGGGTGCGAGGAAAAGGCTCAGAATTCCGAGCCCACCCGCTGGCGGTGATGCAGGGCAGTCTGGAGCGACTGCTGATGCTGACATCTGGTCCGGACTGAAGGACCTGACAACGATTACGGACATGTCGTCTACTGTCACTGCATATGATTCTCTCACCATTGAAAGAATGGTGGAGGATTATATGAGTGACCGCATCCAAGTAGGCACGTCAGACAGTCCGTACTTATACTGGCAGGAAAAAGAGGCAATTTGGAGGCCCTTGCACAAACTGGCTTTATTCTACCTAAGTTGCCCTCCCACAAGTGTGTACTCCGAAAGAGTGTTTAGTGCCGCCGCTCACCTTGTCAGCAATCGGCGTACGAGGTTACTTCCAGAAAATGTGGAGAAGATGATGTTCATTAAAATGAATTATAATCAATTCCTCCGTGGAGACATTGACCAGCAGCAATTGCCTCCACAAAGTACACAGGGAGCAGAGATGGTGGATTCCAGTGGGGACGAATTGATAATCTGTGAGGAGCGGGATGTACACGGTGATATATCGGAGGATGATGATGAGGTGGACATCTTGCCTCTGTAGAGCCAGTTTGTGCAAGGAGAGATTAATTGCTTCTTTTTCGGTGGGGGTCCAAACCAACCCGTCATTTCAGTCACAGTCGTGTGGCAGACCCTGTCACTGAAATGATGGGTTGGTTAAAGTGTGCATGTCCTGTTTATACAACATAAGGGTGGGTGGGAGGGCCCAAGGACAATTCCATCTTGCACCTCTTTTTTCTTTCATTTTTATTTGCGTCATGTGCTGTTTGGGGAGTGTTTTTTGGAAGGGCCATCCTGCGTGACACTGCAGTGCCACTCCTAAATGGGCCAGGTGTTTGTGTCGGCCACTAGGGTCGCTTAGCTTACTCACACAGCTACCTCATTGCGCCTCTTTTTTTCTTCTTTGCGTCATGTGCTGTTTGGGGAGTGTTTTTTGGAAGGGCCATCCTGAGTGACACTGCAGTGCCACTCCTAGATGGGCCAGGTGTTTGTGTCGGCCACTAGGGTCGCTTATCTTACTCACACAGCTACCTCATTGCGCCTCTTTTTTTCTTTGCGTCATGTGCTGTTTGGGGAGTGTTTTTTGGAAGGGCCATCCTGCGTGACACTGCAGTGCCACTCCTAGATGGGCCAGGTGTTTGTGTCGGCCACTAGGGTCGCTTAGCTTACTCACACAGCTACCTCATTGCGCCTCTTTTTTTCTTCTTTGCGTCATGTGCTGTTTGGGGAGTGTTTTTTGGAAGGGCCATCCTGCGTGACACTGCAGTGCCACTCCTAGATGGGCCAGGTGTTTGTGTCGGCCACTAGGGTCGCTTAGCTTACTCACACAGCTACCTCATTGCGCCTCTTTTTTTCTTCTTTGCGTCATGTGCTGTTTGGGGAGTGTTTTTTGGAAGGGCCATCCTGCGTGACACTGCAGTGCCACTCCTAGATGGGCCAGGTGTTTGTGTCGGCCACTAGGGTCGCTTAGCTTACTCACACAGCTACCTCATTGCGCCTCTTTTTTTCTTCTTTGCGTCATGTGCTGTTTGGGGAGTGTTTTTTGGAAGGGCCATCCTGCGTGACACTGCAGTGCCACTCCTAGATGGGCCAGGTGTTTGTGTCGGCCACTAGGGTCGCTTAGCTTACTCACACAGCTACCTCATTGCGCCTCTTTTTTTCTTCTTTGCGTCATGTGCTGTTTGGGGAGTGTTTTTTGGAAGGGCCATCCTGCGTGACACTGCAGTGCCACTCCTAGATGGGCCAGGTGTTTGTGTCGGCCAGTAGGGTCGCTTAGCTTAGTCATCCAGCGACCTCGGTGCAAATTTTAGGACTAAAAATAATATTGTGAGGTGTGAGGTGTTCAGAATAGACTGAAAATGAGTGGAAATTATGGTTTTTGAGGTTAATAATACTTTGGGATCAAAATGACCCCCAAATTCTATGATTTAAGCTGTTTTTTAGTGTTTTTTGAAAAAAACACCCGAATCCAAAACACACCCGAATCCGACAAAAAAAATTCGGTGAGGTTTTGCCAAAAGGCAGTCGAACCCAAAACACGGCCGCACGGTGCACAGTAGTCTCTATTATTCAAATTACGCCACACAGTAGCGCCACTACACCAGGTAGAGCCCCTTTTACACATCATGGCGGACAGTGTCCCCTTTTTACACATTACATCAGCCAGAGTCCACCTTTTACACATTACGGCAGACAGCGTCCCCCCTTTTTACACATTACGGCAGCCTGTCCCCCTTTTTACACATTACGGCAGCCAATCCCTCTTTTTACACATTACGGCAGACAGAGTCCCCCTTTTTACACATTACGGCAGCCAGTCCCCCTTTTTACACATTACGGCAGCCAGTCCCCCTTTTTACACATTACAGCAGCCAGTGTCCCCTTATTACACATTACACCAGACAGTCCCCTTTTTACACATTACGGCAGACTGCGTCCCCTTATTACACATTACGGCAGACAGCGTCCCCTTATTACACATTACGGCAGACAGCGTCCCCTTTTTACACATTACGGCAGATGTCGCCCCCCTTATTACACATTACGGCAGACGGCGTCCCCCTTTTTACACATTACAGCAGACGGCGTCCCCCTTTTTACACATTACGGCAGACAGCGTCCCTCTTTTTACACATTACGGCAGCCAGTCCCTCTATTTACACATTATGGCATAGTCCCCCTTTTTACTCATTACGGGAGACAGAGTTCCCCTTTTTACACATTACGGCAGCCAGTCCCTCTTTTTACACATTACAGCAGCCAGTGTCCCCTTATTACACATTACAGCAGACAGTCCCCTTTTTACACATTACGGCAGACTGCGTCCCCTTATTACACATTACGGCAGACAGCGTCCCCTTTTTACACATTACAGCAGACAGTGTCCCCTTTTTACACATTACGGCAGACTGCGTCCCCCTTATTACACATTACGGTAGACGGTGTCCCCCTTATTACACATTACGGCAGACGGCGTCCCCTTTTTACACATTACGGCAGACAGATTCCCCTTTTTACACATTACGGCAGACAGCGTCCCCTTATTACACATTACGGCAGACAGCGTCCCCCTTTTCCCACATTATAGCATACTGCGTCCCCCTTTTTACACATTATGGCAGACTGCATTCCCCTTATTACACATTATGGCAGCCAGTCCCTCTTTTTACACATTACGGCAGCCAGTCCCTCTTTTTTCACATTACGGCAGACAGAGTCCCCCTTTTTACACATTACGGCAGCCAGTCCCCCTTTTTACACATTACGGCAGCCAGTGTCCCCTTTTTACACATTACGGCAGACAGTACCTCTTTTTACACATTACGGGAGACAGAGTCCCCCTTTTTACACATTACGGCAGCCAGTGTCCCCTTATTACACATTACAGCAGACAGTGTCCCCTTATTACACATTACGGCAGACAGCGTCCCCTTATTACACATTACGGCTGACAGCGTCCCCTTTTTACACATTATGGCAGATGTCGCCCCCCTTATTACACATTACGGCAGACGGCGTCCCCCTTTTTACACATTACGGCAGACAGCGTCCCCTTATTACACATTACGGCAGACAGCATCCCCCTTTTTACACATTACATCAGATGGCGTCCCCCTTATTACACATTACGGCAGACGGCATCCCCCTTCTTACACATTATGGCAGATGGCGTCCCCTTTTTACACATTACGGCAGATAGATTCCCCTTTTTACACATTACGGCAGACAGCGTCCCCTTATTACACATTATGGCAGACAGCATCCCCCTTTTCACACATTACGGCATACTGCATCCCCCTTTTTACACATTACGGCAGACTGTGTCCCCTTTATTACACATTACGGCAGCCAGTCCCTCTTTTTACACATTACGACAGCCAATCCCTCTTTTTACACATTACGGCAGATGGCGTCCCCCTTATTACACATTACGGCAGGCGGTGTCCCCTTATTACACATTACGGCAGATGGATTCCCCTTTTTACACATTACGGCAGACAGCGTCCCCTTATTACACATTACGGCAGACAGCGTCCCCATTTTCACACATTACGGCAGACTGCGTCCCCCTTTTTACACATTACGGCAGACTGCGTCCCCCTTTTTACACATTACGGCAGACTGCGTCCCCCTTATTACACATTACGGCAGACGGCGTCCCCTTATTACACATTACGGCAGACAGCGTCCCCTTTCACACATTACAGCAGACTGCGTCCCCCTTTTTACACATTATGGCAGACAGAGTCCCCCTTTTTACACATTACGGCAGACTGCATCCCCCTTTTTACACATTACGGCAGACAGCATCCCCTTTTCACACATTACGGCAAACTGCATCCCCCTTTTTACAAATTACGGCAGACAGCATCCCCCTTTTTACACATTACGGCAGAAAGTCCCTACACACACACACACAGCCTGTCCCCTCCAGTCACACAACACACATCCCTCTCCCCTCCCGTCCCCCTGTCCCCACTGTGTTACCTCCAGGAGAGCTGTAGCAGAGATGGACGCCGACATACCAAAAAGCAAAGTCATGGGCGTGGCCTAATAGCGGACCCGTGGTCACGCCCCCTTTCAGCACCGATAGGTGGACTCAGAGAGGAGGCGCAGGACCGGATACCCAGCATCCTGATCCGCTGCTGCAGCTACGGTACTGCTACAGACAAGCACTGAGCAGCGCGGACTTGCAGGTGTTGCCGGCGGCCCTGCGCCCTCAGTGCACATGCGCTGTGTGCCAGGCACCGCCGGCACACACCTAGTTAAGGCACTGACGCCTGCTATGGTTAACTAAATGTCTATGGTTAAACTATATTTTTAGAATGTATGTGCTACATTATTTAATTTTGTTCAATTAATAGTTTTCAGATATTGTATTGAGTGTAGGCGTGAATGGAGATTTTGTAAGTATATATGTATAAGGTAATTCATGACAGTGGACTCAGGACCCACATAATAGGCTTTTGTTAACTACATCTGAGGGATACTTAATATTTGCACCTACCTCTGTTTTCAGGGACTATCCCGCAAATATTTATTTCAAAATAGCCCACATTGTGATGGATTATACTATCTATTGCTAAAGAAAGGGTGAAGTATAACTTAGGGGGTAATTCAGATCTGATTGCTGCTGTGCGTTTTCGCACAGTGGGCGATCAGGTACTAACTGTTCATGCATATGCACCACAATGCGCACGCGCGCCAGACAGCAACAAAGGGCATTGCTGGCCAGCGACGGGATGGTGCGAAAAATTGCAGGGGCTTTCACAAGGTGATTGACAGGAGGAAGCCGTTTGTGGGTGGTAAATGACCGTTTACTGGGAGTGTCCGGAAAAATGCAGGTGTACCCAAATGTTTTCATGGAGGGTGTCTGACGTCAGCTCTGGCCTCGATCAGTCTCTTCTGATCGCACTGTAGGAGTAAGTCCTGGGCTGCGCAGAGACTGCACAAAGTGAATTTTAGCAGCTCGGTGTACACATGGGATTGCACACTTTCACGGCGAATATACACTCCCCCTGTGGGCGGCGACTATCTGAACGCAGGACAGCAAATTAGCAGCCCAGCGATCAGGTCTGAACACCCCCTTTGTTATGTTATAATTACGTATGTATCTGAAGACAAAAAACTACACTGTAGTATATTGGAGGTTATTAAGGTTTGATAGGCAAGCAACTGGGCAAAACCGAGTTGCACTGCAGGTGGGTCCAATGAAACATGTGCAGAGAGATTTGGGTGGGGTATGTTCAAACTGTAATCTAAATTGCAGTGTAAAAATAAAGCAGCGAGTATTTACCACGTACTTGCCTACCTGACCCTCTCCATGAGGGAGAAAATACTCTGTTCCTGGACTTTCCTGGTAATGTATGATTGCCAACACCTGTGGTGAAACACCTTTCTTATCAATTAATTAGCTCACCACAGGTGATGGTAATCATACATTACCAGGAAAGTCCAGAAATAGAGCATTTTCTCCCTCATGGAGAGGGTCAGGTAGGCAAGTATGAATTTTACCATGCACAGAAACAATATAAACCACCCAAATCTAAATCTCTATGCACGTTACACCTGCCCCACCTGCAGTGTAACTAGTTGCTTGCTTTTCTGGACTGCTAACAAACCTGAATAATCCCATTGTTCTGATTGGGTGTTATTTGGTTTAACAAATGTATCAGTGTTTAAAGCCAAGCAGGGTAACTGCTTAAGTGTTCCAGCTCAATAAAATATCTTTCCCTGTGAAGTGTGATTTAGTGTGTGCTATACTGTAGTATGGAATGTATAAATGAATGTGTGATATCAGGATGTTAAGTGCTGAATGTGAAGTGTTTGACAGGCAATCTGTAATTGTAAACAAGATTTAACATTGTTGAGAACATCACTTTATAGTAATTTATTCTTATCTTAATAGCATTCCCAGGTCCGCTATTGGGTGTTCTTAAATTCGGTAGACTTAGGTGGAGGCACTAAAAGAGAAAACAACCAATATGTTAATGATCTGAAAACAGTTATTTCCAATTTAGTTAAATATCAGTTTGCATACTTCACATATTTTTAATGCTATTTCAAAGACTAATGTTGTTTTCAAGCCTATTAAAATAACAATGCAAATGACATGAATGGACAAATTGTGAAAAAGTGTTTCAGGTGTAAATAAAGGAGTGAATGATGTTTTAGTTACTATTCTTTTAACATTTGTGTTTGGCAGTACTACTGTACATCTCAACTACTGGCCTACTTCTTAAATGTACATATATAGGAGGTGCCTTCTTACACAGAGTCTGTGAGAAAAGAACTGAGGCCTGAGCTAGCCTAAGAGAAGCCAGAGGAAGAGCTAGTCCATTTAAGTAAATAATGCTCCTAATCAAATATCCAATGCACTAATCCCTCTCGAGTCTTAATATCACTAAATAGTAACTTAAGAACTGGGAAATCTGTGGAAGTAAATGGGGGTAATTCAGAGTTGATCGCTGCAGCAAATTTGTTAGCAGTTGGGCAAAACCATGGGGGTTATTCCGAGTTGATCGCATGTAGCAACTTTTTGCTGCCCGTGCAATCAACTCGACACCGCCTATGGTGGAGGGCTTTTTTGCATAGCTAGGCTGTGAACGCTTTTGCAGCCCTGCTATGCAAAAAAAGTTTTGTGTAGAACTAGACCAGGGTAATACTTACCCTGTGCGATCGATCTGGTGATGCAGGTCCCGGAATTGACGTCAGACATCCGCCCTCCAAACGCCTGGACATACCTGCGTTCACCGAACCACTCCCAGAAAACAGTCAGTTAATGCCCCGGAATGCCTTCCTCCTGTCAATCTTCTTGTGGCGACCGCTTTCTTCGTTCGCGGCGTCCACCACGGATGCAGTTCTGACCTGATCGCACAGCTGCGAAGAAGTGCAGCGTGCGATCAGGTCGGAATGACCCCCTACGTGCACTGCAGGCATGGCAGATATAACATTTGCAGAGAGAGTAAGATTTGGGTGGGGTTTCTGTGCAGGGTAAATACTGGCTGCTTTATTTTTACACTGCAATTTAGATTTCAGTTTGAACACACCCCACCCAAATCTAACTCTCTCTGCACATGTTATATCTGCCCCCACCTGCAGTGCACATGGTTTTGCCCAACTGCTAAAAAAATTCCTGCTGCGATCAACTCTGAATTAGGCTCAATGGGGGTCATTCCGGGTTGATCGCTAGCTGCATTTGTTCGCAGCATAGTGATCAGGCTCAAAAATGGCAGTTCTGCGCATGCGTATGCGGCGCAATGCGCACATGCGACGTACGGGTACAACGAACGATGTAGTTTTGCACAGGGTCTAGCGATGCATTTCAGTCGCACTGCTTGCCGCAGAGTGATTGACATGAAGTGGGCGTTTCTTGGTGGCAACTGACCGTTTTCAGGGAGTGTGTGGAAAAACGCAGACGTGGCAGGAAAAACGCAGGTGTGGCTGGGCGAACGCTGGGCGGGTTTGTGACATCAAATCCGGAACTGAATAGTCTGAAGTGATCGCAAGCGCTGAGTAGGTTTTGAGCTACTCTGAAACTACACGAAAAATGTTTGTAGCCGCCATACGATACAACCGGTCGCACTTCTGCTAAGCTAAAATGCACTCCCAGTGGGCGGCGGCATAGCGTTTGCACAGCTGCTAAAAACTGCTAGCGAGCGATCAACTCGGAATGACCCCCAATGTTCTTTTGTCTGCCAAGTGCAGTTCACACACAAATTGCAAAGTCCAACCTACCACTGGAGGACCACACTTTCATTAGTATACTGTAACATGTTTTTCTTCTAAAATATTGTTAGTTAGTCTCATTTATAGGTTACATTTTAAAAAGAATGAGATTACAACTGGCATTTGGTGGTGGTGTCCCCACATTTCCTATTATATACCATCAAAGACTATATACCAAGGTATATTTGGACGCTATAGACGTGGGGTGCCTTACTAAGCAGCTGCCTCAGAACACAGGGGAAGTCACTCCCACAATTATATATAGAAAACCAACAACAAAAGAGAGGCTGTGCTGAATGGTAAATAATGTATATTACAATACATACATTCAATAGACTTATATAGCCAAACCATTGATAATAATATAAAGGGAGGGATATTCTCGGAAAAGGATTGTATATATGTATATATTTTTTCTCAGACCATTTCGAATGTTCAATTGTTCCAAAATCCTATATATATAGGTAATAAGTAAATGGTATACGTCACTAGGGTTCCGTTCACGTGACCACATCTCCGGTCACGTGACTCGTATCCCAGGCATCAATATACATTCAATGGGCTTAGATAAATATATATAATACTGTGGAGAAAGGAATAAATTAAAAAGTATGTAGTGCTGTGTTCAAGTTATTTTGATTCATCTAATCTTCCATCTATAAGGAATGATAATGCTTATCTCTACTCTTATAAGTGTCGGGGTTGTCATGGCAACCAGAGCTATATTATGGCAAACTAAGATAGTGATATCTATTTAAATCATTATTTCTGTTTATATCAATCAATATTATTTTAGATGTAAATGCTTATTATGTTTATTGATACAGAATAGTCAACAAAAAATAAAAATGAACATCTAAAGATCGTATGTTGACAATAAAAAAAATATAGTGATAATCCTATTACTATAAATATAGATTATAGAGTATAATGACACCGCTCATACTATGTACTTAATCGGTCTATTGGGTCATGCCATGCAGACGAATAGGGCTAAATAATTAAGTAAGGCATATAAACAATTTTATTAAGAGGGAAAAAATTGTATTTTAGTTCCCTAAATAGCCCCTAACCTCATATTAGATGGTTGGAAACAATTATTTGGAGGGTCAATCCTTATATGTCTTCACATGGGTGATTATCCCGCAGTTAATAATACAAATACCCCCCTGTACATATAGTGGTGTCCAAAATAGGGGGCCAAGTGACACATATCTAATCTTGGTGTATTGGTATGGACCTTGGTAAAGGGTCCATATCCATATTTCATCTGTTAGATGATATTATTCAACTCCACAGCCTCATTCAAACCACCCGGATAGATGGAACCCATCTTAAGCATCCAATATGCCTCCTGTTTGCATAGCCTCTTATAGGGGGTCACCCCCTCTGTTGGTTAGTGGAATATATTCCACGCCAATGAGTCTAAGGCATTGAGGATCACCACCATAATGTTCATGGAAGTGTTGTGAAACATGGGATGCAAGTTTCTTGATTATGTTTCTACGATGCTCTAAGAATCTTATTTTTAATTTCCTGGTTGTGCGGCCCACATACTTAAGGCCGCAGTTGCAGGAAAGAATATATATGACATACATAGAGTTACAATTAATGAAACTCTTGATTTCGCATGGTTCCATCCCTCCATCCATTCTAATTGATAGTGTCTTGTTCTCTATATAGTTACAGGTGATACATCTAGTGGCTCCACATTTGTAAAAACCTTTTGTTTTTGACTGAAGCCAAGTGCTTTTCTCCACTATATGTACAAATATAGGTTTTAAGAAGCTAGTGGCCAGATAATTCGTAAGAGACTTGTTCTTCCAGAACACAAACATCGGATTTGGTGGAAGTAATGTTGCTAACAAGTAATCTTGTGATTATTGTACGTGGTAATGAACGCCAAATGTCTATTATTTCTCATCCCCAGGAATTGTTCTTCCTCTTTTTTCTTTTGAGACAATAGATTATTCCTATCCATGTCTCTAACCTCTTCTAGTGCTTTTTGTGTCCGTGAACTGGGGTAGCCTCTCTGTTCGAATGAGTTTATCATATCTATTGCCTGAGTCCCAAAGGATTTTAAATCCGAGCAATTGCGCCTAAGGCGTATTAGTTGTCCCCTGGGGATACTTTTCTTCCAGGGCGGGTAATGGGCACTGGAGTAATGTAGGTGGGCATTTGTACCAACATCTTTAACATGGTTCTTAGTACATATGTTTCCATCTATGACCTCTAAGGTCAGATCCAGGAAATTCATTTGGTGAGTGTGATAGGAGTGAGTGAAAACCAAATTAAAAGTGTTTGAATTCAAGAAATCAACAAATAACTGTGTAGTGTGAGAGTCCCCATCCCAAATTATAAATAAATCATCGATGTACCTACTATACAGGACCAGGTTCGCGCCATGTGCGCCACCCCACACCAGTTGTTCTTCCATCTCACCCATATAGAAATTGGCGTAACTGGGCGCAAACCTGGTCCCTATGGTGGTACCCATGATCTGTAAATAATATACATCAAGTAATAAAAAATAATTGTGTTGAAAAATAAAATAAATTGAGTCTATAATACATTGTTTGTGTGCCTTTGTCAGGTCTCCATCCATGTTTAATCTGTTAGATATAGCTTGTATACCTTTTTTGTGTGGTATATTGGAATATAGACTCTGAACATCCAGGGTGAGGAATGCATAAATTTCTTTCCATTTTAAAACTTTAATTACTGATAAAAAGTGAGTAGTGTCTTTGATGTGAGACCTGAGAGAGGAAACCCATGGTTGGAAATGTGAATCTACTTAAAAGGATAAATTAGATGGGAGAGAGTGTATGCCAGAAATAATAGGGCATCCAGGAGGTGAAGTGAGGGATTTGTGTATTTTAGGTACATGATAATAAATGGGTGTAACAGGGTGTACTAAATATAAAAACTTGAATTCTTCCCTGGATATGACCTCAGAGGTCACAGCATCTTCTAAAAGAGTCTCAAGTTGTACAAAATAACTTTGTGTAGGATCTCCTGGTAACTTGATGTATGTGGTTGAGTCATATAATTGCCCCCTGGTCTCCAGTTCATAATCCGATCTATTCTGGATTACAAGCCCCCCTTTTATCTGCCTCTTTTATGACAATTGATGTATCATTGGTTAAATTACGTAAAGCCCTCTTTTCCCATTAAGATAAATTGGACTCATTCTTCTGTGAATAAGTACCTTAATTTGTACACATTTTTTTGAAGTCCTCCAAGGTCATTTTGTAGAACATTTCTACACTTTTGAACCTTTTGACTTAATTGGAAAAAATTCAGATTTCTGTCTAAAAGTATTTTTGGATATATCAAACAGTTTCTGTGTTTTAGTCAATGAGTTGGTATGATTTTCTTCACTTAGCTTTTCCAAAATATCTAGGGACAATCTATCCCCTTGGTCTAGTACTATGGGCATGGCTTCTTCTCTGTGTTTGTTGATGCTTTTTCTCACAAAAAATCGTTTATGACTCAATCGTGCCCATTAATATGCTAGAGCCCCCTCATGCCTTTTCACATGCCATTGTCTTCAGGGCCCCATCATGATTCTTGAACCTTTATATGCCAGATAGAGCCCACTCATGCCCCTTTTTTTGTGCCAGATAAAGCCCACATATGACCCTGCATTGCTGATGCAGCTAATTGTCTGTTTTCTCTTCATTAACACCAAGTAATATAACTTTGCAAGCAGTTTCTGAAAAATAATAATTTCACAGATTGTTTTGAACTGTGCACAAATGATAAATGCTTTCTAATCATTGTTTTTCTGAATAAAGTGAATGAGGATGCAATAGTGTAGTACCCTAAATAGAATACAATACTCGGTATGATAGGTCTACTCACAGACCGAGAATTACCTGACTGCTGGGATGAAGGGATGAAGGGGGTCCACTCTGGCTCTAGTTCTGTCTTTAGCAGAGATGTTGCTCCCTCCTTATCTCCACACCATAGCAGAGAGGGAAGGGTTATCTTTCCCCAGACACAGTTCACAACAGATAATGGAAAAGGTTACATTATTTATAGTACCCAGGCAAGGAAACTAGTTGGCTGGTTGAAATGATAATCTGGCAGTGTGTGGAAGCAAACAATAATCAGCCATTGGCGCCCACACAGTGAAAAACATTCCAATATGGTCTGTCCAATGAGTTGGGAAATCAAACAATGATTTTCCAACTAATCATTCTAGTGTAGGGGGAACGTTCCCCCCAACTGCTCGATACGTAGGCAGGCACTGACTGCTACTTTTGTATCACTGAGTCACCTCTAATGACAGCTAGGGATGGATATTTGATGGTGGGCTTCCACTATCAAATCTTTTGTTGTGATGATAACTGACCATCGATTCAAAAGAATTTGCTAGAATAAAAATTCATGCTTTGCGCAAAAAAGCCCTGTTTCTGTATGTGCAAACCTCTGCAGAGTGGGTGCATGCGCAAAATCTCTGAAGCGTGGCTGGCCAGGAATGGGACTGGGGACCATCGCAACACCATCAAATATTTATCATTCAATGCCAACAAACATTGGAATGCTGACATCAAATGGTTAAACCACTACCAGTGCAACAAAAACATTGATGGTTGCAAACCATCGCAATGTGATGTCTATCCCTACAGATGTATTCATGAAGCAGTGAAAAGTGTGGAGCCTCATCAATGATTGGTTGCCATGGGCAACTTCTCCATACCCTCCAACTGTACCTTTTTGGCCGGTACAGTACCATTTTTTTATGGTCTATACTGGCCAAAAAGGGCTTTGTACCGATTTTTTACTCACTAAATCTTCATAGAAAGTATAGGAAAGGGGGCATGGCCACGCTCCCTTTACCCGTGGCCATACCCATTTTCCTGATTTTAACGGATTTTCGAGTGTACAATGTTGGAGGGTATGCTTCTCCACTGGTTCACTTCTCCAGTCTTTTCACTTCTCCATGAATAGACCCCAGCTCCTCAGAGTGCTGGTATACTGCATATCTACACCACACATACCACCCCAATTACAATATAGCTGGCCCTGTACCCACCAGCACTATACTGTTGGTGTAATGGAGTGCATCCTCCTCTGCAATCCTGAAGAAGTTGCACTCTGACGCCACCGCCCACCCTTCCCGGCATCACCTGGGAATGGCTCCTGAAACCTCACCACCATCCGCCTTTGGCATCCCCGCAATACACCCCTCCGTGTGCAACCAGCACCAGACTGCACCTCTCCATGCGATCGGCACCCACAGCGACCGGAAACCCCCCCCCCTCTTCTAATCTCCCGTGACTGGCAGCAAATCGCCACCAACCCCCACCTCCCGCAGTCAGTATTTTTTGCAATCGGTACCCACTCCCCCACCATGATCTGCACTTACCAGCAGAAGCGGGAGTCAAGATGCTGGACCCATGTCAGGTGGGGCAGGGGCCAGCAGGAACATGTTCTTCATTTTCCCGCCTGTAGTCAGTGGCGGATCCTGGGGGATAACACACCCCTCTGTTAAGTGATGCAGCACCGGACAAATAGTCTCCTGAATTGTCCCTGTTGGGTACCCAGTGGGTGGGCGGTTGTATAAGGCTGTAACCTGGGTTGCAAGATCTCCCTGCCGTGCAATCCCATACTGTACTGTACTGTGCTGCCCTAGAGCCCTATTCGGTAGGGATCACATCTGAGATGAGATCGCATACTGATCTGTGCTTGCGCGTCCTGGGAGATGTGTTTCATATCTCAGCAATAGAAATGCCTATCCCTGATTGACAGGCAGAGGTACTCGTGGGGCAGTGTGGCGGGGATGGGGCATCTGGAATGCGGGTGGGTCTGGGACATGTTCGGGGGTGGCTGCATGATGTCACACCCGGCTGCTGCGACAGGTAAGATGGCTGACCTGTACCTGCCTTCGCGGGCAGAGAGCAACCATTATTTTGTGGGGACAGTCATGTGATCACAATTGCATTGCGATTGCTGGGTGGCCACAGTGTCGGAACAGGAGCATGAAGAGCCCACCTGGTGTATGCAGTGGTAGGGACCCATGATTAGAGGTGTGGGCAGCCTCCAAAGGGGGTGTGGCCAGCCACCACAGAGGTTTGGCTAACCATTATAGAGTACCTGGTCTGGACTCCTTGATAATTTATATAGTAATTAATGCTAGTGCATGCATGATAATGTGCCAGATTAATGACAGCAATGTACTGTAGAGAATACATCATAATCCTGTGCAGTATAAGGTAACATATGTATGTGCACAGTCTAGAACCTGATCCCTAGAGGAGGAGGGCCCCCCAGGCAGTGGGGCCTACCGGTGGTTTCCCCTGTACTGCTGTGGGCCAGTCCGAGCCTGGGTGGCTATTTGCATGCTGGGCAGCCTTGCCCTGTGCTGGGCATCCCCCAGCGTGCAATCACAGCAGTTGCAGTTTTGCTAATTTACCAAAACTGCAACTGATGCTGAATGAGGGCCCTGATCTTGGTTATACTATACTGTACTGTACTGTACTATGCTGCACTAGCTACCCTGTTACTGTGCTGTACCCAGTGGTGCCAGTATACATTTTTTCTTACCGGTACTGATAAAAATGGGTGTGGTCACGTGTCACGTGTCATTAGGGGGCGTGGTCACACAAAACTAGGGGAGTGGCTACATGACAATAGAGGCATGGCCACAATATGCCACACACGGTAATGCCCCTTATACTGTACATTATGCCAAACACCGTAATGCCCATTACACATTATGTCACACACCGTAATGCTTATTACACACTATGCCACACCATAATGCTTATTACACATTATGCCACACACCGTAATGCCCATTGCTAATTATGTCAGATACTGTAATACACATTACACATTATGCCACACAACGCAATGCCCATTACACATTATGTCACATACCGTAATACCTTACATATTATACTACACACCGTAATGCCTATTACATATTATGCCACACACAGTTAGGCCACTGAGAATGCTGATTTATATACAGGAATGAAAAGCTATACCTTATACACACTTTAAATACACTTTACCATGGAGCCGCTGCGGCCGCTAAACTTAATACACACTCTACGTACTTTTTACGCTGTTAGCGTACAGAGTCCCATACCGTGTACGGACTTAGCGTACAAACGCCGCACTGACGGTACAAAGTACACACAGCGCGTACACACCCAATGAATACACTTTAAACCTTATGCAGCAATGCAGTGTGATGCTATTACACTTTAAACCTTAGCAGGGAAAGAAAGACACGACACCAGTCTGTAGTTAAACCACTGAGTTCTGACACCACAGCGTATTATTGCTGAAAGGGGGTTATAATATAAACAATACAATACAACAGAATAATGGCTACATTCAATGGTACATACGTGATTGGATTCACCGCGCTATCCGGTCCGGTCCTCGGTCATCTAATAGATAACTTTGTGAGTCTTGTGTCTGACCGGGCCTGCTGCAGGCTCTCTTTATACAATTCATCCAAAACATAACACAATGGATACTGTAATCTCTTTGTCCATTGGACACAGGGATGGTCATTTACAGTACAGGAGAGGTCATAGGTCGGTTTGAATAGGTGGGCGATGTCTGTTCCAACTGCTCTTGTGGGTGGTCTCCTCTGGATTCCCGCCGCATACATAATGTACAGTAAATACAGTTTATATCTATATTCTGCTCCTGCACATAACTATCCGCAGGAACATGCGATCTTTCTCAAACCAACACCGGAATGTTACCCTTAAAATACCCTTCAGCTGGATACCAAACACCACCTTGTAACCTTGTTCTGTCCCCTCCTATCCTGTAAAGGTAACATAGTAACATAGTATCTAAGGTTGAAAAAAGACAATTGTCCATCGGGTTCAACCTATTTGTGGTCTCCTATGCACGATTATTTTGTATAAAATTTTGACTGAAGTTGCTGACTGCCGTTCCAATTAACCCCTCTTTTTTATAATCACCATAGTGCGTGACTATGCCCCGTAACCCTGGATATCCTTATCCATTAGGAATTTATCTAACCCATTCTTAAAGGTGTTGACTGAGTTGGCCATTACAACTCCCTCAGGCAGGGAATTCCAAACACGTATCGTCCTTACCGTGAAAAAGACTTTATGCCGTATTGTGTGGAATCTCCTCTCCTCTAACCTGAGTGAGTGTCCACGAGTTCTCTGTGTTGATCTAACCAAAAACAGGTCCTGCGCAAGATCTGTAATATTGTCCCCTTATATATTTGTAAATGTTGATCATGTCCCCTCTTAATCTCCTCTTTTCCAGTGTAAACATGCCTAGTCTTGCAAGCCTTTCCTCGTATTCCAGCGTCTTCATACCCTTAATTAGTTTGGTCGCCCGCCTTTGAACCTTTTCTAGCTCCAGGATATCTTTTTTGTAGTAAGGTGCCCAGAACTGTACACAGTATTCAAGGTGTGGCCTCACAAGTGATTTATATAACGGGAGTATAATACTCTCGTCATTAGCATCAATTCCCCGTTTTATGCATGCTAATATCTTATTAGCCTTCTTTGCTGCAGTCCTACTTTGGGTACTACTGCTTAGTTGCTATCTATGAGGACACCTAAGTCCTTTTCCAGTACAGAATCCCCTAATTTTACCCCATTTAGTAGGTAGGTGTTATTTTTGTTCTTGTTACCACAGTGCATTACCTTACACTTGTCTGTATTGAAGCGCATTCTCCATTTCGCTGCCCAAGCTTCTAATTTAACTAAGTCATTCTGAAGTGACTCAGCATCCCCCTCCGCATTTATAACTTTACACAATTTGGTATCATCTGCAAAAATTGACACAGTGCTCTCTAGACCTTCTGTTAGGTCATTAATGAAAATATTGAACAATAGCGGTCCTAATACTGAGCCTTGCGGCACACCACTTAGCACTTCAGTCCGAGTTGAAAAAGATCCATTAACCACAACGCGCTGCTCCCTATTATCTAACCAGTTTTTGACCCAAGTGCATATTGTGCTTCCTAGCCCTGATTCTTGTAGCTTGTAGATAAGTCTCATGTGTGGTACAGTATTGAACGCTTTGGCAAAATCTAAAAAGATGAATCCCTTTGTTCTGTTACAATTTAAACTGCTGTTACTTTCTGGTGTGGTGCAGGGAGACTATGTGTACATTGTGCACTATTTTGATTAAATATGTAATGTGTTTTGATAGCCTTCCGTGCGTTCACAAACTCTACCGTAAATACTCATACCACACACTAATGCGCAGGACCGCGGCAGCGACCATACGCAAATTGCGAATATGCGCACGCACAGCAGAGCAAGTACGCGCACGGAGGCCATCTGTGTGTAGTTTGTACATGATGTGTGTACTGCAATATTTTTCGACTTTGACAGTCCACCCTTTGGCAGTCACCAATAACTGCCACTATCTAATCACTAAACAGAAAAATAACTATACAATATCTACAGAAGTTTTGGATGGTCGGGGGAGAGTTGTAGGTGGGAAATGTATGACCTAGTGGGATAGTAGAAAGCATGTATGTATGAATCCATGTCTGAGTGGCATGTATCATCGTGCCGTATATGTTCTAAATAAGCTTCAAGGTCTTGCGAAGTATACATTAAATCCTTCTCATCCCGTACTAAGGGTCTGTAAATGGGCCAACAAACTCTACCGAGCTCTTGTCGGATTGTTCCAACAAATGGGGTGCACATTTAGTTGATGATACATGGAGGGGAGACATATGTGAGTGCTAGTATATGTGGATATCACCTGTCGACTATGTGTGCTATTAATTGGAGGTTCCAGAGATGAAGATAAGACACATATCTAAAATACATTCACATAAACATTTTTGTGTAGGGCTGATGTCTTTTCCGGATGGATGTATCTGGGCAGAGGGGGAAACAAAAGAAAAATGAGCGAAAGAAACAGGCCATGAAATTCATTTGCAATCCTTATCATAACACTGTCTCTATGGATGGGTCATAAATGAAATATGCTGCTATAACAGCGCCCTCGCTCCTTAGACTCATCAACTTTGTGCCGTGCTTGCGCCGCGTCAGAATTCGAACACACCTAAATATCGAACCAATAATTATGACGACTCCCAGGATACAAAGGAGAAACTTCCCTACACTCATAATAACATTTTGAGCCCACTCTCCTAAACCTGAGAACCAATTTCGTGGGTTCAACCATGAGACCCAGCCGGTCAGTTCATTACTCACAGTCGCCAAGGTAAGGTTGTGTTTTCTCCTGAACTCCCAATTCAACTGCAAGATATCGTCCATCTTTTGATCAATAATCTCCGTTGGGTCATCAGTACTGTTCGTAATATACGTACAGCACTTCACCCCATATTGAGTTGCCAGAGTAACACAGTACCCACCTGTCACGGCTGTGATATAATTTAGGACCATCCTGTGCTGAATCAGTTCCTGCTTGTAAGCTTGTAACTCCCTTCCCGTATACCTGAAGGTGTCGTCATACATCTCAGTGATATTATCTATCAGGTTCGCTAGCGCATGGACATACCTATAATTTATAATTCCTCTGGCAGTATGGGTGATGTCTAATGCGAGAAGGAATTGAATCCCGGTGGATTCGTGGATCAAATCAGAGGCTGCGTGCTCTGTCCTATCTATGAGGTGTCTTTTGATGATGTGTTCATAGTGAGTATGAGTATAAGGAGCCTGAGCACTGCGGTGAACGTCTTTCATCTTATCATGGGTTATGGTCATGATCTCTGGCAGTACTCTCCCAATATAACACAATCCCTCTGAGCACGGGGCAAGCCACTTGTACGCCTTCCTCCCACATATGAAATAGGCATCATCTGGGAGAACATAGGGGACAAAATATAACATCACCATATTACAAACTTTCCAAGTGAAGAAACCAATCCCTTGGTTCTCCCATCTGCTCAGTACAAGTATCGGGCTGGATGATATGAGCACAATACCCTGGCGATACTTTTCCAACCCACATGGTCTTGCTTCCACGAGTATACCTATACCGAAAATACCTCCCACTGTTGGTTATTTGGCGTACAAGTTCAGAGTCTATGGGTATCCTATCAGCTCTGTGTGAAAAGGTCATTGTCTGGTTATTCTACGTGACTTCCCAATTTCCCGGTTTTCGGTAATTGGAAATATTATAACACAATAAGGACCTATCTACATGATACTGGTGGAGCTTCAAACTAGGGGGCCTAGAAATATTGAATTTCTTGTCCACCGGTCTCCCACCCCAAAATTCGAGTACCTCATCTATTGCTAAAGGGTACGGTACTAATCCTGACTTGCTCTGACCTTGAGGTACCTGTGAGCACACCCAGCATTCTGTCTGGTTTAAGACCTTACCCACTAGTGAGTGGTAATCACTCAACGGATGACGGTCCATGTCGATATTAAGGTTGGACTGACATCTCTGGATGCACCCATCCTCAACTATATTCTCACAATTCCTACAAATACAAAATTCATCAGACCTTAACCCCTCACAGTGCCTCCGAGCTCCCTGACTACCAGAGCGCTTACTGATGCCAGCCTTTACTAAAGTGATGCGCTGATCCTGAGATCCTACAAATTCATACTTGCCATCAGAACCCATTCCAGATCCCTGCTCGACCTCTCTGGAACCCTCACCAAAACAAACTGTCCTTATCAAAACCAGAATTACTAACAGAAACCGAAACGCAGTCTCTTGTGATCGATCCATTTCGTTAGGGGAAAGGAGGAAAATAAGAAGGAGAAAAGAAAGGAAAAATGCAGGGGGAGGTGAAAAAAATAAGAATTTACTCACCGGTAATTCTATTTCTCGTAGTCCGTAGTGGATGCTGGGAACTCCGTAAGGACCATGGGGAATAGACGGGCTCCGCAGGAGACTGGGCACTGTAAAGAAAAGATTAGGTACTATCTGGTGTGCACTGGCTCCTCCCTCTATGCCCCTCCTCCAGACCTCAGTTAGGGAAACTGTGCCCGGAAGAGCTGACATTACAAGGAAAGGATTTTTGGAATCCAGGGTAAGACTCATACCAGCCACACCAATCACACCGTACAACTTGTGATAACCTTACCCAGTTAACAGTATGAACAACAACTGAGCCTCACTCAACGGATGGCTCATAACAATAACCCTTATTTAAGCAATAACTATATACATGTATTGCAGAAAGTCCGCACTTGGGACGGGCGCCCAGCATCCACTACGGACTACGAGAAATAGAATTACCGGTGAGTAAATTCTTATTTTCTCTGACGTCCTAGTGGATGCTGGGAACTCCGTAAGGACCATGGGGATTATACCAAAGCTCCCAAACGAGCGGGAGAGTGCGGATGACTCTGCAGCACCGAATGAGCAAACACAAGGTCCTCCTCAGCCAGGGTATCAAACTTGTAGAACTTTGCAAAGGTGTTTGAACCCGACCAAGTAGCCGCTCGGCAAAGCTGTAAAGCCGAGACCCCTCGGGCAGCCGCCCAAGAAGAGCCCACCTTCCTTGTGGAATGGGCTTTTACTGATTTTGGATGCGGCAATCTAGCCGCAGAATAAGCCAGCTGAATCGTGCTACAGATCCAGCGAGCAATAGTTTGCTTTGAAGCAGGAGCACCCAGCTTGTTGGGTGCATGCAGGATAAACAGCGAGTCAGTCTTCCTGACTCCAGCCGTTCTGGAAACATATATTTTCAAAGCCCTGACTACGTCCAGCAACTTGGAGTCCTCCAAGTCCCGAGTAGCCGCAGGCACCACAATAGGTTGGTTCAAATGAAACGATGATACCACCTTTGGGAGAAATTGGGGACGAGTCCTCAATTCTGCCCTGTCCATATGGAAGATCAGATATGGGCTTTTACATGACAAAGCCGCCAATTCCGACACACGCCTAGCCGATGCTAAGGCCAACAGCATGACCACTTTCCACGTGAGATACTTTAGTTCCACGGTCTTAAGTGGCTCAAACCAGTGGGATTTCAGGAAATCCAACACAACGTTAAGATCCCAGGGTGCCACTGGTGGCACAAAAGGGGGCTGAATATGCAGCACTCCCTTAACAAACGTCTGAACCTCAGGCAGTGAAGCCAGTTCTTTTTGAAAGAAAATGGATAGGGCCGAAATCTGGACCTTTATGGACCCCAATTTCAGGCCCATAGTCACCCCTGACTGTAGGAAGTGCAGGAATCGACCCAGCTGGAATTCCTCTGTAGGGGCCGTCCTGGCCTCACACCAAGCAACATATTTTCGCCATATACGGTGATAATGCTTTGCTGTCACGTCCTTCCTAGCCTTTATCAGCGTAGGAATAACTTCATCCGGAATGCCTTTTTCCGCTAGGATCCGGCGTTCAACCGCCATGCTGTCAAACGCAGCCGCGGTAAGTCTTGGAACAGACAGGGCCCTTGTTGCAGCAGGTCCTGTCTGAGAGGCAGAGGCCATGGGTCCTCTGTGCGCATTTCTTGCAGTTCCGGGTACCAAGTCCTTCTTGGCCAATCCGGAACAATGAGTATTGTTCTTATTCCTCTCTTTCTTACTATTCTCAGTACTTTGGGTATGAGAGGAAGAGCAGGAAACACATATACCGACTGGTACACCCACGGTGTCACTAGGGCGTCCACAGCTATCGCCTGAGGGTCCCTTGACCTGGCGCAATATCTTTTTAGCTTTTTGTTGTAAATGGCCCTTAGTTCCAGTATATTTATGTGTAGAGAAGTCTCCAGACTTGACCACAGCCCTTGGAAGTTCCTTCCCTGAGTGACTGCCCCCCATCCTCGGAGGCTTGCATCCGTGGTCACCAGGACCCAGTCCTGTATGCCGAACCTGCGGCCCTCGAGAAGGTGAGCACTCTGCAGCCACCACAGAAGAGACACCCTGGCCCTTGGGGACAGGGTGATCAGCCGATGCATCTGAAGATGCGATCCGGACCACTTGTCCAACAGATCCCACTGAAAGATCCTTGCATGGAACCTGCCGAAGGGAATGGCTTCGTATGAAGCCACCATCTTTCCCAGGACTCGCGTGCAGTGATGCACCGATACCTGTTTTGGTTTCAGGAGGTCCCTGACCAGAGATGCTAATTCCTGGGCCTTCTCCACCGGGAGAAACACCTTCTTCTGTTCTGTGTCCAGAATCATGCCCAGGAAAAGCAGACGCGTCGTAGGAATCAGCTGCGACTTTGGAACATTCAGAATCCAGCCGTGCTGTTGCAACACTTCCTGAGAGAGTGCTACGCTGATCAACAACTGCTCTCTGGACCTCGCCTTTATGAGGAGATCGTCCAAGTACGGGATAACTAGAACTCCCTACTTCCGAAGGAGTATCATCCTTTCGGCCATTACCTTGGTAAATATCCTCGGTGCCGTGGATAGGCCAAACGGCAACGTCTGGAACTGGTAATGACAGTCCTGTACCACAAACCTGAGGTACTCCTGGTGAAGTGGGTAAATGGGGACATGCAAGTAAGCATCCTTGATGTCCAGCGACACCATAAAATCCTCCTCTCCCAGGCTTGCAATAACCGCTCTGAGCGATTCCATTTTGAACTTGAATTTCTTTATATAAGTGTTCAAGGATTTTATATTCAGAATGGGTCTCACCGAACCGTCCGGTTTCGGTACCACAAACATTGTGGAATAGTAACCCCTTCCCTGTTGAAGGAGGGGGACCCTGATAATCACTTGCTGGAGGTACAGCTTGTGAATTGCCGCCAGTACTACCTCCCTTTCCATGGGGGAAGCTGGCAAGGCTGATTTGAGGTAACGGCGGGGGGGAGTCGCTTCGAATTCCAGCTTGTATCCGTGAGATACAATTTGTACAGCCCAGAGATCCACCTGTGAGCGAACCCACTGGTTGCTGAAGTTTCTGAGACGCGCCCCCACCGCACCTGGCTCCGCCTGTGGAGCCCCAACGTCATGCGGTGGACTTAGTGGAAGCAGGGGAGGACTTTTGTTCCTGGGAACTGGCTGCATGGTGCAGCTTCTTACCTCTACCCCTGCCTCTGGCAAGAAAGGATGCGCCCCTGACCCTCTTGCCTTTCTGAGAACGAAAGGACTGCATTTGATAATACGGTGCTTTCTGGGCTGTGAGGAAACTTGAGGCAAGAAAGTCGACTTTCCAGCTGTCGCTGTGGACACGAGGTCCGATAGACCGTCCCCAAACAATTCCTCACCCTTATAAGGCAAAACCTCCATGTGTTTTTTAGAATCAGCATCTCCTGTCCATTGCCGAGTCCATAAGACCCTCCTGGCAGAAATGGACATAGCATTAATTCTAGAGCCCAGCAGGCAAATGTCCCTCTGAGCATCCCGCATATATAAGACGACGTCTTTTATATGGCCCAGGGTTAGCAAAACAGTATCCCTGTCGAGGGAATCTATGTCGTCTGACAGAGTATCTGTCCATGCTGCTACAGCACTACACATCCAGGCTGAAGCAATAGCAGGTCTCAGTAGAGTACCAGAGTGTGTATACACTGACTTCAGGATAGCTTCCTGCTTTCTATCCGCAGGCTCCTTTAGGGCGGCCGTATCCTGAGATGGCAGGGCCACCTTTTTAGATAAGCGTGTCAGCGCCTTGTCCACCCTAGGGGATGTTTCCCAACGTAACCTGTCCGTTGACGGGAAAGGGTATGCCATCAGTAACCTCTTAGAAATCACTAGTTTCTTATCAGGGGAACTCCACGCTTCTTCACATAATTCATTCAATTCATCAGATGGGGGAAAAGTCACTGGCTGCTTTTTCTCCCCAAACATATAAACCCTCTTGGTATTAACAGGGTTAATCTCAGAAATGTGTAATACATCTTTCATTGCAATAATCATGTATCGGATGGCCTTGGTCATTTTAGACTGTAAATGTGCCTCATCATCGTCGACACTTGAGTCGGACTCCGTGTCGACATCTGTGTCAACTATCTGAGATAGAGGGCGTTTATGAGCCCCTGACGGTTTCTGAGTCGCCTGGGCAGGCGCGGGCTGAGACCCCGGCTGTCCCAAGGCTGCAGCGTCATCAAACCTTTTATGTAAGGAGCTTACATTGTCGTTTAAGACCTTCCACATATCCATCCAATCAGGTGTCGGCCCCGACGGGGGCGACACCACACTTATCTGCCCTTGCTCCGCCTCCACGTAACCCTCCTCATCAAACATGTCGACACAGCCGTACCGACACACCGCACACACACAGGGAATGCTCAGACTGAGGACAGGACCCCACAAAGTCCATTGGGGAGACAGAGAGAGAGTTTGCCAGCACACACCACAGCGCTATATAACACAGGGATTTTCACTTATAATAAGTGATTACCCAATAGCTGCCTTATATGTTTTATTTGCGCCTAAATTTATGTGCCCCCCCTCTCTTTTTTACCCTTCTTGTACCTGGATACTACAGGGGAGAGCCTGGGGAGCTGCTTCCAGCGGAGCTGTGAAGAGAAAATGGCGCTGGTGTGCTGAGGAAGAAGGCCCCGCCCCCTCAGTGGCGGGCTTCTGTCCCGCTTTCTGTGTAAAAAAATGGCAGGGGTTTTTACATATATACAGTGCCAGACTGTATATATATGTATTTTTATTGCCAAAAGGTACTTCAATTGCTGCCCAGGGCGCCCCCCCCCCCCCCCCCCAGCGCCCTGCACCCTACAGTGACCGGAGTGTGTAAGTGTGCTGAGAGCAATGGCGCACAGCTGTGGTGCTGTGCGCTACCTTAAATGAAGACAGGAGTCTTCTGCCGCCGATTTAGTCGTCTTCAAGCTTCTGTTCTTCTGGCTCTGCGAGGGGGAAGGCGGCGCGGCTCCGGGAACGGACGATCGAGGACAGGTGCCTGTGTTCGAACCCTCTGGAGCTAATGGTGTCCAGTAGCCTAAGAAGCACAAGCTAGCTGCAAGCAGGTGGGTTTGCTTCTCTCCCCTTAGTCCCACGTAGCAGTGAGTCTGCTGCCAGCAGAAGCTCACTGAAAATAAAAAACCTAATAAATACTTTCTTTACTAGTAAGCTCAGGAGAGCCCACTAGGAGCACCCAGCTCTGGCCGGGCACAGATTCTAACTGAGGTCTGGAGGAGGGGCATAGAGGGAGGAGCCAGTGCACACCAGATAGTACCTAATCTTTTCTTTAGAGTGCCCAGTCTCCTGCGGAGCCCGTCTATTCCCCATGGTCTTTACGGAGTTCCCAGCATCCACTAGGACGTCAGAGAAAGAAAGTGGTACGACAACCGTTCTAGCTCTTGTTACTCTCTGTGCTCAGATGCCCTTCAACAGTCCTGCCTCTCAACTTTCCCGGAACAGACACTCCAGTGATACGAGATTCTCTACACTCTGCTCTTAGTCACGAGTTCTCTCCGGGTCAGCGACCTTCTTGCAGTTGGACGAGTGGATCCAAGTCTCTCTTTCGGCGACCTTCAATGCTGTTGTGCTGGTTAACAAGACTTGATACTGTCCTTCCCACCTGTCTATGAGGCAACCTGAGCGTAAGAAATTTCGAATCATCACATAATCCCCAGGTTCAATGTCATGACAATTACTGTTCGGTAGGTCAGGAATCACCAGCTTTAAATTTCTTTGTTGATTTCTCAGCTGCTGGCTCATCCCAACCAAATATTTCACAGTCACTTCATTATTACATTTCAAATCATCTTGGGGGTCTATCATTACATGAGGTTGTCGACCAAAAAGAATTTCAAAGAGTGATAGGTTAAGGGGAGACCTGGGAGTGGTTCTGATGCTGTTCAACACTAGTGGCAAAGCTTCTGGCCACGACAATCCAGTTTCAGCCATTAATTTGCTCAGCTTGTTCTTAATAGTGCTATTCACTCTCTCTACCTTTGCACTCGCCTGTGGACGGTACGGAGTATGCAGCTTGCTATTAATTCCCATCAGTTTGCACATGACCTGAAAGACTTCACCTGTAAAATGGGTACCCCTAGCACTTTCAATTATTCTAGGGATACCATATCTACACACAAATTCCTGCACAATTTTCTTTGCAGTGAACGTAGCAGTATTTGTGACAGCAGGGAACGCTTCTACCAGTTGGAAAATACATCAATACAAACTAACACATATTTTAAATTCCTACAGGGTGGTAACTTAACTGTATGAAATCGATTTGTATTACCTGAAAAGGTACGTCTGTCGGAGGGATATGGGATGGCTCTGTTGGTATTGACTTTCCAATATTCTTCCTCAAGCAAGTAAAACATGTCATTGCTCTCTTACCTGCATGAGAATAGAATTCTGGCGCACACCAGTAGGCTCTCACCAGCTTACACATACCCTCTTTACCCAGATGAGTCAGACCGTGTGCCACCTCAGTTAAGCTTGGAAGATATGCTCTGGGGGCTACTGGCTTACCCTGTCCACCTGTCCACAGTCCTGAGGATTCCTGCCCATATCCCTTTGACCTCCAGAATGCCTTTTCCTGTAAAGAACCCAAATCTTGCATTTCAATTTATTGTTGTGTATTATCAGTTGTGTGAAGTAAACCGTCTGTGGAAAGCGAAAAGAGAGGGGAAATAATAAAAGAAAATTTGTCAGATTTGCGTTCACCATCAGGCTGTCACACCATCATGCATATCGGTGTCTATGCACAGTCTCCCTTCACCAGTATTCTCATTCTCCACCCTTTGTGCATGACCAGGCACACTGCATTAATACTGGTGTCCCTATGCTGGTGAGATATACTGGATTTGGGCAGAACTCTGAAGGACCGAGTAGGCATGTGGCGTTTGAACTGTAATCCTGTCGGTGAATGTAAGAGATGAAGAGGAAACTTTGAAGAAAGATCACATAGAAATTAGTAACGGGTAAATTTATAGAGGCAAAAATATTTTACAAAATTTGACATCTGGATTGGGCACTACGGGGAATGATTCTCTACTCGGTCTGTTCCCTTAAAAAAAATTCTATATGTGTTATATCGCTACTGGGACTATCCCAGCCATCAATCCAGTGTCCTGTCCATTCTAAGTTCATAGGGAACCCGGTATCTTTGAGATAATTTCCTCTACCTGTGATGGACATGCATCTAGAACAGTGAAATGCAACATTAGTCTTCGTGGGTATCCAACATACTTTGTGCTTCCTGGGCGGGAGCACTCTATATGTATACCATCTCTAACAAACCTTCTGTTAAGTTAATTAGGGGTCACTTCTGCTAGAGAAAGAAGCAAAAGTTTAGAGACCTCTTCCTAACCCCAGTAAGTTCTGTCAAAAGGGTATAGTTGCATTTATTCTGTTCTTCCCATTAACCGAATCTGTGTTTTCTATATGGCTTGTGATTCCTTACATTATGTCCCTTGATCCCGTCTATGTGTTTAATAACGTGGCTTGTTTTCTCTGTCTAGGTGTCTATATTGACTATGTGTTCTACTATATCTACAATCTTTGGCAAAATGCCCTTCCTTCCTACAAGTTTAACATATCCTAGGTCTTTTCTTACTATCTGGGTTTTGGGGTTTAGGTTGATGAGGCTTTGGTGTAAGAGCCTGCATACTTTCAATCCTCAGCTTCTCCTCCTGTTGTTTTCTACTCCTAACAATATTCTTATGATGTTCAATTGCACACGCTCTAACACAAGCTACTGTGGCCCCTCTCCAATTAGGCAAAGATGCTTGTACCCTGTCCCTAACTGCCTTTTTGAGTCCGTCCATTAGCACAGAGACAGCCACTTCCCTGTAATTCGCATCGTTTCCTGTATCTGATACCCCAATGTATCTATCCATTATTTGCAGGGCCCGATGGAAATATTCAGATGTCTTTTAATTTTCCCTCTGTTTTATGGAGAAAATTCTTCTCCACTTAATGGGGAAACACAACTCTAGTTGCCTATTAATTCGTTCTACATTTTCTTGATTGTTTCTGTCAGTCATAGGACTATCCGACTCTAATCTACAATCAGTGATACATTTTGTGGTGTCAATATTAGGGGGTAGGCACACTTTCAAAAATATCCGCCAGTGTTTGTTTGTCGGTTCATACGCATTTCCCAGATCTCTGATAAACTATTGACATCTGGCTGCTTCCGAGGGACGGGGAATTCTGAAATGATTGTTCGCAGCTCATCTCTGGGCCACGGGTAATACATTGCATTATTCCTGGTGAGGACTACTCCCTGACTATCGGTTCCCCCATTGGGAGTTACTATCTCCAAGACAGGGTGTAATTCTACCATTCCGTTCCTAATCTGTTTACTGTGAGGTGTTGTTGTCTCTGTGCAATGAACTGTCTCATACTTACCGGTAGCTGTGACCTCACTAGTTCTTTCATTGGGGAATATTGTTACTGCACTACCTGGTTGGACAGACCCCACCTGAGTTTCTTGCAGAGTGA
This sequence comes from Pseudophryne corroboree, assembly GCF_028390025.1. NCBI lineage: Eukaryota > Metazoa > Chordata > Amphibia > Anura > Myobatrachidae > Pseudophryne > Pseudophryne corroboree. The sequence goes on along the minus strand of NC_086447.1, from coordinate 242,906,057 downwards.
CTGCTTGGAGGAGAGCTGCGATTTGGCTGGATCCTTCATCTTCCTGTGACCTATAACCTTGAAAAGACTTCAAAACAGGATACAACTTGCAAAGATTAGGGTTAATACATTGTTTTTGCATACTACTATCATTTACCGATATACCATTGACTGTAGCCATCTCTTCCCCTTTGACCTGTGTCGACAATGGTGTTTGTGTTCTAATTCCCGCTAGGTTTTGAACCTGTTTTGCGAATTTGTTCCCTTTGCATATCCCCCTCTTGTTGCCATAATTTTAAACAATCATTATGTCTAATCCTTTGTTTTCTGGATTTAAGAAGACATAATTTACTGCTTACATTCTGCAGTACCTCTGGTTCAAAGCTGCCCACCCTAGGGTATGGTACCCTATCTTTGTTAGTCATACATACCCATTCATTGCAAAAAGCCTCCGTGTGTGAACCATACTTTTCACACATAATAAACCTTGCTGACCCTCTCGGTCGCACTTCTTCAGCCTGAACCCTGGCTGCTGAACGCCCACTGCTTGTGCAATTGGATCCCATAGCGGATTTTTTGCCAATAAATGCAATCCCCAATGCACACCGCAGATAGACGGTGAAAGACACCTAGCGCTTTCACTCGCTCCTTCTCCGCTGAGTACCACGACTCACTCCAATAGTGACCACCGCGTACCCAGTGAGGCCCTATCGGTTTCTATTTACTGGAAGTGTTTAGGAGTGACTTACCTTTTCCAGTAAATATACACCGCTGGAGATTTTCCTGAGAGAGACCAGCGAAAACTCCCTATAACCTTATACACAAATCACACTTGGTATGCTCTATACAGCACTAATGGTACCGCGATTTTACGCAAAAGCTCGTAAAGGGGTATCCAGTTGCGCTATATATATATCGCACCCACAAATGCGTGGTCCAATCGCACAGCATATAGGTACTTGTTACCTATCTGCCGTACAAACACGGGTCGTTGTACAAACTGCGACCCTCAGCCCGGAGCGTAATACAAAAACCTTTTTACTTCAATACTTCACAATACAATGCACTATCACGCTCCTCTGCAAATCACCTCACGATTTGCGTATTTCAATCTATATTAACGTGGGTCAGCCACTTCACGCCACCAAGCCTCTACTTACTCGGTGTACCACGGGACCCGACTTCCGGGGTTCAATACGTTCACTCTTACATTCGCTCACTCAAATATACTTTGTTTTTTCTGTACAGAAAATTTGGATTCATTCAGGTTGGCAGCTTTACCCCCAGAGGCAATTAAAATAAAAATTATTTATACTAAATTTTGTTTTTATACTAAATTTTTTTTAGAAACCGGGTAGTTTTGTGCTATTGTAGCGTGGCTACTGTCCCACCTTTAAACTAAACAAACTATTGTGTAATTTGTACTTAGCGCCCGTACTCTTACGCAATTTGCGTAAACACGCGACCGTGCGTGTCTCTTACGCCACGTGTGCAGTTCCGTACTTTGTTCGAGACACGTGTACAAAACCGTACGTCCGCAATAGCACAAATCATACAACTCTATAAACGTGAGCAATAAAACTACTATTGCCCACTAAACACAACACAGTTTCTTTCTGTATAAACCTTTACAACTAGGCCAGACTGTGTTTGTGCTTTACGCTTACTTCCTTAAATATTTATTTTAGTTTTAACTTATATAGCAACAAATATCTCCGGTTTCACACAGGTCTAAATGAATCTAGCAATCTGAATGTTATGGCAACAATGTGAGGGTATACAAAGAGTATGGGTGCTTTGTACACTTTTGGAGCCAAAAAAAATTCACAGATTTTTAAATAGCTTTTTTTCTGTTTACCTCACGGGTTCTACCAGCATCTCTACAAACCATACAGAGCAGACATCATCTAATCAGCAAATAAGTAGGGTTTTCAGTGTATCCATCGACCAGGAAAAGGATACGTAGGATACTTTCTGTCCAGCCTTTTGCTGATAGATTAAGTCTGCTGTGACCTGTTAGGCTGTGAGTATGTGGAAAACCAGACGGAGCCCCTAATTGAGAATGCTGATTTATATACAGGAATGAAAAGCTATACCTTATACACACTTTAAATACACTTTACCATGGAGCCGCTGCAGCCGCTAAACTTAATACACACTCTACGTACTTTTTACGCTGTTAGCGTACAGAGTCCCATACCGTGTACGGACTTAGCGTACAAACGCCGCACTGACGGTACAAAGTACACACAGCGCGTACACACCCAATGAATACACTTTAAACCTTATGCAGCAATGCAGTGTGATGCTATTACACTTTAAACCTTAGCAGGGAAAGAAAGACACGACACCAGTCTGTAGTTAAACCACTGGGTTCCGACACCACAGCGTATTATTGCTGAAAGGGGGTTACAATATAAACAATACAATACAACAGAATAATGGCGACATTCAATGGTACATACGTGATTGGATTCGCTGCGCTACCCGGTCCGGTCCTCGGTCATCTAATAGATAACTTTGTGAGTCTTGTGTCTGACCAGGCCTGCTGCAGGCTCTCTTTATACAATTCATCCAAAACATAACACAATGGATACTGTAATCTCTTTGTCCATTGGATACAGGGATGGTCATTTACAGTACAGGAGAGGTCATAGGTCGTTTTGAATAAGTGGGCGATGTCTGTTCCAACTGCTCTGGCTTCCCGCCGCATACATAATGTACAGTAAATACAGTTTATATCTATATTCTGCTCCTGCACATAACTATCCGCAGGAACATGCGATCTTTCTCAAACCAACATCGGAATGTTACCCTTAAAATACCCTTCAGCTGGATACCAAACACCACCTTGTAACCTTGTTCTGTCCCCTCCTATCCTGTAAAGGTGAATCCCTTTGTTCTGTTACCATTTAAACTGCTCTTACTTTCTGGTGTGGTGCAGGGAGACTACGTGTACATTGGGGGTAATTCCAAGTTGATCGCAGCAGGAATTTTGGTAGCAGTTGGGCAAAACCATGTGCAGTGCAGGGGAGGCAGATATAACATGTGCAGAGAGAGTTAGATTTAGGTGTGGTGAGTTAAATCTGCAATCTAAATTGCAGTGAAAAAATAAAGCAGCCAGTATTTACCCTGCACAGAAACAAAATAACCCACTCAAATCTAACTCTCTCTGCAAATGTTATATCTGCCCCCCTGCAGTGCACAAGGTTTTGCCCAACTGCTAAAAATTTTCCTGCTGCGATCAACTTGGAATTACCCCCATTGTGCACTATTTGGATTAAATATGTAATGTGTTTTGATAGCCTTACATGCATTTACAAACTCTACCGTAAATACTCATACCACGCGCTAATACGCAGGACCGCGGGAGCGGCCATATGCAAATTGCGAATATGCGCACGCACAGCAGAGCAAGTACGCGCACGGAGGCCATCTGTGTGTAGTTTGTACATGATGTGTGTACTGCAATATTTTTCGACTTTGACACCACTGACACCTTTTTATGTCCCACACACAAAAATGCCCCTTATAAATTATGCCCCAGCAGTGGGCTGGTGGTACTGAGTACCACCACCATATTTCTTAATAGTACTCCGTACCACCCCGTACCACCCGACTTTCAGCACTGGCTGTACCTCAGTCCCTCCCCCCTCTTCCCAGGGTACAAGCAGCACTGCACCTCCCTGTGACCTCTCTTGCACTGCACCCTAACCTCACCTACCTCATCCTGACCTCTGTGCCCTAACCTCACACACCTCCCTCTCATAGTGTGATAAGGGTCCCTGCTGTGTGACGTAACGTAAATAAGGGTCTCTGCCGTATGACGTAATGTGAATAAGAGTCCCTGCTGTTTAAAGTAATGCGAATAAGAGTCTCTCCTGTGTGACAGAATGTGAATAATGAGCACTACGGTGTAATGTGCACTACTGTGTGGCGCAATTATAACTGGGGGGTACTATTGAGTTGTGATGCCCCTTCCCCGCAAGACCACAGCTCTTTTTTGGTGTGCACTACCCCTATATAAAGTATGGAGGCGGGGGTGTGTGTGTGTGCCAATGCTCTTTCTGGCACAGGGCACCAAAATGTCTGGTTACAGCTCTGTAGAAGGGCTGTTCACCCCTTAGGCTGGGGCCACACATAGCAGCTATGTGGGTCTCGCTGAATGGGACTTGCTTGACCGGGAGGGGGGTTTTGTGTGGACAGGATCCCGCAGAACAGGATCCGGCCAGCAACACTCAGGATTTCAATGGAACATATTGAAATGTATGTATTCACATTGAGATCCCGCCGTCCTGTCATCCGACCCAACCGCAGCATGCTGCAGTTGGATCCGGCGGTGTCAGTACTGCCGCACATTTGTGGGTACCCATGTGCAGTCTCCTTGCGTCCAAGTGGGTCCCACTGAACGGGACCCGCTTGGCCTCTATGTGTGGCCCCAGCTTACAGTCTGTATCTCTGTTTTAATGAATAATATGTATACACAGTATTGCAGATGTTCTTATTGACCTGTGAGAATCAATTTATATCTGCTTATGACAGATTGAGTGATCATATTAAATACATTCCATGTATGTGGACAGACAGTGGTGGATTGGCACACCGGGACGCCCGACCAGATTTACGTTTGGCTGGTCCGGATTTCCCTCAGTGGCCACTGTCATCCCCCATGCTGCTGGTCGGCCAGCATTAACTCCAAGGTAACTGAAAGATGGCCGGTTGCTGTGCATGTGCAGCCGCAGCAGCTCCCCCATAAGCCTTTATAGTGCCGGCCTGTCAGTCAGCACTGAGGCTCCAGCCCTGAGGCTTCCTCTGGCCACAAGTAGTTTCACTCCACGCAGCCAGGCAAGTCTACACCATGATGTGCCAAATATATATATATTTATTTATTTATGTTCAATGTGTATATGTAAACATATATATATGATCAATTAATCTTCATTCTAAAAGGCATCAAATTATTTGGGATGCCGTGGTAAAGGATATATCAGTATAATCATAGTGAATTATGCACCAATCAGTGGGTAGGGGAAGTGATGTCATTAGCCCTCCCCTTTGTAAGTAAGTACTATGCCCTCAAACTAACTATGCACATTTGGGATATCCATTGACATCACAACAAGTGGTAAGATGTTTTGTGTATTGTTTTTTTATTGCTCATTTACTATATATCTTTGGATTTTATCCTGATTATGGCTCCATTTATCCCCTTTTTTTGATTGTGGACTGGTATCATGTGATATAATAAGTAAATCTTGACCTCTGGTAGAACAAGTAATTCCCTGTATGAAAATCTTGGACCTTAAGATATATATCAATCAACTAGATTTCTAGTGTACTAAGTGGTGTTAACAAACGGGGACATTACTACAAATATTTATACTGATATTTTTAAGCTTTGCAACTAATGTGGCTTAATAAATTCACTATGTTGAACACTGTTGAATTTGTCTTAGAAAAAACTCTGATATCCAAGTGATACACGTCATTCCTTCTCACATAAGGTATGTGCTTTGTTCATTCTGCACAAGCGGGACCATTTACTGATACACCAAGGTGTGGGTGGTTAACGGATGTGTATCCTTTGACAATAGGCACTGTGGATCACAAATTTAAATGAGCAGTGACCTGTCTGATTGATACAAGTGCTTTTGAATTGTACATTTCACGACCTTATAATTGCAAAGATGGCAATTATTCATATACTAAGGTATGTGTCCTCCGCTTGATTGTACCTGTATATGTCCTTCTTCTTTTCCCCTTTCTCCGTTACTCTAGACTCATTGTTCCATTAGCTTATGTTTGAAGTGTTTTTGATGTAATTTTAAAACACGTAAGAATGTAAAAAGTAATGTCCTTAAAATCATGTTCTACGATTGTAGATGTACCCCTGATGAAGTCTCATCATGAGACAAAATGCGTTGGGTTTCTGATACATTTACCGTGACCTCTAAATACAAGGAGGAGACTGAAAAAGGACTTCTATACATCTGTAGATTATTACCTGCAGTGACTTTTAAGCTGTTGTTAACATCAGGGAAACATTTTTTCCTATCTTTGTAAATTTTATTCAAATGTCTATGTGATTATGGACTTTTTATGAATTCTTGTAATTCTTGTAATTTGAGGATCACAAATTTAAACGAGCAGTGACCTGTCTGACTGATACAAGCGCTTTTGAATTGTACATTTCACGACCTTATAATTGCAAAGATGGCAATTATTCATATACTAAGGTATGTGTCCTCCGCTTGATTGTACCTGTATATGTTCTTCTTTTCCCCTTTCTCCGTTACTCTAGACTAGGGGTGGGCAACAGGCGGCCCGTGAACCGATCCTGCCTGGCCCGCTGTGCCCCACCAGAATGCAATGACAAGCGGCCCGACATGCCGCTTGTCATTGCACTGCTCTCAGACGCGGCGCCGCTGAGGAAATCCCGGTCACATCACAGGGTCAGCTGACCGGGATTTCCTCTGTTATCATGCGCTGGGCAGCACGGGGGCGGGCACTGCAGTGAGCAGGAGCGGCGGCCGAGAAGCGGCGGCCAGTGAGGAGAGGAAGCGGCGGCCAGTGAGGAGAAGCGGCGGGCAGCGAGCGAGAGCAGGAGAGGCCACATCAGCAGTGACTCCGGCCGGCAGCAGCACGGATCATCGGACAGCGGGGATCGTTTGCCACTGTGACAAACAGGTAAACCCCCTGTCCAGCCAGCCCGTGGATCACTGCTTAAGCTGCCATATAGGTTTAGGGTTGGGGAGGGAGGGGAGTTAAAAACTGCAATATGGGTTTAGGGGAGGGGGGAAAAGGGGGTAGGGACTGTCTGCCGTAATGTGTAAAAACGGGGGCGCTGTCTGCCGTAATGTATAAAAACGGGGGCGCTGTCTGCCGTAATGTGTAAAAAGGGGACGCTGTCTGCCGTAATGTGTAAAAATGAGGGCGCTGTCTGCCATAATGTATAAAAATGGGGGCGCTGTCTGCCGTAATGTGTAAAAAGGGGACGCTGCCTGCCGTAATGTATAAAAACGGGGGCGCTGTCTGCCGTAATGTGTAAAAACGGGGGCGCTGTCTGCCGTAATGTGTAAAAACGGGGGTGCTGTCTGCCGTAGTGTGTATAAACGGGAGCGCTGTCTGCTGTAATGTGTAAAAAGGGGACGCTGTCTGTCGTAATGTGTAAAAAGGGCACGCTGTCTGCCATAATGTGTAAAAAGGGGGACTCTGTCTGCCGTAATGTGTAAAAAGGGCACGCTGTCTGCCGTAATGTGTAAAAAGGGATCTCTTTTTGAGTATTTTGTGTGTGGCCCTCGAATATTCGCTGGAAGTGTAAAGCGGCCCCCCAGCTGAAATAATTGCCCACCCCTGCTCTAGACTCATTGTTCCATTAGCTTACGTTTGAAGTGTTTTTGATGTAATTTCAAAACACGTAAGAATGTAAAAAGTAATGTCCTTAAAATCATGTTCTACGATTGTAGATGTACCCCTGATGAAGTCTCATCATGAGACAAAATGCGTTGGGTTTCTGATACATTTGCCGTGACCTCTAAATTAGGGATGTGCACCGGACATTTTTCGGGTTTTGTGTTTTGGTTTTGGATTCGGTTCCGCGGCCGTGTTTTGGATTCGGACGCGTTTTGGCAAAACCTCACCGAATTTTTTTTGTCGGATTCGGGTGTGTTTTGGATTCGGGTGTTTTTTTCAAAAAACCCTAAAAAACAGCTAAAATCATAGAATTTGGGGGTCATTTTGATCCCATAGTATTATTAACCTCAATAACCATAATTCATTTCCAGTCTATTCTGAACACCTCACAATATTATTTTTAGTCCTAAAATTTGCACCGAGGTCGCTGGATGGCTAAGCTAAGCGACACAAGTGGCCGACACAAACACCTGGCCCATCTAGGAGTGGCACTGCAGTGTCAGACAGGATGGCACTTCAAAAAAATTGTCCCCAAACAGCACATGATGCAAAGAAAAAAAGAGGCGCACCAAGGTCGCTGTGTGACTAAGCTAAGCGACACAAGTGGCCGACACAAACACCTGGCCCATCTAGGAGTGGCACTGCAGTGTCAGACAGGATGGCACTTCAAAAAAATTGTCCCCAAACAGCACATGATGCAAAGAAAAAAAGAGGCGCACCAAGGTCGCTGTGTGACTAAGCTAAGCGACACAAGTGGCCGACACAAACACCTGGCCCATCTAGGAGTGGCACTGCAGTGTCAGACAGGATGGCACTTCAAAAAAATTGTCCCCAAACAGCACATGATGCAAAGAAAAAAAGAGGCGCACCAAGGTCGCTGTGTGACTAAGCTAAGCGACACAAGTGGCCGACACAAACACCTTGCCCATCTAGGAGTGGCACTGCAGTGTCAGACAGGATGGCACTTCAAAAAAATTGTCCCCAAACAGCACATGATGCAAAGAAAAAAAGAGGCGCACCAAGGTCGCTGTGTGACTAAGCTAAGCGACACAAGTGGCCGACACAAACACCTGGCCCATCTAGGAGTGGCACTGCAGTGTCAGACAGGATGGCACTTCAAAAAAATTGTCCCCAAACAGCACATGATGCAAAGAAAAAAAGAGGCGCACCAAGGTCGCTGTGTGACTAAGATAAGCGACACAAGTGGCCGACACAAACACCTGGCCCATCTAGGAGTGGCACTGCAGTGTCAGACAGGATGGCACTTCAAAAAAATTGTCCCCAAACAGCAGACGATGCAAAGAAAAAAAGAGGCGCACCACAGGTATAGAATGTAGATGGATAGTATACTTAATGACGACACAGAGGTAGGTACAGCAGTGGCCTTCCATACCGTACTGCTATATATAGTATACTGGTGGTCACTGTGTCAGCAAACTGCACAACTGAAATGCACCACAGGTATAGAATCTAGATGGATAGTATACTTAATGACGACACAGAGGTAGGTACAGCAGTGGCCTACTGTACCGTAATGCTATATATTATATACTGGTGGTCACTGGTCAGCAAAACTCTGCACTGTACTCCTCCTATATAATATTATACTGGTGGTCCCCAGTCCCCACAATAAAGCAGCACATTGAGCACAGATATGGAGTGTTTTTCAGGCAGACAACGTATACTGGTGGTCACTGTCAGCAAAACTCTGCACTGTACTCCTGCTATATAATACAGCTGCTCCCCAGTCCCCACAATTAAGCAGTGTGAGCACAGATATATGCAGCACACTGAGCACAGATATGGAGTATTTTTTTCAGGCAGAGAACGGATAACTGGTGGTCACTGATCAGCAAAACTCTGCACTGTACTTCTCCTATATTATACAGCTGCTCCCCAGCCCTCCCCACAATTAAGCAATAGTGCACAATCAAGTTCAACAATAACGGAGAGGACACCAGCCACGTCCTCTCCCTAACATTTCCAATGCACGAGTGAAAATGGCGGCGACGCGCGGCTGCTTATATAGAATCCGAATCTCGCGAGAATCCGACAGCGGGATGATGACGTTCAGGCGCGCTCGGGTTAACCGAGCCATACGGGAGAATCCGAGTATGCCTCGGACCCGTGTAAAATGGGTGAAGTTCGGGGGGGTTCGGTTTCCGCGAAACCGAACCCGCTCATCACTACTCTAAATACAAGGAGGAGACTGAAAAAGGACTTCTATACATCTGTAGATTATTACCTGCAGTGACTTTTAAGCTGTTGTTAACATCAGGGAAACATTTTTTCCTATCTTTGTAAATTTTATTCAAATGTCTATGTGATTATGGACTTTTTATGAATTGTTGTAATTCTTGTAATTTGTGGATCACAAATTTAAACGAGCAGTGACCTGTCTGATTGATACAAGCACTTTTGAATTGTACATTTCACGACATTATAATTGCAAAGATGCAATTATTCATATACTAAGGTATGTGTCCTCCGCTTGATTGTACCTGTATATGTTCTTCTTCTTTTCCCCTTTCTCCGTTACTCTAGACTAGAGGTGGGCAACAGGCGGCCCGCGGACCGATCCTGCCTGGCCCGCTGTGCCCCACCAGAGTGCAATGACAAGCGGCCCGACATGCCGCTTGTCATTGCACTGCTCTCAGACGCGGCGCCGCTGAGGAAATCCCGGTCACATCACAGGGTCAGCTGACCGGGAATTCCTCTGTTATCATGCGCTGGGCGGCACGGGGGCGGGCACTGCAGTGAGCAGGAGCGGCGGCCGAGAAGCGGCGGCCAGTGAGGAGAAGCGGCGGGCAGCGAGCGGGAGCAGGAGAGGCCACATCAGCAGTGACTCCGGCCGGCAGCAGCACGGATCATCGGACAGCGGGGATCGTCTGCCACTGTGACAAACAGGTAAACCCCCTGTCCAGCCAGCCCGTGGATCACTGCTTAAGCTGCCATATAGGTTTAGGGTTGGGGAGGGAGGGGAGTTAAAAACTGCAATATGGGTTTAGGGGAGGGGGGGGAGAAAGGGGGGTAGGGACTGTCTGCTGTAATGTGTAAAAACGGGGGCGCTGTCTGCCGTAATGTGTAAAAACGGGGGCGCTGTCTGCCGTAATGTATGAAAACGGGGGCGCTGTCTGCCGTAATGTGTAAAAAGGGGACGCTGTCTGCCGTAATGTGTAAAAATGGGGGCGCTGTCTGCCGTAATGTGTAAAAATGGGGGCGCTGTCTGCCGTAATGTGTAAAAAGGGGACGCTGTCTGCCGTAATGTGTAAAAACGGGGGCGCTGTCTGCCATAATGTGTAAAAACGGGGGCGCTGTCTGCCGTAATGTGTAAAAACGGGGGTGCTGTCTGCCGTAGTGTGTAAAAACGGGAGCGCTGTCTGCTGTAATGTGTAAAAAGAGGACGCTGTCTGTCGTAATGTGTAAAAAGGGCACGCTGTCTGCCATAATGTGTAAAAAGGGCATGCTGTCTGCCGTAATGTGTAAAAAGGGATCTCTTTTTGAGTATTTTGTGTGTGGCCCTCGAATATTCGCTGGAAGTGTAAAGCGGCCCCCCAGCTGAAATAATTGCCCACCCCTGCTCTAGACTCTTTGTTCCATTAGCTTATGTTTGAAGTGTTTTTGATGTAATTTTAAAACACGTAAGAATGTAAAAAGTAATGTCCTTAAAATCATGTTCTACGATTGTAGATGTACCCCTGATGAAGTCTCATCATGAGACAAAATACGTTGGGTTTCTGATACATTTACCGTGACCTCTAAATACAAGGAGGAGACTGAAAAAGGACTTCTATACATCTGTAGATTATTACCTGCAGTGACTTTTAAACTGTTGTTAACATCAGGGAAACATTTTTTCCTATCTTTGTAAATTTTATTCAAATGTCTGATTATGGACTTTTTATGAATTCTTGTAATAAATTGTATCAAGAGTTATACAATTTTTAACGCTACTCCTCATACCAATAATTTACTATTTTCTGGGTTTACATATCACATCAGTAATAGATGTAATAAGTAGCAGGGTGTAGATAGAACACAGAGGCGCCAGTTCCACTATTGCTGAATATATATATATATATATATATGTAGTTGATGAAGAATATACAGGTGCGCTGGTGACTCTTTGACGGACAATCCACAAATCAACAACCTGGGTTTGAAGCACAGGTAAGATTAATTACTGCAGCACATCTCTCCTATGAATACTCCAAACTCTGGGAGAAATACTTTCTACAAATGGAAATAAGGAGAAAGTGCGCTCATAGTGCAAATCAGTACTTTAATAGATAAAACACTGGCATGAACAATCCAGCACAAATGGTTAAAACTCATACCCTTAGCACCCACACTGTGGGCTGGTTACCACATGGTGAGTAAGTATTCCACAAGGCTACAGCTGTGATCGCCTACCACAGCCTCCTGACGAAGTGATACACGAAACGCGTTGGTTCGTGGCCTGCCAGACGATCTTTCCCTGCGAGTGCGCTGCTTGTTCTGCTTGATCCCCCTGCACGGTAGCTTGACGGGTCTTGGTCAGTTCAACGGCCAGATACGGTGCTTTGTCCCGGACAGCGGTAGGCGATCACAACTGTAGCCTTGTGGAATACTTACTCACCATGTGGTAACCAGCCCACAGTGTGGGTGCTAAGGGTACGAGTTTTAATCATTTGTGCTGGATTGTTCATGCCAGTGTTTTATCTATTAAAGTACTGATTTGCACTATGAGCACACTTTCTCCTTATTTCCATTTGTAGAGAATACAGATATATATATGTATATATATATATATATATATATATATATATATACATACGGTAGTATAGGACAGCACTCCTGTAGTAAAATGAATTAATCGCTCCTGGTGCCAGCGGTAGGTGTAGAAGCACAAACACCAATATATTGCAGGGTAGATCCGCGGCACTCAGCAAATAATCACGTATACACGGCAGTGATATAGCAACGTTTTGAAGGTTTATTCCTTCATCGTCAGGCACAAAACACAGTGAACAAAACTGTCACCTTATACCCCAGGTAACCGACGTGAAGGCAGCGGCGTCCGGAAGCCGGGGGACGGGGTCCACAAGTGACGTCATCAACCTCAGTCCGTTGCCATAGCCACCAAAATAACATATAAACATCTAAAATACAAGCGGAGGAGCATAATAAGTATAACAAAGTGTATATAAATACAGTATATAAAACAAAATTAGTCATCAGCATCAGATAGAATTCATTAGAGACGGATAATACAGATATAATCAGATGCAAACAATAGTCTAAATGCATGAGTAAATACCGGACTGCTCATTTAATCCCCTGGGAGACAATGTCTGCAACCGATGGATCCACCTAGCCTCGTACCTCAGCAGGCTAAGGGCCCGATCACCTCTCCTGACAATGGGGGGGATATGGTCAATTATCATATAACGTAGAGTGGCCAAGCTGTGGCCAGCACGTATAAAGTGCTGAGCCACTGGCTGATCACTCTGTTTAGTAGATAGAGCATTACGGATAGAATAACGGTGCACAGCCATGCGTTCCCGCAGGGTGCGCTCAGTCTTCCCGACATAGCTCAAGCCGCACGGGCAAGATATTAAATACACAATAAAATGTGTGGTGCAGATTACCCTATGCTTAATGAAGAATTTCTGACCACTATACGGATGACAGAAAAAAGAACCTGCAACCAGAGAACGAAATGTAATGCAATTTAAACACCGGTAACACCGGGGTTTACGACCCAGAAAACCTGTTTCATTGAAATTAGACTGATTAGCAGAAATATCCGTTCTGACAACCATATCGCGGATGTTGCGACCTCTTGTATAACAATTCATGATGTCCGTCCCAGAAAGATTAAGGGCACTATCTGTTTTAACTATTGGCCATAACTTTTTCCAAGTTTTATTGATTATGTGGCTAGATTCATTAAAGTGAGTGACCCAAGGCATTTTAGATGTAATGGGGGGGCCTTCTTCTTAGATTTTAACAATTCAGACTGAGGGATACTAAGGGCTTTATTATTAGCCTTAACAAGACTCTCCAAACTGTACCCTCTAGTCAAAAAATCAGAAATAATTTTATCAATATTCTCAGTAGCTATTTGCGTATCACAACATATGCGACATACCCGTATGAATTGAGAATACGGTAGACCATATTTAAGCGATTTGGGGTGAAAACTCCCTGCGTGCAGAAACGAATTTCTGTTAGTAGATTTTTTATATAAAGATGTAATCAACTGGTTACCACATAACTGAACCTGTACATCCAAAAAATGTACACTATGTTGGTCTATACAATAGGTGAATTTAATCGGGCAGTCTAGTGCATTATGTGAATGCATGAGGTGATCAAAGGCCGTCTTAGAATCAGTCCAGACAATAAAGAGGTCACGTATATAGCGGCCCTAATAAAGTATATTGCTGGTAATAGAGGGAATAGAAAAGAAAATCTGTTTCCCCATGGCAAACATGTACGCATTAGCGTACGATGGGGCCACATTCGACCCCATCGCAACGCCAGACGCCTGCAGGTAAAATTACCCATTAAAGTAAAAATAGTTATGTTTCAAAATCATTTCAAGAATATCACAAACCAAATCAATCCCACATAAGCATCATGTTCAGAAGTCAACATACGGACAGCTTGGATCCCTGCATCATTGGGGATCACCGTATATAAACTGGTTATGTCTGCGCTACACAACCAGCTACCAGTAGGTACTTGTAGTTTACTGAGACCATTCAAAAAAGCAGTAGTGTCAGACAAGTATAGTTTGTTGTCAGTAATGCAGGGTTGCAACAGGGTATCAAGATATACTGAACAATTTTGAAATAAGGACAGATATAATAGGGCGCACAGGCGGGCAGTGGGCACATCAAATTCTTATGAATTTTGGGCAAAGTGTAAATGAGGGGTACTCTAGGAAATTTAGGAATCCATGCATCTGCTAACGCTTGCTCAATAAGGCCATCGCGAACCGCTGTTGTCAACCTTGTTGTCAATCTTGCCATAAAGGCATCAGTAGGGTCACTATCAAGCACAGGGCTGGTCCACACCGCATGTCAGTCTGTCCCCCCCCCCCGCACAAATACAAAAGCATTGCACAGCGGCACTGCCTTTGTATTTGTGGAGTAACTCCCGGCCAGCGTAGCTCCTGTGGCTGGCCGGGAGTCGATCGTCGCTGCGGCTGCATGAGACGTCACGCAGCCGCTGCGGCCGGTACCCCCAATGGTCCAGCCACACCTGCGTTGGCGGGACCGCGCCCCCTAAATGGTGGCTTAACGCACCCGTCCAGCTCCCTCCCGCCCTGCGACCGCCTCTGCCTGTCAATCATGCAGAGGCGATAGCTACTGAACGACGGCCTTCGGCCATCCGGAATGCGCCGGCGCACTGCGGTGCTGGCGCATGCGCAATTCCGACCCGATCGCTGCGCTGCCATAAACTGCAGCGAGCAATCAGGTTGGAATGACCCCCATAGTTCAGGGTTTGGCATTCAGCCTAATAGCTGCAGGTGGAAATGTTACAAAGAGCTCAATTTCTAATTTACAGAATTTGCATGCGCTGTGTCATTTTGTCAATCCCATCATCTGTGCAAAGCAGCTTAATATGGGAGTGCATGTAAGTGATTTTCTATGCCTACGTGGCAGATTATTTTTCATAACATCTGTTCAATCACAAATTATGTATCCAAAGGAGCTGTTAGTGAAGAGATAGATGACACTACAGATAAAGATTGTTCATGTACAGTAGTTGGGAGGTCTTATATACTGTACCTGCATGGTTACTGTTGTTGTTTCCCAATTCAGGGGAAATTAACTGTTCTCTGAAACATTTTACTCTGTCTCTACTTAATCCTCCTTATTGCTTTAGTATAATTATTACCATTATACATTTTTCTAGCATAGCACTCTATATTACATAATTCTCTACAATCAAATAATTATATTATGGAACACTATTGCCTTTTTCAGTGGAGTTTGTAATCTAATTTCTCTTCCACATCCAGTTTACTTAAATTTTACCTCTGGGCCACGGAAATCTATAGAAAGAAAACCGCAAATGCCTGTGAGAACACACAGTCAGAACTGAATTCAGATGGTCCCCTTTCACTGAACCTTTGCAGTCACTATTAAGATGCTACGTGAAAAAAGGTAACTTCAGAGTTATAGAGACACATGCAGTAGATATGCAAGTGATTAACATATGATTTAGCACACAGGAACCTAATTCAGACCTGATGGTAGCACAGGGCTAGTCCACCCCGCATGTCTGGCCCTCCCCCCACCACATGGGTGCGATAGCATCGCACGGCGGCAATGCTATCACACCCAGCAAATAAGTCCCTACCTGCGCAGCATTGTTGCGCTGGTAGGTGACTTTTTGACACGTCCCGTGTGACGACACGCAACAACCTCTGCCTACCCCCCTGCACGGTCCGGGCACGTCTGCGTTGCACGGACCGCGCCCCCAAAACGGCGGCCCGTCACCCGCGCGCTCCCTCTCACCCAGCAAACGCCTCTGCCTGTCAATCAGGCAGAGTCGATCACTGGGTTGAGATGCCGATTGCATCTCTGGCATGCACATATACACTGTGGCGCATGCGCAGTTGAGACTGCTGTGCATCAACGCACAGCAGCAATCAGGTCTGAATTATCCCCACAATTCAACTTGGTCTAGAGTGGAAGTTGCTTGGCACTCTCAGGTGTACAATATATTTCCCTTTGACTGGAGTTTGAGCTAATAGCTATATAATACTGTATGTACATGATTAGTGCTCAGCGCTGTCCGGTAAAAACTGCGCATGCGCACTCTAATCCCGGGATGGGTGGGTGTAGGGAGCATGTAAGGAGCAGGAAGGTAGGGTGGGTGTAGGGAGCAGCGGAACAGTGGGTGTGTAGGGAGCATGTAAGGAGCGGGAAGGGAAGGTGGGTGTTGCGTGCAGGGAGGATGTCTGGAGCAGTGGCTGTTTGGACACATTAAAGAGACTGTTTATAGCTTTGTGCTTCTCTCAGATGTCTAATTGCTGTGCGCAGTACATGAGTACACTGCTAACTGTAGTATATAAGCACCTGCTACTCCATGTTTTTCTATTCCCCTCCCCAACAATAATGAGTCACTCACTTTGCCTGGCGCAGATTAAACTGGAACGAGGGAGAAAGCAAATCACTAACTGTGCAGTTTAATAGGGCATATACAAAGGTCCTCTGGCTGCGAGTACAAAGAAGAGTTTAGTAGTAGCATAAAGCCTAATACCATACAAGCAAAGTGACATCAGCTAATCATAGTACACAACGGTAGTGATACCACTTACTAGTTGGGCGGGCCGCGGGCAGCAGCCATGGACACACACACACACTGACCGCGCTGGCCGCATTTCAAATGTAACGCTGGCCACCAGCCAGTCAGAACTGGCAGTCCGGCAGCCAATCAGGAGCCGCGGCCGCTGCCGCTTCCCTGATTGGCTGCCGGTCTGCCAGCTCTGATTGGCTGGCGGCCGGCGCTACATTTGAAATGCCGCCAGCGCGGTCAGTGTGTGTGTGGACTGTGTGTGTCGCTGACAGCCGGGCAGCGCTGTGCTATAGTGCTCAGCGCTGTCCGGTAAAAACTGCGCATGCGCACTCTAATCCCGGGATTGGAGGCTCCAATCCCGGGATTCAAATCCTGGCATTTTTGGGCCCAAATCCCGGGATCCCGCCGATCCCGATCCCGGGATTGGCCTCCCTAGTTGGTTCTGAAATGCACTAATCCAGTGATTCCAAAACTTTTTTGAATTCCAGCACCGGCCTAGAGTATTAGAATTTTTATCATGGCACCCCTAGGCCAAAAGTTTCTTATTAAGAAATTTAGAAAATATATTACATTAAGTAAATTGTGTAATATCTGTCATCTTTAGGTTCAATTATGTGGTGAATGACAAGATTTGTTTCTGTTTTTCCACATATTTTATGATTAGCAGCCACCAGCACTGGTTTTGCCTATTACATTGATAATAAATAGTTTGATTTGGTCCTGGACCATCAACCTGAGGCACCCCTGCAAGTGTACTCCGGCACCCCTGGGTTCCATGGCACACAGTTTGAGAACCACTGGACTATGCATATTATTTACAGTGAAAGGGTGTGATAGCAGAAAAAAACAATCATGTGACACAATCTCTTGACCTCACATTTTTGTCCAGTCTAGTCTAGAACTAGTGGGACTAGTGGGAAAAATACCTACAGACTCTAGGCCAGGCCGTAACTAGGTGTGTGCCAGCATTGCTCCTTCCGGGTTCCCGCTGGAACAATGTTAGATAAGGTTGTGCACTCCAGGGAGGGGGGAGAGACCATACACTGACACACACCCCACCACTACCAAACACACACACACACACACACACACACACACACACACACACACACAACCAACCCCCACACCATTCCCCCCCCCCCCACACACACACACACACACACACCCACCCACACCCCACCATCAGGGGCTCTACCTGGCATAAATGGATATTAGAGGCTCTAACTGGTATGATGTGTTTAAGGAGCTCTACCTTCCATAATGTGGGCTCTACCTGGTATGATGTGTATGATGGGCTGTATCTGGCATAAGGTGGGCTCTACCTCGCAAAATTTGTAGCAGGGGCTCTAATGTGGTGTGATGTGAATAACGGACACTACTGTCCATTTTTCACATTACATTATTCACTAGGCCAGCACGGATGGTGTAATGGTTAGTATTTCTGCCTCAAAGTACTGAGAGGCCATGGGTTCGATTCCCACCATTGCGCTAGCTGTGTGGAGTTTGCATATTCTCCCCGTGATTGCGTGGGTTTCCTCCAGGCACTCCGGTTTCCTCCTACAATCCAAAAATATACTAGTAGGCTAATTGGCTCCCAACAAAATTAACTCTAGCATGAATGTGTGTGGGGTACATGTGATAGGGAATATAGATTGTAAGCTTCACTGGGGCAGGGACTAATGTAAGTGGCCAAATTTTCTCTGTAAAGCGATGCAGAGTATGTGTGCACTATATAAATAACTGGTAATAATACTATGCAGTGTAATGTGAATTGGTACTATTCTGTGGCCATGCTCCTTACACATAAAGCCACGCCCCTTTGATACGCACTATCCCTATTTTAAATATGGCGGGAGCACCAATTCTTTTACTGGCACAGAGCACCAAAATGTCCAGTTACGACACTCTCTAGGCTCCGGGTACGGTGGGTAGAAAATAAACAAAGTACCCAACAGCTCACTGTGACTATTGGACTAATTCAGAGATGTATGTAAACCCGATGGTTGCACAGGCACTGTACTGCGGACATGTCCCCTAACCTTCAGAAAGATTGACATGCTGCGGTCATTTGTGAATAGGGAAATAATGGCAATGGCCGGCTCTTCAAACAATGGGGTGCATCGACCCCCGTTTCTGGGTGAACAGATGTCAGTAGCTGTTTTCTTGGACACAGCTTCACTGGCCCTAGCAGCGTGAACCTGAGAGTCACTTAGATGGACGATGTTCACGCTTAGTCATCTGATGCTGTGTCTTCGGACGCAGCAGTGGATCAGAAAAGCCGGCAGGTGGTGTCTATTTACATAAGACACCCCTGCAGCATTAGCATATTACTGCACAGACGCTGTGGGGCATATTTACTAACAGTCAATTTTGGTTCTGTTTAAAATCAACCAGAATAGAACCAACATTCCCACAAAATTGACTACAGTGGTTCTATTCCAAATAGCTCATTTACTAAAAGTCGATTTTTCAGATCCTTTTAAAAACTAATGTGTGATGTGAGCTCTGTTTTGAAGTTCTAAAGTGTTCTATTCATCAAAAATTGACCCAAAATCGACAAAAACCATAACATCGATCAAAAAACAACCCAAAGTAGACCAAAAATATTTTTATTGACCAAAACAGGTCACATGCACTGTATTACCCACAAACATTCCTGGCCTAATTTGCATATCCATGATTTGTATTTAAATCATTGATGTGCCTTTCAATGTCATGATTGAGCCAGAGTGCCCCACATGCTTGTCTACCATGTTTTTTTCCATCATATTGAGATTTCAGACAATTCTACATGAAAAAAATCAAATAGACCTATTGGTGGTGAATGTAGAGTCGATTTTCAAATTAACTATTAGTAAATATGGGTTAGGAATTGAACTCTATGGTAAAGTATAGACAGTTCTATTGTAGTTCTATTTGAGTGTAAAGTTCTATCTGGGTCTATTTTGAGTCTATTTTGAGTTGATTTTGACTTTAGTAAATAGTCCCTAAATACCTGTCACTCAAAATCGACTGAAAATTTACTGAAACACAAAATCGTCTGTTAGTAAATATACCCCTGTGTGTCTAACCCTAACCCTATTTCCCAGCAGCCTAACCTCAAACCCCTCCCCACTGCCCCGCAGCCTAACCATAACCCACGCCATAGTGCCTAAACCTAACCCCACCCCACGGCCTAACCCTAACCTGTCCCGGGCATACTTAGAATCAGGATGCCAGCAGTCGGCATTGAGAGCAATGTTCGTATTCCGGCACCGCTGTTCAGGTTGCGGGTCAGGATTCGTGCATCGGGATTTCGATTACCAGCATCCCGACCACCAGTATGCTAACTGCATCAAGTCATAATATCCTAGCACGGTGTAAATAAAGGTACACATGTAGCAGACCTCATTAAAAGTAATTTGTTACAGATATTGCTATCTATACAATGCAATTAACCGCACACAATCACACACCTTACAATTCCACTGCATTCAAATTACATTCCTTCTAATGTTCATTTTTCAGCAACTCACCAACATTTTGACAGTGGCATAATACGAATCAAACTACATTAACTAGCTTAGATTCTATCAGGGTGTGCTGATTTAAATAAACTTGGTTTAAATCACATGATTTAAAAAAATAAAACATCAAGGTGTTAAATGTATTGTTAAATTTACTTTGAAAAACAGGATTTTGGTATTTACCGATAAATCCCTTTCTCTGAGTCCATAGGGAATGCTGGAGTTCAGTACCATGGGGTATAGATGAGGTGATCAGGCCCTTACCAGGCCCGACTGTAGCAATGGAGATAACCCAGGATTGTGCCAGCTGGTGTTCCAGGAAAAGCTGGGTTGCTGAAGGTAAAACAGCTGCTGTGGATACTGGCTGGAACCAGACTGTTGTTAGCACGGAGTGGATACTGGCTGGAACCAGTTAAATAATAGATGAACTTGGGAGCGATGAAATATGAACTGAAATGTAGAACTTGAGAGCGGAGAAATAATAATACCGGTGGAGAGTGGTAAAGTGTAGAAAGGACACCGGCCCTTTAAGGGAAGCTGTACTCTGCTGGAAGCTGAGCTGGAAGCAGGTAATGTTGTAGCTGGAAACAGATGAATCCACAATGGATTGGAGAGTCAGGCTACACCGCAGGTGGAATGCTGGTGCGGGTCTCTATGGTGGAAGTCTTGAGACAGGAGCTGGAACCTGGAAGACAATCACAGGAGAGAGACAAACAGGAACTAGGTTTGACAACCAAAGCACTGACGCCTTCCTTGCTCAGGCACAGTGTATTTATACCTGCAGCAAGGAAGGGATTGGCTAGGCAATTATGCAGATTAACAATACTGACAACAGATTGGAGGAAATGATCAGCTGACAGAATCCAAGATGGCTGCGCCCATGCAGACACTTGGAGGGAAGTTTGGTTTGTAATCCATGTGGTAATGAAAACAGTAATGGCGGCGCCGGCCACTGGAGACAGGAGACGCCAGGCTGACAAGTGCACATCCAACCACGCGGACACAGCGGAGGCCGCGGCTGACGTAATCGCCACTCTGACACTCTGCATGCAGAAGCTCAGGGACGGCGGCGGAGGCCGCGGGAGACGCCATGCCAGATGTAATAAGGCGTTACTGTGACAGCGTCTCAGAGTGACAGGAGAGGATACAGGAATGTACACATCAGGATAACAGATGGGATCCGGTCCTGGAGCGCTGAGCCAGCCTTAGGAGGCATCTGATGGGTAAGAAATGGCGTCCAGATACCCGGATCGTGACAGCACCCCCCCCTTTAGGAGTGGCCCCAGGACACTTCTTTGGCTTTTGAGGAAACTTGGAATGGAATCTCCGGACCAGGGCAGGAGCATGGACATCAGAAGCATTGGTCCATGAACGTTCCTCAGGACCATAACCCTTCCAGTCAATAAGATATTGTAGTTGACCGTAACGGTGACGTGAGTCCAGGATCTTGGCCACTTCATACTCAACGCCTCGTTGAGTTTGGACTTTCGGAGTTGGAGGAAGTGAGGAATGAAACCGATTCAAGATCAGCGGTTTCAACAGGGAAACATGGAATGTCCTGGGTATTTTTAAGAAGGGAGGCAACTGAAGTCTGTAAGCAACAGGATTGATGACTTGTTCAATCTTGAAAGGACCGATATAGCGAGGTGCAAACTTCATACTGGGAACTCTTAACCTCAGATTCTTCGTGGATAACCATACCCGATCACCCACCTTGAGAGCAGGAACTGCTCGACGCTTCTTATCCGCAAACTTCTTGTACCTGAACGATGCCTTGAGCAGAGCTGATCGTACGCTCTTCCAGATATTGGCAAACTGATGCAAGGTGATATCCACTGCGGGAACAGAAGTTGCTGGAAGCGGTTGGAACTCAGGGACTTTAGGGTGGAATCCAAAGTTAGTGAAGAATGGTGTTGAAGCAGATGAAGAATGATACTGGTTGTTATGACAGAACTCGGCCCAGGGAAGTAATTGAACCCAGTCATCTTGAGAGGAGGACACATAGATGCGGAGGAAGGCCTCCAAGTCCTGATTCACCCTCTCGGTTTGACCATTGGTCTGAGGATGGTAAGCCGTGGAAAACTTTAGCTTGACTTGGAGGACTTGACATAAACTTCGCCAGAATTTGGCTGTGAATTGAACTCCTCGATCTGAGATAATTTCTTCAGGAAGACCGTGGAGTCGGAAGATCTCTTGTATGAATACTTGAGCCAACTTGGAAGCTGACGGAAGACCGGTGAGAGGAATGAAGTGTGCCATCTTGGTGAACCGGTCAACTACCACCCAGATGGTATTGAACTTGTTGCACATGGGTAAGTCTGTAATGAAATCCATCGACAAGTGGGTCCATGGTCGACGGGGAACGGATAGTGGAACCAGTTGCCCCGCAGGCGACTGGCGGGATACTTTATGTTGGGCACACTTTGGGCAAGATGCAATAAACTCCAAGACGTCCTTTTTCAGAGTTGGCCACCAATAGGACCTAGAGATAAACTCCAGGGTTTTTTGGATACCTGTATGTCCGGCAAAACGGGAAGCATGGGCCCAATGCATGAGCTTCTTCCTTAGCATCGGCTTCACAAAACTTTTCCCTGATGGGGGCGTAGAGTCCATCCCTACCGTGGAGAATGCCAACGGATTTATAATAGGATGCTTGTCTGAAGACTCTGACTCATTTTCTTGCTCCCATGAGCGGGAAAGGGCATCGGCCTTGCGATTCTGAGAGCCCGGACAGAACTGGAGTTTAAAGTCGAACCTGGAAAAGAAAAGTGCCCATCTGGCCTGACGAGGGTTGAGACATTGTGCGCCCTTCAGGTATAAAAGGTTCTTGTGGTCTGTAAGTATGGTGATTAAATGAGAAGCTCCCTCCAACAGATACCTCCACTCTTCTAGAGCGAGCTTGATGGCTAGCAACTCCTGGTCGCCAATGGCATAGTTGCGCTCAGCTGGGGAGAACTTCCGGGAGAAGAAACTGCAAGGATGTAAATGGCCATCTTTAGCCCTCTGAGATAACACCGCTCCTACTCCAACGGAGGAGGCATCCACCTCTAGGATGAAAGGAGAGTCGATGTCAGGCTGTTTCAGGACAGGCGCAGAGATGAACCTCTGTTTTAAAAGATGAAAAGCTTGCATGGCTTCCTCAGACCACTTGGACGGGTTAGCACCCTTCTTGGTGAAAGCAGTAATAGGCGCCACAATGGTGGAAAAGTCTCGTATAAACTTTCGGTAATAATTGGCGAACCCTAAGAACCTCTGGACCCCTTTGAGGGTTAAGGGTACCGGCCAATTCTGAATTGCTTGTAGTTTCTCAGGATCCATCTCTAGTCCGGAACCGGACACAATGTACCCTAGAAACGGAATGGACTTGACTTCAAAGACGCATTTTTCTAATTTGCAATAGAGATGATTGACACGGAGACGGGACAGAACCTCTTTAACCCAAAAACGATGTTCCTCTAAATCGTTGGCAAAAATGAGGATATCGTCTAGATAGACCACGACATGACGGTATAGAATGTCTCTGAAGATCTCATTGACAAAATGCTGGAAGACAGCTGGAGCATTGCTCAATCCGAAGGGCATGACGAGGTACTCATAATGTCCGTCACGGGTGTTAAAGGCGGTCTTCCACTCGTCACCCTCACGGATCCGGATGAGATTGTATGCACCTCGCAAGTCCAGCTTTGTAAAGATGGTAGCTCCGCTAACTCTGTCAAAGAGCTCAGTAATCAAGGGTAAAGGATAACGGTTCTTGATGGTAATGTCGTTCAAACCTCTGTAGTCGATGCACGGCCGCAGACCACCATCTTTCTTTTTTACAAAAAAGAAGCCTGCGCCGGCTGGGGAAGAAGAAGGTCGAATGAACCCCTTTGCTAGGTTCTCTTTAATGTATTCCTCCATAGAATGCGTCTCAGGCAGAGACAACGGATAAGTTCGGCCTCGAGGTGGAACCTTCCCTGGAACGAGATCAATCGGGCAGTCCCATTCTCTATGAGGAGGAAGGATATCAGCAGAAGCTTTACTGAACACATCCGTGAAATCTTGATATGGAGGAGGTGGAACATCAGACGACCTGGGGGAGGAAGAACAGACAGGCAATACTTTAAACAAACATGTCTCTGCACAGGAGGAACCCCATGCCAGGATTTGCGTAGTCGTCCAATCAATTGTAGGATTGTGAAGACGGAGCCATGGAAGGCCCAGGACCACAGGATGTGTGGCTCTTGGAATCACTAAAAGTGAAATAAGTTCGGAATGAAGAACTCCCACTCTCAGACGAACTGGTAGAGTCCTTAGAGCAATAACAGTATCAAAAATTTTACTGCCATCCACGGCAGTTAAGGAAAAGGAGGAAGGAAGTCTCTCGGTGGGTAGGGACCACCGTTTAACATAGGCTTCAGTAATAAAGTTCCCAGCTGCTCCGGAATCAAGGAGGGCAATGACGTTCCGATAACGTTGAGCAACTTGAAGCGAGACTGGGAGATTACAATCATGAGGAGATGGAGAGGAGATCATTACTCCTAGCCGGCCCTCTCCTGGGCGAGCTAGGGTTTGGAGTTTTCCCGGACGTTCGGGACAGGCATTGATGGTGTGAGACGGAGCTGCACAGTAAAGACAAAGAGACTCAGAGAGACGTCTTCGGCGCTCAGCAGGAGTTAAACGGGAACGGCCAATTTGCATGGGCTCATCTTTAGATGGTGACAGTTGACGAGGAGGAGGAGCAGAAGATTTTGGAGCAGATGATCTTCCACGCTCAGTTGCTCTCTCTCTGAAACGTAAATCAACTTTCGTGCAGAGTGAGATTAGCTCATCTAACTTAGAAGGTAAGTCTCTGGTAGCTAACTCATCTTTAATAAGCTCAGATAAGCCATGCCAGAATGCAGCATACAGGGCCTCGTCGTTCCATGCCAGTTCGGATGCCAGGATCTGGAACTGTATCAGATATTGTCCTACAGTACGTGACCCCTGGCGTAAACGGAGAATCTCGGATGAAGCTGAGGTTACCCGGCCTGGCTCGTCGAAGATGCGCCTGAATGTTGACACGAATGCAGTGTAAGAAGATAGCAGGGTGTCGGACCTCTCCCATAACGGTGATGCCCAGTCAAGGGCGGAGCCACTGAGAAGAGAGATGATGTAGGCAATTTTTGTACGGTCACTGGGAAAATTGCCAGGTTGTAGCTCAAACTGAATCTCACACTGGTTGAGAAATCCCCTGCAGAATCTTGGAGATCCGTCAAATTTTGCTGGCGTTGGAAGATGAAGACGTGGAGCAGAAATGGGTAAGGTGGGTGGGGTTATAGCTGGAGTCACTGTGGTTGACGCACCAGATGCGCCTGATCCACGGAGAGTTGTCTGAATCCCATCCAGCCGAGTAGAGAGATCCTGGAGACAGCGGATGATGTGGCCCTGTGCAGCCTCCTGATGTTCTAGTCGGGCTGCCAGTTCTTGCATCGGCCTGGCCGCTTGATCCTGGTCTCCGGCTGGATTCATTAGGTCAGTGCTTACTGTCACAACTGAGGGCCTGAGCTGACGGGAGGCAGCCTCAGTTGTAGGGGCTGAGATGTACCGGAACCTGGGAGGTTGTATCAGACCCCTGGACATGTAAGTAACATGGATAATAACTGCCCGAAGGCGTGACCACGACAACTTGGATAAAAGTCAATGATGTTTATTATGACAACTCCGCAACACAGCAGCAGTAAAAGAAAACGTAAAAGTCAGCAAATAATAAATACAGTTCCTGGGTACTACAGGATGGCAGGAGCCACAGGGCACTGGTAGTGTGAGATAGTTCTTATGATCTTCTAGATGGAAAGTCCTTACCAGGCCCGACTGTAGCAATGGAGATAACCCAGGATTGTGCCAGCTGGTGTTCCAGGAAAAGCTGGGTTGCTGAAGGTAAAACAGCTGCTGTGGATACTGGCTGGAACCAGACTGTTGTTAGCACGGAGTGGATACTGGCTGGAACCAGTTAAATAATAGATGAACTTGGGAGCGATGAAATATGAACTGAAATGTAGAACTTGAGAGCGGAGAAATAATAATACCGGTGGAGAGTGGTAAAGTGTAGAAAGGACACCGGCCCTTTAAGGGAAGCTGTACTCTGCTGGAAGCTGAGCTGGAAGCAGGTAATGTTGTAGCTGGAAACAGATGAATCCACAATGGATTGGAGAGTCAGGCTACACCGCAGGTGGAATGCTGGTGCGGGTCTCTATGGTGGAAGTCTTGAGACAGGAGCTGGAACCTGGAAGACAATCACAGGAGAGAGACAAACAGGAACTAGGTTTGACAACCAAAGCACTGACGCCTTCCTTGCTCAGGCACAGTGTATTTATACCTGCAGCAAGGAAGGGATTGGCTAGGCAATTATGCAGATTAACAATACTGACAACAGATTGGAGGAAATGATCAGCTGACAGAATCCAAGATGGCTGCGCCCATGCAGACACTTGGAGGGAAGTTTGGTTTGTAATCCATGTGGTAATGAAAACAGTAATGGCGGCGCCGGCCACTGGAGACAGGAGACGCCAGGCTGACAAGTGCACATCCAACCACGCGGACACAGCGGAGGCCGCGGCTGACGTAATCGCCACTCTGACACTCTGCATGCAGAAGCTCAGGGACGGCGGCGGAGGCCGCGGGAGACGCCATGCCAGATGTAATAAGGCGTTACTGTGACAGCGTCTCAGAGTGACAGGAGAGGATACAGGAATGTACACATCAGGATAACAGATGGGATCCGGTCCTGGAGCGCTGAGCCAGCCTTAGGAGGCATCTGATGGGTAAGAAATGGCGTCCAGATACCCGGATCGTGACACATACATACTGTACCTACACACACACACAGGTCAATTTGCTAAGATGGGAGTTCTATTTAAGATGGGATGTTGCGCATAGCAACCAATCAGATTCTACTTCTACTAGTACCTTCTAGAAGATAATACCTGGAATCTGATTGGTTGCTATGGGCAACATCCCATCTTAAATACAGTAGAACTCCCATATTAGTAAATTTACCCCACAGTATACATACATATGCATAAACATAGTATACATCATACTTACCTACATTTTATTTCTCCCCTCCGGGAGAAGCCCGGAGAGGAAACGCTGCAGTGTCTTCGGGGGCGGGGCCGGACTGTGACATCACTAAGCCCCGCCCCCCGCATCGGGAAATGCCGCGATTCGCGGGTCCGCGGAAGGGCTAATATAACCCCTTCTCCACCCGACGGACCCGCAAATGCCGGAGGTTATCTCTCCATCCTGCTCGCATCACTAGGGTGCGAGCAAGATGCGGGAGACCTGCCCACTCTTCCGGGGGTGCGGGGGGCTACCCCAAAAAACGGGAGCCTCCCGCAGCTTCCGGGAGAGTAGGTAAGTATGGTATACATGCACACACACATACATACATACATACATACATACATATATACATACTCACATAGTACACACACACACTATACATGCACACAGTATACATGCACACAACATATATACATATAATAGATGCACACAGTATCCCCCCCCCATCCCCCCACCATTAACAGGAAGCACTGCTGCAGTAATCAGGACAGCATGCCATGTACATCACACGGCCAGTATAATGTATTACAGCCTACTGGCCCCTCCTTCACCCCCCTCCTCTACCTGGCTGCTGAAGAATCACTGCGAGACTGAGCTCTGGAGGCAGCCACAGCAACTGCTTGCCCTCAGTCAGTGCACGGCACCTGGCTGAAAGAATGCTCCATGTTGTACTGCCTGAGAGGAGCTGTACTCTCTCGCTGCAGCTCCCCCTACAGGCAGCCAGACGCCTGGCCTGTGTCACTATAGTGACTTTGAGGGAGCTGCTGCAGCCGCGTTACAGGCGCAGCGCCTCCGAATATACACATAAAAAAAATAATAATAATCTATTGGCGTCCAGGGGAGGTTTCTAGGTACTCAGAACCCCCCCCCCCCCCCTGCGTGCGCGTATGAGACACTACCCCTGGTCTGATACAAAACAACAGAGCAAAACTGCAAGGGACTTATCCAGCAGCACTGGGGACATATAGCAGCAGAGGACACCACCACTGTGACTGGCTGGACTGATGCAGCATAAGACACTACACTGGACTGA
This sequence comes from Pseudophryne corroboree, assembly GCF_028390025.1. Lineage (NCBI taxonomy): Eukaryota > Metazoa > Chordata > Amphibia > Anura > Myobatrachidae > Pseudophryne > Pseudophryne corroboree. The sequence goes on along the minus strand of NC_086447.1, from coordinate 242,877,746 downwards.
GTAGCATAAGACAGCACTGGAATCGCCACCCCACTTTCCCGCCCACACAGACACTGAGCACGGAGACACGTCCTCTCACTACACTCTCCGAGACTGGTGTGAAAATGGCGGTGACGCGCGTGTTCTTATATGGAATCCAAACCCCGCGACAATCCGACAGCGGGATGATGACGTTTTGCCTCGTTCGGGTTTCCGAGTCAGGTGGGAAAACCGAGCCTGACTCGGATCCTGACTCGGGTAGGGAGGTTCAGTAGGGTTCGGATCTCAGGGATCTGAACCCGCTCATCTCTAATTGCAACTCTGCAAAAGCAATCAAGATCCGAAAGAGTAAGGCGGAACTTCAAGGTCAAGAAACGGCCAGAACAGATGGCTGAATGTCTGGCAGTATTTGTTGTAGAGAAGACCGCAAGCAAGTCTCTACCTTAAAGAAGTGCATTCAGAGACCTGCTGCTAACAAAACCGGAATGGAAAAAGGTGCCACCAACCACCAGGAGTATGCACCCCAGGCAACATATGCCATCCACTAGTATAGGAATGGCTGGACTAAAGGCGTCCACAGATACAGTAGAGTAACCACCATGGAATGCCATATTTCTGTCCTAGGAAAAACTCTGGTATGTCGCATAATTGAGGGACTTAACATGCTGTGCCACAAGAGTTCCCCACAATCCAACACCACACCTTGAACAGCCCACTGTCAAATGTGGGTGCCAGAACAAGCCCGAACGCAAAGGCAACATACCAGGGTCGCCCGCAAGAAGAATCAACAGATATGAAGACCGAGGCCTGTGAGGTTAGAAAAAAAATGAGAATGAAACAGTCGTATTTTGTTTACCCTGTATGAGTAAACAAAGAAGGAGCAGAGAGGGCAGGTGGCCCCTAAGCTAACTGGCAAGACCACAGAGCAAAGCTACAGTAGAAGAGTAGAGCACAATCTGTGTATTACTACTCGTAAGAGTATGCAACAGTATGGATGTAGTCTGACCAGACTTAAATGACCAATTCTCAAACAGAGAAGCAATATGATCCAACGTCGTTCAAGTAGTCCCAGTTCCAGGACCGCTATGGGCTGTGCAGAATCCTAAGGGGATACCTGCACTAGTCTGGAGAGATCAGCTTGTAGGTGAGAAAAATCCAGACCCTGTGAAAAAGAGATCCCATAGGGAAATGGAAAAGGTCCTGCTGGAAAGTCCCATTTAATGCCAACCAACTCTCTCAGAAGTAGCTAAAACCAACTGAGCCAAGGACTCAGCTAAGTGAATCCCGTACGTTCAAAGAGAGTATCCAATAGAGTCTACACGTTCAGAACTAAAATCACTGCATGTACTGAGACTCGAGGAAAGCCTCCCTCATGTAGACCTGTGTGTAAACAGAAGTATAATCAAACTCTCTTCAGAATATATTACAAACCCTAGTTACGGAAGACAATTCTTTTAGAAGGGCACAAGGAGGAAGTCCAAAGACATCTAGGAATTCCCTTACGCCAAGTCTAAAGTGAAATGTAAACCCACAGTTCCAGAATAGACTGTGACCTTAACACAGGTCCCTATACCGTTTGGAGTTCCTGATAAATTTATCCTGAACTTAAAGAAAAAAACGGTATGTTACCTGAAAGCTTGGAATCTGAACTCAGGACCTTTTACTCTAACTGACTGGAATGTCCTTTGCCTGTAAGCAATTGAGATATGTGGCTCCTGATTGTGGAGACATTAATCACAATCGTGAAAAGAAGTCAGGAGACCCCTTCCACACTGCGATCTTTCAGTTAATATGTTAGGGAACGTTAGTTGCCAATAGAATCTACCTAGAGAACCTGAACGTACCCATAATCTGTACCTCTATACCAATTTACAGAAATACACATATATATAGATGTTTTATATATATATATAGATGTTTTATATATATATATATATATATATTGTTTAAGTAAAATTACTTTCTAATAAATATTTAAAATGCCAGCTCTAATATATACTGCGGACGCCAGGCGCATCTTATTACCATGTGCTATGAATGTGCGCTGTACGTCGCAAAACACTACATCCCATAAGAGAACACAATACACCCACACATTGTCTGAGTTCCAAAGCTCATTGATGTATATATTTGTTATTAAAAGGCTATGTATACAATATATCACATGTACAGTATATATATTTACATGGTTACAATTTACACAGTAAGCAGTTATTACAAACTAATTCATTACAGACACGGCCAGCATACAATTACCCTCTCTCTCAATGCAATTTATGCACTAATCGCTCCAGTTCTTCCATCTTTAGCTCTGCCTCAACACCAGCTAACATCAGCAGAGTATCACCAAAACACCATCACGCTCAGGACCCAAAAGAATAATAAAACAGGAAACTCTTCTGTGTGGGATCAGCTATACTCTGAGTCTGTTGGGGGCGTACAGATCTCTCTGTTATTGGTCTAGGGGAGGGAACTTTCTCATTCATACTGAGTCATTGGTCAGTGTGAGGGCTTTTGTTCAAGGTTGCTGGTCTCTGGTTTCCTGTCCATCACATGCTCCTTTGAATATATTCTTTTGTTCCAGTAAAAGTGACTTCATATTCCTACATTTAATCATATCTACTCATGGCAATGTGCTACAACTTAATCACAGGCATCAAATTGACACACACATTAATCTGGTTACTTTGACACCAAGCACGACATATCCATTTTGCTCCGCTCCAACAATACACATACATGACGTTATATTCCATTATATAATTTGAAACCTTATGATGTCTGGTGCTTGATATGTTTAAATTTATGTGCTGTATGCAATATGTGTTGAATATATCTTTGTGGCATGTCTGTGTAAATGCGTATGTTACTATATATTGCTGTGCTCGCTGCGCAGATTTGCAAGCATAGCAACTCATAATGCTATATCTCTCTATGTAATATTTTTGACTTTGACAGTCCACCCTTTGGCAGTAAACATTAACTGACATAACTTATTAACATAAGAAAAATATTTCAAACAATAATCGGTGACCTAGACACACGTATGTATCATTTCGCAAACAGACACTTGACCATATTTGGGGAAGACAGGGAGGAGGACGAGATATCCTCTATATGCACTCAGCGGTCATGGGACCACTGGTTGGGTGTGGGACAACATTCAACCTATAGAGTATGCTGGGACAGTGCTATGGCCTATGATGTCTGATTTAAACGAACATTTCACACATACATGTACCTACGTCTTTGTACACTGATGTTCAAATTCGATTGAGGTTCTGCTGGGTAGAGGGAGAAAACACAAATAAATCGTGAAAGAGACATACAAAATTTCATGATTTACATTCCTATCATTCCCTGAACATTGTTTCCATTTCTGGAATGTATGCTAGGTCTGTTTCATCATTGAACAAGGGTTATAAGTAGTGTCCTTCCTAGATAACATAAACCTTCGGAGTTCGGGGGGAGCCATTCATAAACCTATCTTCCACATATATTAATGAGCTCTTTATCTGCTATGTGTGAATAGCCATTGTCTGATTGTTCCTGATTACCTCCCAATTTCCTGATTTCCTGAAATTGGTGAGATTTAAACATACCAAGGATTTATTTATGGTACTGGTGGATGTTAAGACTAGGGGGTCTAGTTATACCATATTCCCCTCCCCCTTCCGTGTAATTCAGGTACCTCAGCTAACTCTAAAAAAAATATGGCACTAATCCTGCATCATTTCATCTTAGAGGTACCTGTGAGCACATCCAACATTCCATTTGGTTTAAGACCTTACCTACTTGTGAGTGGTAATCACTCAATGGATGTCTGTCAAATGCTGCCTTATTGCTAGACTGACATCTCTGGATGCACACATCTTCAATCATGGGGTCACAATAACTACAAAATACAGTATTCCTCAGACAATAGCCTATCACATTACCTCTGAACTCCGTAACTACTTGACCTTTGATTTTCTCTGGCTTTAACAAATTGATAGGCTAATCCTGGGATCCTATAAAGAAATCACTCCTTCCTCCAGAACCAGTTCCAGTCCCACACTCGACTCCTCATGAAAAACCTCGCAAAAATAGAATGTCCTCAAAAAAAATGTTTGTCAGCGGGAAAAAAGAAAAAAAAATAGAACAAAACAAATCTTGTCCATAGCAAATCAATTACAACAACTGGTCTTTCTGTAACCCTTTAGTACGCTCAGGTAGTGTTAAACAGTGCCGCCTCTCAGTCTTCACGGAACAGACTCTCTGGTGATACTTTTGCGATCTCACTCCATTTACGAGTTCCTTCCGGACTACCGACTTTCCTGCAATGGGAATCGTGGACTCAAGTCTCTCGGCTACTTTCACTGGGATAGTGCTGTCAACAAAACTTGGTATGGTCCTTCCCACCTGTCTATTAGACAACCTGAGCGTAAGAACAATCACACAGTCTCTTGGTTCACAATCAAGACAGTTAGTATTTGGCATACCAGGAATCAACAGTTTCAAGTTCTTTTGTCAAGTTCTCAAATGCTGGCTCATCTCGATAAGGTACTGTACTGTCACCTCATTGGTGTATTTCTGATCATTGTGAGGATCAATCATGACATGAGGTTGTCTTCCAAAAAAATAAAACAAAAACAAAACAAAAATTTCGAAGAGGGTGATTCGTTAAGTGAAGATCTGGGAGTGGTTCCAATGCTACATAATACTAGTGGCAGTGTCTATGACCACAATAGTCCAGTTTCAAGCTTTACTCCTACTCCTAGGTGTACCATGTCTACACACAAATTTCTGCACAATTTTCTTTGCGGTAAACACAGCAGCATCCGTGGCGGTAGGAAATGCCTCTACCCAGTTTGAGAAAACATCAGTGCACACCAATACCTAACAATAATTCCTAAAGGGTGTTAACTGTACGAAGTCGATTTGTATTACCTGAAAAGGTCCGTCTGCAGGAGGGATATGGGATGGCTCTGTTAGTACTACCTTACCAAATGTTCTTCCTCATGCAAGTAAGACAGGTCATTGCTTTCCTGCTTGCCTGAGAAGAGAACCCTGGTATACGCCAGTAAGCTCTTACCAATTTGCACATACCTTCCTTACCCTAGGTGAGTCAGACCATATGCCGCCTCAGCTAGGCTTGGGAGATACGTCTGGGGGCCACTGGCTTACCTTGTCCATCTCTCCAGAGTCCTGGGGACTCCTAACCATACCCCTTCGACTTTCAGACCTCCTTTCCCTGTAGGGAACACAAATTTGTATCTTAATTTAACTGTTGTGTGTTTGCAATGTAGAGTACCATGAGTATAACTCAAAAAAGAAAAAAAAATCTCTAGAGGAGAGAAAGAAGAAGAAAATATCAGGTCTGCATTCACCAACGGGCTGTCACTTATGTCTGGTCTCGTAGCAAAGGTCTGATTCAGATATTCCATACCATCATGCATATCAGTGTCTATACAAAATTTCCCTTCACCAGTATTCTCATCCTCCACCCTTTGTGCATGACAAGGCACACTGCAGCAATATACTGGTGCCATCATACTGATGAGACATATCTTGTTCGGGCAGAACTTTTAAAGACCAATACGGCATGTGGTGTATGAACTGTCAAATAATGTACCAGTACTACGTCCCAGGTATTTGACCCTTGTCCTACACAACTGTGGTTTATCCCTTGATACCTGGTGTCCTGTTTGGAAGAGATGAAACAGAAACTGCTTCGTATCTGCCAGGGACGACTCAAATGAATCAGCGCACAACAATTCATCAACATATTGTATCAGCACCGACCCACTCTCAGGCTGAAAGGACTGTAAACAGTCATGCAGGGCTTGGGAGACAATACTCAGGCTGTCATTCGAAATCTTATGAGAATTGGGTCCATGTATTCTACCACCCTGTGTGAACGCAAAAGATGAAGAGGAAACTGTGGAGAAACAGAATAGAGGTTGGTGACAGACAAGTTTGTAGAGGTGGAGAGGATTTTGATTAAAATGACAACTGGATTGGGCACTACGGGGAATTAATTAACTACTTGGTCTACCCTCCCTTAGATCCTGCACTAGCCTGTATCCCCTCCCCCCACTCTTTTTTCACAGGGAAGATGGGACTGTTGGCTGTACTGGACGTCTTGACTAGGATGCCCTACTGTAGCAGCCGTTCTATGACGGGGTGTACTCCTAATTCAGAGGGTACTGGGGGATTTTTGGAGCTATCCTGCCACCTTTTATTTGTACTGCTACTGGGGCTACATTCGCTATCAATCCAGTGTCCTGTCCATCTTTGGTCCAAAGGGAACTCGGTATTTGCGAGATCATTTCCTCTATCTTCGATGGACATGTGTCTATAATGGTGGAGTGTAACATTAGCCTTTGAGGGGTGTCTAATATATCTTGTACCTCCTGTGCATGGTTCTCAGGGATATCTAAGAACACACCCTCAGGGGTACAGTATATGACACACTGCATTTTACACAACAAGTCTCTGCCCAGTAGATTAGTCGGAGCCGATGCAGCCAACAGGAAAGAATGTTTGGTTTGCAATGGCCCTATCGTAATCTCTGCAGGTCTACTCAAAGGGCATTGCTGCACCTTTCCCGTTACTCCCATTGCCGAAATCATTTTTACCAGTGATCTTATCCAGACAGAGAATTTTTCTAGTACTGCAAAAGAAAAAAAAATCAACAAGCTTCTAGGTCATGCGAAGTATTCATTCAATCCTTCTCATCCCGTATTAAGGGTCTGTACATGGTCCAACAAACATTTCCGAGCTCATCTTGACTAGGGGCATTACTAGAAATGAATACTTCTTATATGGTAACTAAAAGAAATACATGGGTGTTACCCTATCTCTGCCCGCTTTCCTACTGGCAAATACTAATGTGCGGACAGTTTTTTTTTTTCCATTTATGACGTTACTTGATTTTTATTTTATTTATTTTTTGGGGTTTTACTATATATGTACTCGAATGACTCCATACTTACCAGTTCCACTGGTCTCAGCCACTTCCCCTGCAGGCTACTGCTCCTTTTTTACTGGTTGGATACTCCTCTGAGTGCATGAGAAATGGCTGAAACCAGTCAGGTCGCCTTCTCCTCCTAAATATAACTTCGATATTCATTAGTACATATATAGGTTACATTCATATTTTTCATATTTTTATTTTTATTATTATCTATAGTTTGTATGCTGGTTCCACATCTACATATGGCGGTGTACTTGCTTTCTCTTATTTCTACTTGTTTATTGTTGCTACAAGTTCAAACAGTTCTTATATTTCCGTTCTTGTCTTATATGACTTTGGTTAGACATACTACCTGCAATACCTCAGGATCAAACTCACCAACCCTAGGGAATGATGCCCTATCTTCAGCAGTCATGCATACCCATTCATCGCAAAAAGCCTCCGTGTGTGGACCATACTTCTCACACATAATAAACCGAGCTGACCCCCTGGGCCAGAGCTCTCCAGCCTGAACCCTGGCTGCCGAACGCCTACCGCTTGTGCAATTGGATCCCATCGCAAACTTTTTGCCTTATACGCAATCCCCAAATGCACAACACGAGTAGACGGTGAAAGTCCTCCGAGCGCTTTCCACCCGCTCCTTCTCCGCTGATGTACCATGACTCACTCCAATAATGAGCACCGTGTGCCCAGTGAGGACCCTAACTGGTTTCTATTCACTGGAAGTTTGTAGGACCAATCACCTCTTCCAGTGAATATCTACCGTTGAAGATTTTCCTGAGAGAGAAACAGCGAAAACTTCCCTTTTACTATACACAAATCACGTTTGCGTATGCTTTACACGACGCTAATGATGACGCAGTTTACGCAAAAAAGCATGCAAAATGGTATCACGTTGCGCCACGTATCTTATACACGAACGTGCAGTCCAATCGCACAGAGTACAGATACTTGTTATCTATCCGCCCTACGGAGTCGAATTCACAAGCTGCGCTTCTCAGCCGGAGCGTAACACAAAACCTTAACTTCAATTCACAATTTCTATACTCACAATTCACAATTCTATATCACGCTCCTGTGCAAGTCTCCTCACGACTTGAGTATTTCTTTATTTATGTATTAACGTAAGTTAGCCGACCTTACGCCACCAAGCCTCTGCTGCCTCAGTGTTTCCACGAGATCCCGATTTCTGGGTTCAACAACCGTTCACTCCTACTTTCAGCTCACACAAATACTAGTGATGAGCGGGTTCGGTTTCCGAGAAACCGAACCCCCCGAACTTCACCCTTTTTACACGGGTCCGAGCCATACTCGGATTCTCCCGTATGGCTCGGTTAACCCGAGCGCGCCCGAACGTCAACATCCCGCTGTCGGATTCTCGCGAGATTCGGATTTTATATAAGCAGCCGCGCGTCGCCGCCATTTTCACACGTGCATTGAGATTGATAGGGAGAGGACGTGGCTGGCGTCCTCTCCGTTTATAATTGTAGAAGAGACAGTTGATTGCTTGTTTTATTACTAATTGTGGGGAGGATTGGGGAGCAGCTGTTAGGACTCGGAGTAGAGTGCAGAGTTTTGCTGATAGTGACCACCAGTTTTTTTTTATCCGTTCTCTGCCTGAAAAAAACGCTCCATACCATATCTGTGCTCAGTGTGCTGCATGATATATCTGTGCTGAGTGCTCACACTGCTTAATTGTGGGGACTGGGGAGCAGCTATAGCAGGAGTACAGTGCACAGTTTTGCTGACAGTGACCACCAGTATACGTTTGTCTGCCTGAAAAACACTCCTGTGGTGGCTTTTTTTTATACTAGTTTAACAGTCTGCTGACAGTGTCCACCAGGTCCATTATACTGTATATAGCAGTACGGTAGGCCACTGCTGTACCTACCTCTGTGTCGTCACTCTTCGTCCATAAGTATACTATCCATCCATCTACATTGTATACCTGTGGTGCCCTTTTTTCTTTATACTAGTAGTACTAGTTTAGCAGTCTGCTGACAGTGTCCACCAGGTCCATTATACTGTATATAGCAGTACGGTAGGCCACTGCTGTACCTACCTCTGTGTCGTCACTCGTCGTCCATAAGTATACTACCATCCATCTACATTGTATACCTGTGGTGGCTTTTTTTTTATACTAGTAGTACTAGTTTAGCAGTCTGCTGACAGTGTCCACCAGGTCCATTATACTGTATATAGCAGTACGGTAGGCCACTGCTGTACCTACCTCTGTGTCGTCAGTCACTCGTCATCCATTAATAATAATAAGTATACTATCCATCCATCTACATTGTATACCTGTGGTGGCTTTTTTTCTTTATACTAGTTTAGCAGTTTGCTGACAGTGTCCACCAGGTCCATTTATTATACTGTATATAGCAGTATGGTAGGCCACTGCTGTACCTACCTCTGTGTCGTCAGTCACTCGTCCATAAGTATACTATCCATCCATCTACATTGTATACCTGTGGTGCTTTTTTTTCTTTATACTAGTTTAGCAGTTTGCTGACAGTGTCCACTAGGTCCATTTATTATACTGTATATAGCAGTACGGTAGGCCACTGCTGTACCTACCTCTGTGTCATCACTCGTCGTCCATAAGTATACTATCCATCCATCTACATTGTATACCTGTGGTGGCTTTTTTTCTTTATACTAGTAGTACTAGTTTAGCAGTCTGCTGACAGTGTCCACCAGGTCCATTATACTGTATATAGCAGTACGGTAGGCCACTGCTGTACTTACCTCTGTGTCGTCACTCGTCGTCCATAAGTATACTATCCATCCATCTACATTGTATACCTGTGGTGCCTTTTAGTTGTGCACATTAAAATATGGAGAACAAAAATGTGGAGGTTAAAAAAATAGGGAAAGATCAAGATCCACTTCCACCTCGTGCTGAAGCTGCTGCCACTAGTCATGGCCGAGACGATGAAATGCCATCAACGTCGTCTGCCAAGGCCGATGCCCAATGTCATAGTACAGAGCATGTAAAATCCAAAACACAAAAGATCAGTAAAATGACCCAAAAATCAAAATTAAAAGCGTCTGAGGAGAAGCGTAAACTTGCCAATATGCCATTTACGACACGGAGTGGCAAGGAACGGCTGAGGCCCTGGCCTATGTTCATGGCTAGTGGTTCAGCTTCACATGAGGATGGAAGCACTCATCCTCTCGCTAGAAAAAAGAAAAGACTTAAGCTGGCAAAAGCACAGCAAAGAACTGTGCGTTCTTCGAAATCACAAATCCCCAAGGAGAGTCCAATTGTGTCGGTTGCGATGCCTGACCTTCCCAACACTGGACGGGAAGAGCTTGCGCCTTCCACCATTTGCACGCCCCCTGCAAGTGCTGGAAGGAGCACCCGCAGTCCAGTTCCTGATAGTCAAATTGAAGATGTCAGTGTTGAAGTACACCAGGATGAGGATATGGGTGTTGCTGGAGCTGGGGAGGAAATTGTGCGTGCATTACATCTGGGCAAATTCCAGCACGTCCCATGTTTTGCACATACCTTGAATTTGGTTGTGCAGAATTATTTAAAAAACGACAGGGGCGTGCAAGAGATGCTGTCGGTGGCCCGAAGAATTGCGGGCCACTTTCGGCGTTCAGGCACCGCGTACAGAAGACTGGAGCACCACCAAAAATACCTGAACCTGCCCTGCCATCATCTGAAGCAAGAGGTGGTAACGAGGTGGAATTCAACCCTCTATATGCTTCAGAGGATGGAGGAGCAGCAAAAGGCCATTCAAGCCTATACATCTGGCCACGATATAGGCAAAGGAGGTGGAATGCACCTGTCTCAAGCGCAGTGGAGAATGATTTCAACGTTGTGTAAGGTTCTGCAACCCTTTGAACTTGCCACACGTGAAGTCAGTTCAGACACTGCCAGCCTGAGTCAGGTCTTCCCCTCATCAGGCTTTTGCAGAAGAAGCTGGAGACATTGAAGGAGGAACTAAAACAGAGCAATTCCGCTAGGCATGTGGGACTTGTGGATGGAGCCCTTCATTCGCTTAACCAGGATTCACGGGTGGTCAATCTGTTGAAATCAGAGCACTACATTTTGGCCACCGTGCTCGATCCTAGATTTAAAACCTACGTTGTATCTCTCTTTCCGGCAGACACAAGTCTGCAGGGGTTCAAAGACCTGCTGGTGAGAAAATTGTCAAAGTCAAGCGGAACGTGACCCGTCAACAGCTCCTCCTTCACATTCTCCCGCAACTGGGGGTGCGAGGAAAAGGCTAAGAATTCCGAGCCCACCCGCTGGCGGTGATGCAGGGCAGTCTGGAGCGAGTGCTGACATCTGGTCCGGACTGAAGGACCTGGCAACGATTACTGACATGTCGTCTACTGTCACTGCATATGATTCTCTCACCATTGAAAGAATGGTGGAGGATTATATGAGTGACAGCATCCAAGTAGGCACGTCAGACAGTCCGTACGTATACTGGCGGGAAAAAGAGGCAATTTGGAGGCCCTTGCAGAAACTGGCTTTATTCTACCTAAGTTGCCCTCCCTCCAGTGTGTACTCCGATAGAGTGTTTAGTGCAGCCGCTCACCTTGTCAGCAATCGGCGTACGAGGTTACTTCCAGAAAATGTGGAGAAGATGATGTTCATTAAAATGAATTATAATCAATTCCTCCGTGGAGACATTCACCAGCAGCAATTGCCTCCAGAAAGTACACGGGGACCTGAGATGGTGGATTCCAGTGGGGACGAATTAATAATCTGTGAGGAGGGGGATGTACACAGTGAAAGGGGTGATGAATCGGAGGATGAGGAGGAGGTGGACATCTTGCCTCTGTAGAGCCAGTTTGTGCAAGGAGAGATTGATTGCTTCTTTTTTGGTGGGGGCCCAAACCAACCAGTCATTTCAGTCACAGTCGTGTGGCAGACCCTGTCACTGAAATGATGGGTTCGTTAAAGTGTGCATGTCCTGTTTATACAACATAAGGGTGGGTGGGAGGGCCCAAGGACAATTCCATCTTGCACCTCTTTTTTCTTTCATTTTTCTTTGCATCATGTGCTGTTTGGGGAGTATTTTTTTGAAGGGCCATCCTGCGTGACACTGCAGTGCCACTCCTAGATGGGCCAGATGTTTGTGTCGGCCACTTAGGTCACTTATCTTAGTCACACAGCTACCTCATTGCGCCTCTTTTTTTCTTTGCATCATGTGCTGTTTGGGGAGTATTTTTTTGAAGGGCCATCCTGCGTGACACTGCAGTGCCACTCCTAGATGGGCCAGGTGTTTGTGTCGGCCACTTGTGTCGCTTAGCTTAGTCACACAGCGACCTTGGTGCGCCTCTTTTTTTCTTTGCATCATGTGCTGTTTGGGGAGTATTTTTTTGAAGTGCCATTCTGCGTGACACTGCAGTGCCACTCCTAGATGGGCCAGGTGTTTGTGTCGGCCACTTGTGTCGCTTAGCTTAGTCACACAGCGACCTTGGTGCGCCTCTTTTTTTCTTTGCATCATGTGCTGTTTGGGGAGTATTTTTTTGAAGTGCCATCCTGTCTGACACTGCAGTGCCACTCCTAGATGGGCCAGGTGTTTGTGTCGGCCACTTGGGTCTCTTAGCTTAGTCACACAGCTACCTCATTGCGCCTCTTTTTTTCTTTGCATCATGTGCTGTTTGGGGACTATTTTTTTGAAGGGCCATCCTGTCTGACACTGCAGTGCCACTCCTAGATGGGCCAGGTGTTTGTGTCGGCCACTTGGGTCGCTTAGCTTAGCCATCCAGCGACCTCGGTGCAAATTTTAGGACTAAAAATAATATTGTGAGATGTGAGGTGTTCAGAATAGACTGAAAATGAGTGGAAATTATGGTTATTGAGGTTAATAATACTTTGGGATCAAAATGACCCCCAAATTCTATGATTTAAGCTGTTTTTGAGGGTTTTTTGAAAAAAACACCCGAATCCAAAACACACCCGAATCCGACAAAAATTTTTCGGTGAGGTTTTGCCAAAATGCGTCCGAATCCAAAACACGGCCGCGGAACCGAACCCAAAACACAAAACCCGAAAAATTTTCGGTGCACATCACTAACAAGTATACACAGTGTTTTTCTGTACAGAAAAATATCACTCCCTTTGATTGATGGTTTTACCCCAGAGGTAGTACAGTTTAAACAAAATATTACAATAATCTGTTTTTGAAATCGGATAGTTATGTGCTATAGTATTAAATGTATACTATCCCGCCTTAAATTGAACAGCTATCGTGTGGTTATACCTTGCGCACGCAACTCTACGCAACCTTGCGTAAATGCGCGACTGTGCATGTCTACGCCACGTGTGCGCTTACAAACGTGCATTCGCAATTCAATAAACCACACTATCTCGATAAATGTGAGCAATAAAACTACTATCGCTCACTAATACAACACACAATTGTTCCTTACATTCGCTGGAAGTCACCCACAAAGATGATCCCCTTTTGAATGTATACCTAACCATTTAGGCTGGAACTGCGTTTCATGTTTTTATAATTACTCCCTTAACACACTATTTCAAATATATATATAGCAAATAAATGTATTCGATTTCACACAGATCTATAATGACTATTGACTATAATGTCAAATTCTATGTTTCTATGGGACAGGCATATGAATATCCTTACAAAGAATTTAAATGCTATGATTCAGATTGGATAGATATCTTGCAGAACATACACTGATATAAATACCCATAATTATTATAATATAATATATATACACCATTTACTGCACTCCTATGAGACCCTTCGTATGTATTCGTGGACACACTGAATGACTAGTTTCTCTCAGGGCCTCTATAATTTGCATATCAAAGCTACTTGCCTTGCACTACTGAAGTGGTTAAGCAAGTTAATTAACATTTCAATGGCCATCCTACCCTAGCAAACTGAGTCAACAAGTCCTGGAAAGAGAAGAAAAAGAAAAAAACAAACAAACGAAAAACCTTTTTTTTAACTCTCACCAGGCCCAATCGAAACTATTTGTAATTGACTATGGCATGGGTTAAATAAATTCATTGGTAACTTATAAATGGTGTTGGATTTGTACACAAATGTTGTTTCTTTGTGACAAAGGAAACTGATTGTTTTAATCAGACTGAAGGTCAGCTATTTAGCTAAATTGGATAAAGTGACCTTCCTAAAATGGCCACTGCTCCTCCCCCCTCATTCCCATGCCATGTGGCTTGAACAAGATGGTGGACAGGCCATGTGGCTAGCCCAAAATGGAGGACAGACCATGCGGCTCTTTTGTCACAAAGAAATCACACTCTATAAAAGCACCAAAAGTTACTTTAGGCCTGGGTTTAAAAGTATACGAATTTGCCTCAGCATGCTAACACAGCTATATTATGGCTATGCACCAACTTTTAAATGTTCTTTAAATTTACTTAACAGATAAACAATCGAATCTGAATCAAACACAATATGACTTATTTGAATTTTGTTTTGCAAAAATAAAAATACGCTGTAGTATTTTAAATATTGTGAGAAACACACTGTCCCTTGAATTTCATATCAGCGCCTTACTGATAACACAACAAAACAAACGGATGTGATTCGGCAGCATCACGATGCGTCCATCGTTAGCTGGTAGACTACAGCGGCACTTGTACAGTGCATCATTAATAACGTGATATCGCGGACGCAGCCCCTATCTGTTCAAGTCAAATTACTTTCTAATAAATATTTAAAATGCCAGCTCTAATATATACTGTGGACGCCAGGCGCATCTTATTACCATGTGCTATGAATGTGCGCTGTACGTCGCAAAACACTACATCCCATAAGAGAAAACAATACACCCACACATTGTCTGAGTTCCAAAGCTCATTGATGTATATATTTGTTATTAATAGGATATGTATACAATATATCACATGTACAGTATATATATTTACATGGTTACAATTTACACAGTAAGCAATTATTACAAACTAATTCATTACAGACTCGGCCAGCATACAATTACCCTCTCTCTCAATGTACTTTATGCACTAATCGCTCCAGTTCTTCCATCTTTAGCTCTGCCTCAACACCAGCTAACATCAGCAGAGTATCACCAAAACACCATCTCGCTCAGGACCCAGGAGAATAATAAAACAGGAAACTCTTCTGTGTGGGATCAGCTATACTCTGAGTCTGTTGGGGGCGTACAGATCTCTCTGTTATTGGTCTAGGGGAGGGAACTTTCTCATTCATGATGAGTCATTGGTCAGTGTGAGGGCTTTAGTTCAAGGTTGCTGGTCTCTGGTTTCCTGTCCATCACATGCTCCTTTGAATATATTCTTTTGTTCCAGTAAAAGTGACTTCATATTCCTACATTTAATCATATCTACTCATGGCAATGTGCTACAACTTAATCACAGGCATCAAATTGACACACACATTAATCTGGTTACTTTGACACCAAGCATGACATGTCCATCTTGCTCCGCTCCAACAATACATATACATGACGTTATATTCCATTATATAATTTGAAACCTTATGATGTCTGGTGCTTGATATGTTTAAATTTATGTGCTGTATGAAATGTGTTGAATATATCTTTGTGGCATGTTTGTGTAAATGCGTATGTTACTATATATTGCTGTGCTCGCTGCATGGATTTGCAAGAATAGCAACTCATAATGTGTGGGGTTTGTATGTTCTCTGTATGTAATATTTTTGACTTCAACAATATATATGGAGTGCCTTGCTATAGTATTCACCCCCCTTTGTTTTTTTCATGTTTTGTTGCATGAACCAATCACTCACCGCTGCGGGTTCTGGGGTCGGTCCGTTGCCGGCGTGGTTGCTCGCGGTACTGTGTTGGGATGCGGTGTGATCAGTGACAGAGGTGATGCAGGTTCTGGGAGTCGGGAGTGCGGGGACTGAATGGTCAGAGGCGCCTCTGTGTGTCTGCAGTATAGGAGGTGGCCATGTTGGAGACCAAATGCAGCATCTGTGAGCAACTGTGAGCACCTGTGGGTAAGCGTCAGCCAATCCTGTGCTTGTGCTGCCTATAAGTACAGGGGCAAATGCATGATCTGCAAGGGGGGGTTTCTGGATATGTAGTATATATATATACTGTAGCGTGATGTTGACACTCCTTGACTGTGGTAACTTTAAAAAGTCCTTTATTCTTTCAACATTTTGAGATTGTATCAGTTTTACAATCCCGAAACTTTGAAAGCACAATGCACTTACGCACCTTTTTAAGTTACTACAGTCTCGCAGTGCCACCATCGCGCTACATATCATATCATATCATCACCTCACGGTGGACCCCCGGCAATTATGCACATTTAAGCTAATAGGAGTGCCGGATGTTTGGAGATATATATATATATATATATATATATATTACACCTCTGGAAAGCCCCAATCCCCTGAAAATAGACTGAATGTACACATAAGCATATATATATATATATATATATATAGTCATATACACATACATGCACACCCACAAACAAATACATACATGCAGCAATAGATCTTCTGCTCTTGAAGCTGCTTAGATGCACACACTACAGCTGCATGGTTTAGTGCAGTTGAGTGTCTGCCGGGCCGGAGTCCAGTTAAGCAGGTTCCACTGTATGGCCGCCAACCCCCGCAGTCGAGTGCCTGCTGCTCTGAAGTTCAGTTAAGCCACCGCCACCCCCGCAAGCCTGCCTGCATCTCTGGACGTCCCTATCACTGCCAGCCACTGCGGAGTTTCTGCATCCTGCTCCCCTCGGCTGTTTCACTCAATGCCACCTTCAGCTCTCCCAGGCTATCTCCTGTGCTTTGAAAAGCACAGAGTGCTGTCCCAAGCACAGCCACTGTTGTCACTATAGAGACAGAGAAAGAGCTGTCTCCATCTCAAAGAAGAAAAAAAGAATAAACTTGGCCTGTCAGGGGGGTTTCCAGGTACTCTGGAAAAAAAACCTGCGTGCGCTACTGAAGTAGGCTGGGATTATTTCACTCTTGACCAGTGCTTTGTTGTAGCTACTCTGTACCCTAGCTCTGTGCTGTCCCTGTGGATCTCTGTGTGATTCCAGTGGTCCTGATATCGCCTCCGCTCCCAGAGGTCTGCCTGCAGCCTTCACCGCAAGAGATCCACCAGCTCCCTGCTGTGCTGTCAGTCAATCGCTCTCCAAGTGGCAACAAGTGGATTCTCGGAGGCCCGTGAGAGGTTGCCCTGTTTGTTCAGTGACTGCCTGCTTAAATCACACAGCCTGTGGAAGTTTCTACTAAATCCTGGTCTTCGTTTACTCAGCTCTCAGCTTAACCCATTCTTCTCCATTGTCGTCTGCTGCAGCTTTTCACAGTGCTACAAGTATTACCTTCGCAACCTGCAAGTATTCCATTCAGTACTGTATCTTCATTTTTTGCATCATTCAAAGACAGCTCTACACAGTTCTTCAGTTCAGCCTTTAAGCATCGGTAACAAGTCCTCAATGTTATTCATCTATGTCTACAATATCCAGTTAACACTTCTTACAGGTTGGCACAAATCATTGCTTTATATTGGACAATTCTTCATTAATCTTCAGGCACGTTTTACAGTGGGGTTTAAAAGTTTGGGCACCCCAGGCAAAAATTAATTTTAATGTGCAAAAAGAAGCCAAGGAAAGATGGAAAAATCTCCAAAAAGGCATCAAATTACAGATTAGACATTCTTATAACACGTCAAAAAAAGTTTGATTTAATTTCCATCATTTACACTTTCAAAAAAACAGAAAACAAAAAATGGCGTCTGCAAAAGTTTGGGCACCCTGCAGAGTTAATACCTTGTACTGCCCCCTTTGGACAGCTGAGACCTGGCAGTGTCATGGATTGTTCTCAATCATCGTCTGGAAAGACCAGGTGATGTCAATCTCAAAGGTTTTAAAAGCCCAGACTCATCTGACCTTGCTCCAACAATCAGCACCATGGGTTCCTCTAAGCAGTTGTGTAGAACACTGAAACTGAGAATAGTTGACGCTCACAAAGCAGGAGAAGGCTATAAGAAGATAGCAAAGCGTTATCAGATGCCCATATCCTCTGTTCGGAATGTATTTAAGAAATGGCAGTCATCAGGAACAGTGGAAGTTAAAGCAAGATTTGGAAGACCAAGAAAAATATCAGACAGAACAGCTCACAGGATTGTGAGAAAAGCAAGTCAAAATCCACGTTTGACTGCACGATCCCTCCAGGAAGATCTGGCAGACACTGGAGTTGTGGTACACTATTCCACTATAAAGAGATACTTGTACAAATTTGGTCTTCATGGAAGAGTCATCAGAAGAAAACCTCTTCTATGTCCTCACCACAAAAATCAGCTTTTGAAGTTTGCAAATGAACATATAGACAAGCCTGATGCATTTTGGAATGTAGTTCTGTGGACTGATGAGGTTAAAATAGAACTTTTTGGCCGGAATGAGCAAAGGTACGTTTGGAGAAGGAAGGGCCCAGAATTTAATGAAAAGAACCTCTGTCCAACTGTTAAGCATGGGGGTGGATCAATCATGCTTTGGGGTTGTATTGCAGCCAGTGGCACAGGGAACATTTCACGAGTAGAAGGAAAAATGGATTCAATAAGATTCCAGCAAATTTTGGATGCTAACTTGATGCCATCTGTGAAAAAGTTGAAGTTAAAGAGAGGCTGGCTTCTACAAATGGATAATGATCCTAAACACACGTCAAAATCCACGGTGGATTACATCAAGAGGCGTAAACTGAAGGTTTTGCAATGGCCTTCACAATCTCCTGACCTCAACATAATTGAAAATCTATGGATAGACCTTAAAAGAGCAGTGCGTCACAGACAGCCCAGGAATCTCAAAGAACTGGAAGACTTTTGTAAGGAAGAATGGGCGAAGATACCTCAAACAAGAATTGAAAGACTCTTGGCTGGCTACAAAAAGCGTTTACAAGCTGTGATACTTGCCAAAGGGGGCAGTACAAGGTATTAACTCTGCAGGGTGCCCAAACTTTTGCAGACGCCATTTTTTGTTTTCTGTTCTTTTGAAAGTGTAAATGATGGAAATAAAATCAAACTTTTTTGTTATAAGAATGTCTAATCTGTAATTTGATGCCTTTTGGAGATTTTTCCATCTTTCCTTGGCTTCTTTTTGCACATTAAAATTAATTTTTGCCTGGGGTGCCCAAACTTTCAAACCCCACTGTATCTTATTCATATGTACATTTCTTCAATGCATCTTCAATACTGATCCTGCTTATCTTTATGCCTTTCATTGCAATACGTCAGTTTATATATGGTGACTAATGATTGTCATTTAACTCCTTATTGGAACTGTTGTCTATTAATAAATATATGAAACGGAACTATCTTTGTCCTTCCTGTTTCCACCATACTCCAGCACCTACACCTTTGGTTCGTCCAAGGTTAACAGATCCACAAATTCAGTCGGTCCTGACAACAACCTGGAGTTAAAATGGATAGTTTGAAGGTTTGCATCATTTCATTCACAGAACATAGCTACAACTTTGGAGATGTTTTTATTTATTTATTATGAAGCAAACAACAAATAGGACAAAATAACAGAAAACTTCAGCGTGCATAACTATCCACACCCCTAAAGCCAGTACTTTGTAGAGCTCCTTTTGAGGCAATTACAGCTGCAAGTCGCTTTGGATAAGTCTCTATGAGCTTGCCACATCTTGCCACTGGGATTTTTGCCCATTCCTCAAGGCAAAACGGCTCCAGCTCCTTCATGTTGGATGGTTTCCGCTTGTGAACAGCAATTTTCAAGTCTGACTACAGATTCTCAATTGGATTGAGATCTGGGCTTTGACTAGGCCATTCCAACACATTTAACTGTTTCCTCTTAAACCACTCGAGTGTTGCATTAGCAGTATGCTTCGGGTCACTGTCCTGCTGGAAGGTGAACCTCCGTCCCGGTCTCAAATCACAGGCAGACTGAAACAGTATTTAGCACCATCCATCTTTCCCTCAACTCAAAAGTTTCCTAGTCTCTGCTGCTGAAAAACATCCCCACAGCATGATGCTGCCACCACCATGTTTCACTGTGAGGATGGTGTTCTTGGGGTGATGGTATGTGTTGGGATTGCGCCAGCGATATACTTGGTGGCCAAAAAGTTCAATTTTAGTCTCATCTGACCAGAGCACCTTCCTCCATACATTTGGGGAGTCGTCCACATGCCTTTTGGCAAACTCAAAATGTGCCTTCTTATTTTTAACACTAAGTAATTGCTTTTGTAAGGCCACTCTTCCATAAAGCTCAGCTCTATGGAGTGTACGGCTTATTGTGGTCACATGCACAGATACACCAGTCTCTGCTGTGGAACTCTGTAGCTCCTTCAGGGTTACCTTTGGTCTCTGTGCTGCCTCTCTGATTAATGCCCTCCTTGCCCGGTCTGTGAGTTTTGGTGGCCGGCCCTCTCTTGGCAGGTTTGCTGTGGTACCATGTTCTTTCCATTTGAAGATGATGGATTTGATGGTGCTCCGGGGGATCATCAAAGATTTGGATATTTTTTTATAACTCAACCCTGCTTGTACTTCTCAACAACTTTGTCCCTGAGTTGTTGGAGAGCTCCTTGGTCTTCATGGTGTGATGCCTCTTGCTTAGTGGTGTTGCAGCCTCTGGGGCCTTTCAGAAAAGGTGTGTTTATACTGACAGATCATGTGACACTTAGATTGCACACAGGTGGACTTCATTTCACTAATTATGTGACTTCTGAAGGTAATTGGTTGCACCAGAAATTTTAAGGGGTTTCATAGCAAAGGGGGAGATTACATATGCACATACTAATTTTCAAATTTTTATTTACAAAAATTCTTATTTATATACATTTTTCTCATTTCACTTCACCAACTTATACTATTTTGTGCATATCCATCACATAAAATTCAGATTAAAAATTAAATTACAGGCTGTAATGTAACAAAATAGGTAAAAAGCCAAGGGGGTGAATACTTTAGCAAGGCACTGTGTATATATATATATATATATATATATATGTATATATATACACACACAGACACATATATACGCATGGGGCATGTGTTTTTATAGACACATACACACAAACACATCTGCACATACATATGCGTATCCAGATGCCTGACAAAGGGCGGTCCGGACAAACCTCCTTGCTGGACAGGAAACGGAATACTACCATAGCGTAGTTTTCGGTCCATAAATAGGGGAGAAGACTGGCAACCATCAATGGATGGCAGAGCGCTGGCCGAAGTTTCTGTCAACATTGTCCATTCTTCCCTAACCTGTAGGAGTAGGAGGAACACATATACATATAATGACTTATACAGATATGTAATGTATATATTCTGAATAATTGGAAGGTATAGCAGGGAACAAAATTACAATTTTTCCCTTCCCGATACTCCTCACCGTACCAGCATACCAGCTCCTGGGAACAAAACTAAACTGTTCTTTACAGCCTCCGAACTTCTGTTAGTGGGTAGCCTCATTTTAAGAGGAAGCTCAAAACACTGCATGTGCTTTAGTGGATAAAATCCCGCCCTACGCCTGTCAGCGAAAGGCCTAGCTCCAGAGGCGTATCAGTAACTAGAAACGCCTCTCAGGCGTCTATTTGAGCTGTACAGAATCTTGAAAAGTAGAACAGAAGGTAAGGGATGGAACATACCATGAAATATTTTCTATACAACTTCCTGTCTAATCAGGTGTTGATGAGTCTCAAATACTTCCCTGTTCATTGTAACTAAATTCAGCTGGGCAGAGAAAACCGACTTCACCATAGTCAAGTGGACACTCAGGGGCAGATGTATTAACCTGGAGAAGGCATAAGGAAGTGATAAACCAGTGATATGTGCAATGTGATAAAGGCACCAGCCAATCAGATCCTAACTGTTAATTTACATATTGGAGCTGATTGGCTGGTGCCTAAATCACCTTGCACATATCACTGGTTTATCACTTCCTTATGCCTTCTCCAGGTTAAAAAAGAACGAGAGACTGTATAGGATAGAGTGAATATAAGCACCCTGTTTGTTATGTAGCTAAGCTAGTTAGAGCTGGTTTTTGTGTTGATAATTTTTAATAGGTGCTGATGTATGTCAATTAAACATTATCCAATAGGGAGTAGTAAGTAGGCGGGTTCCCTGGTTGTTTAGGTAGCTAAGCTAGTTAGATCTGGTTTTGTGTTGATATTTTCTAATAGGTTATTAATAGATGTCAATCAAGCATTATCCAATGGGGAGTAGTTAGGTAGGCGGGGTAGATTAGTTTATTTAAGTGCTGGCAGAGGATTCATATTCCTCTTGCCATTTTGTGATCCCTGGACTGGTAAAGTATTGTGTATCACTCTGCAGGTGTTTCATTAATCATAAATTGAATTTTGGATTTTCAATTTTTATGTTATTATATCAATTAGCTTAACTATAATTGATTGGTTTTGTTTCATTTATATTATTAAAAGTTTTGTTGTGAG
The DNA here is from genome assembly GCF_028390025.1 of Pseudophryne corroboree. NCBI lineage: Eukaryota > Metazoa > Chordata > Amphibia > Anura > Myobatrachidae > Pseudophryne > Pseudophryne corroboree. Next base: position 242,855,411 of record NC_086447.1, on the reverse strand, counting down.
GTAAATTTCGGGAGCTATATTTGTCAGTTTCTGCTGCTATTTTAATTGCTTCTTGTTAAGCTATAATGCCTCGTCCCCGCCGCAGTGTGCCCCCTCCCCGCCGTTTAGTTGAGGTATCTAGACCTCTTTCTTCAGCAGCTGCCTCTACGGCCGTGAGGGGAGCGCGGCGTTTCTCTGTGAGGGGAGCCAGTCACGCGGCTCCCAGCGCTCGCGCGGCCTCCAGCACTCGCGCGGCTCCGTCGGAGGTAGCGGTGACGAGTCACCCGCCTCCCTCTCCGTCCCCCTCAGTGCTTCGGGCATGGCTGTCGGGAGCGACAGCCAGCCCTGCGAGCACACCCCGCCGGCCATCCCCAGCATTAAGCAGCGGGTCCGGTGCCTCGGCACCCGCCGCTCCAAGCCCCGCCCCCGTTACCATGGCGACGGACCCGGCGGCCGTCAGCCCCTCTCCCACAGCTTTAGGAGCTGGGGAGGGGAGAGCAGGGGCAGGGATAGGTGGGCAGACATTAGTAACCCAAGGGAGAGGCAATATATTAGCCTCTCCCATTTTGGGTGAAAGTAATAATAATGTAAACGTGGTGGGGGCAACAGGGAATTTAAGGAGTTCCCCAGGACCTGCAGTAGCAGGTTTGGATGCGACAAGGGGATTGTTTGCAATCCCCCCCCCTCCCCCTTTTTCCCATCAATTTAATGTGCAGACAAGGGGGAATTTTCAACCCCAGCAAGGGTCCTGGTCCCCGTATTTTAGTCAAGGGGCACAAGGAAATGTCGCGCAGCTGCCTTTAACAGGACAGCAGCATTTCTTTAACCCTCAATATACCCAGCAGTTAGGTAATTTATATCAGCCGTTTGCTTTCCCACAAGTTATGCATATTCCGAGCCCCCCGCAGGCGGGCCCACAATATGGGCATTGGTTTCAGCCTGCGCCTAATCAATTTATCGGTGTTCATCAGATAGGGATGCCTCCTCTGCCACAAGTTCCTCCACCAGCTAGACCCCCATCACCAAGGCAGTCAGAGAGTCAGACAAACGTGCGCACTCAAGCACGTGCATCGTCGGTTGCACCCGATGGGTCAGACGGGGCGGGGCGGGCAGGAAGTAACGCTGTTTTATTGAGTCCGCAGGTGTCAGCGTCTCACGCAGCTTCGTTAGATCCGTCGGCAGAGGGTGGGATTTCGCAGGATCAACAATCATCGAGTCAAGTTGCGGCGGGCGCGTCGCACAACGTGGGACAGGAGACCGCAGGAGACCCAGGCGAAGGTCCTTCTACATCAGGAGCTGGTAAGATAGTTACAGAAATTCAGCTTAGCGCAAAATCTTCGCATTCTGACGAATCATCAGATACGTCTAGCTCGCTGGAGAATCCGCGTAAATTTATGCGGACATTCGTTCAGCATCTTAGGGGAAAGCGTAAGGTTTCAAGGGGAGGGCGCAGTTTAGGGGGCAGTTCGGCTCCAGATGCCTCAGGCGATAGTGTGCATTGTGCAAATACGGCAATATTGAGGGGAGTAAGGTCTAAGGTGAGGGAACGTATAAAGAAAGGGCGCTTCGTAGATATGTTCGCGATTACACACGAAGCTAAAAAGGCTCTAGATACAGCAAAGGCCGGGGGGCCGGTGGCAGAAGAAGCAAGGAGGAGTTATCCCAATTGGCTTACGGGGATGTACATTTTTGCGGCTTGTTATATAGAATCTCGTCCATCGGAGTTTCTTAACGTGATTAAATATCTACATCTTATTCATAATATGTTTCTGACGGCTAGGCATAGTGTTTGGCGTCAGTACGACGAATTATTTAGGAAGAAGCAAGACGGTCAGAAATTGCTAAGTTTAGGTTTCAAAGATGTAGAAGTTTGGTTGGAGGTAACTCATAGTAATAGGTCTTTTACCGAGTCGATGGGTCGTAAACAGCCCTTTCAGTTTAGACCAGGCTTTAACACAGGAGGAAGAGGAAAATGTTACGCGTTTCAATAACGCGCAATGCAGTAGGGGAACAGCATGTAGATATAGACATATCTGCATGCTGTGTGGTGGAGGTCACGCAGCAAAGGATTGCAGCAGGTCCGCAACTCAATCAGGGGGGAGAGGGGAGCAGAGGGCCGCTAATAGGTAAAGCGGAGTCCCCAGTAGATGTGGTAGTTTTAGAGCGTTGGTTGGACCGCTATCCTCTCAGGGAGGAGGCGGCATTTTTATTGCAAGATTTTAAGTTCGGTTTTAAATTGCCAATAGTTAGGCCAGTGTTAGTTTTAGCCAGGAGGAATCTTAAATCAGCTAGAGATTATCCAGAAATAGTAAGAGCCAAAATTGCTGCGGAAGTCGGTTTGGGCCGTATGTGTGGACCTTTTAAAAGTCCGCCTTTAGCGGAATTTTGTGTTTCACCATTGGGGGTAGTTCCAAAGAAGGAGCCGGGTAAATTTCGGATAATTCAGCACCTTTCCTATCCGGAGGGGGGCTCAATAAACGAGGCTCTGGACCCTTCTTTGTGTAGCGTTAAGTATCAGTCTTTTGAAGAAGCCGTTGATATGGTTCAAGGTTTTGGTGTAGGAGCTATGTTGGCAAAAGTGGATATAGAATCGGCTTTTAGGTTGTTGCCGCTACATCCTGATTCATTTAAATACATGGGTTTCAAGCTTGAGGGCCAATTTTATGTGGACAGGTGTTTGCCAATGGGCTGTTCAATTTCGTGTTCTTACTTTGAATGTTTTAGTTCATTTTTACAGTGGTGTGTGAAGGCCGGCACAGGTCAGACAGGAATCACTCATTATTTGGATGATTTTTTGTTGGCAGGCCCTGCGAGTAGCTCGGCATGTAATGAATTGCTGTTTTCGGTTCAAGCTCTTTTTTCGGTAATGGGTGTACCGGTAGCTAAGGAAAAAACAGAGGGGCCTGTGACCTGTTTATCTTATCTAGGTATAGAGATTGATACTGAAGCAGGCCTTTGTAGGTTGCCAGCAGAAAAAGTGAATGGTTTAAGGAGTTTATTGGAGAATTTTATTTCGGCAAAAAAGATGACTCTGAAACAGGTACAATCACTTCTGGGGTTATTAAATTTTTCTTGTAGGGTCATTCCGATGGGAAGGATTTTTAGTCGTAGGCTAGAAAGAGCCACTGCAGGGGTTAAGAAATCGCACCATTTTATACGCATTTCATCGGAATTGAAGGAAGATTGTAAGGTTTGGTTAGAATTTTTAAGAGATTTTAATGGAGTTTGTATTTGGCTGCAGGAAGAAGTAAGCAACAGAGATTTGCAATTTTTCACGGATGCATCAGGGTCTCTAGGCTTCGGTGCATATTTTGAAGGTGAATGGTGTGCGGAAGCTTGGCCTGAGGAATGGCGTAGGAAAGGGCTTACTAATAGCATGCTTCTACTTGAGCTTTTTCCAATCATTGTCGCGGTGGAGATCTGGGGCTATAAGCTAGGTAATCAAAGGGTTTTGTTTTGGTGCGACAATCTAGGGGTAGTTCAAGCGATAAACAACCAAAAGTCTTCATGTTATCATGCGTTGAAGTTGTTAAGGCATTTAACTCTTAGATGTATGCAGAAGAATATAGAGTTAAGTGCTAGGCATGTGCCTGGGGTGAGGAACGAGATAGCGGATGCTTTGTCTCGTTTTCAATGGGATAGATTTAGAGCATTAGCTCCAGCGGCTAGATTAGAGAGTTTGTCATGTCCTGAATTTGTATGGCAGATCATCAATCCGGTATGAAAGCGTTAGCATTGAAGGCATTGGCACCTGGGGCGTTGAGATCGTATTCTGCAGCATGGAGTGAGTGGCAGGCGTACATGAATTCGGAAGGTGGTGGTAAGAGTGTACAGGATGTTATGTTAGCGTTTGTATGGTTAGGGCATGAAAAGGGTCGTTCTAGAGCGGCTATGTCGGGTGCTTTAGCAGGAATCTCGTATTTTTCACGTTTAGAAGGGTTGATCGACCCAACTAAATTTTTTATGTTATCAAAGGCAATGAAGGGGTGGTCTAAAGAGCAGGCAAATATAGGAGATGAGCGTAGGCCAATTGACATCGAGCTTTTGAGAGATCTAATTAGGGCCGTTTCGGGTATTGCGATAGGAGAGTTCGAGGTTAACCTTTTTAGTTTGGCATTTGCAGTGGCCTTTTTTGGTGCATTAAGGGTAGGTGAACTAGTTGCAAAAAATAAGGGTTCAGTTGATACGGGTATATTGTTGAGTAATGTAGTATTTAGGAGTGATAAGCTGCTTATTAAGATACACCGGTCCAAAACGGATCAGTTAGGAAGGGGTAAATGGATTTCTGTGCCTACGCATTTGGAGCCGAGCATCTGCCCAGTAAGATTAGCTGAAGCCTTCTGGCAAATTCGTCCGAAAGGGGGGGATCAGTGGTTGGTACATAGGGATCGAAGTCCTTTAACTAAATTTCAATTCACAAGTATTTTTAACAAATGTTTAATTGCATTGGGCCTTCCATTAGAGCATTACGGGACGCATTCTTTCAGGACAGGAGCAGCGACTTGCGCAGCAGTGGAAGGCTCTTCCAAGGAAGAGATTAAGAGGTTGGGACGGTGGAAGTCAGATGCTTACAAGCGTTATGTTAGAGGGGATAAGTTGCATTAATAGAGGCATCCTGCGAGTTTGTTATTTCGGAAACCCAGGGCCATAAGCTACCCGCCGTTAAAGGGGGATTGGAGTTCTTTTCACCTTTTCCCTCACAAGAATTTTTGAGGTTTGGTGTCGTTCACCTCCATCTGGGTCGCCAAAATAACTAAGTTTTATCCCTCCCTGTTTTTAAAGGTTTGTTGAATCATAAGTTAAATAAAATATTATTTGTTTTGCTGTTTTTTCTGCAGGTTTTTTGACATTGTCAAGCCGGGTGTGGATTGTGGGGCATTCATATGTCTATTGGGCCAGTAGGCACAAGGCATCTAAGTCGTTCCCTTTTAAAGTGAGGTGGATAGGTATAAGGGGAATGAGATGGAGCAATTTATTGAGTGTGCTTTGGGATGGCGAAAAGAAGTGGGGTGCCCCTGATTGCTTGTTGATACACTTAGGAGGCAATGATTTAGGTACTTGTAAGGGTATAGAGTTAATTAACAGCATAAAGAAAGATTTTCAAATAATTGCTGAGCATTGGCCGGCGGTTAAGGTGGTATGGTCAGAAGTGGTAACGCGTAGATTTTGGAGGGGCACCCAAGGGGGAGTGGCGTTAGATAAAGTAAGAAGGAAGGTCAATGCCGCAACCTCCAGATTTGTTATTAGTTTAAAAGGGAAAGTGGTTAAGCATCCAGATTTGCGTTATGAGAAGGTAGAATTGTACAGATTAGATGGAGTGCATTTATCTGAAGATGGTTTGGAGTTGTTTGTCACAGCATTGTTGAAAGGTTTAAACGAATTGTGAAGGTAGGCTGTTGGTGGCGGTTTCGAAGTCTGGAGTCTTCGAATGTGGCGGAAAGCAGTGCTATTCGGCGGCTCAATTTAGCGCAGCAGAGCTTGGCTAGCATTTCCCCTTTGAGAAAGGCGAGTCGGTCACTACCTCAGGGGAGGACCAGGTCACCATCTTAAGGAGGGACCAGCACTGTGCTAATTAAGGGGAGATGGTTCTACCCAGGACGGACTGCGCAAGGGGCGGAAACTCCGCCCCATTTATTTAAAGATTCTAAAGTTTTAAGCCATGGCCGAGTTGCCACTGCTTTTTTCGCCACCGGTGATTAACAATTCTAATTCCAATTTAATAAATTTGGCTGTGACCTCCAATTTTTCCAATCTATACAGTTGTACGTGTCATTATTTCTAGGTTATTGGTGCTAGTTTGCATAATAATAAAACATATGGGTGACTTAAAAAGAACGAGAGACTGTATAGGATAGAGTGAATATAAGCACCCTGTTTGTTATGTAGCTAAGCTAGTTAGAGCTGGTTTTTGTGTTGATAATTTTTAATAGGTGCTGATGTATGTCAATTAAACATTATCCAATAGGGAGTAGTAAGTAGGCGGGTTCCCTGGTTGTTTAGGTAGCTAAGCTAGTTAGATCTGGTTTTGTGTTGATATTTTCTAATAGGTTATTAATAGATGTCAATCAAGCATTATCCAATGGGGAGTAGTTAGGTAGGCGGGGTAGATTAGTTTATTTAAGTGCTGGCAGAGGATTCATATTCCTCTTGCCATTTTGTGATCCCACCCACCCACCCAGCAGTTTAAATTCGTGAATTGTGTTTTTCTGTCAATGTACTTTGAAAGTTTTTTATTCGTTGGAATAATAAGCTATAATTATTCCAGCAAGTGAGAGGCACAGCGGGCGGAAAGCAGTGCTATTCGGCGGCTCAATTTAGCGCAGCAGAGCTTGGCTAGCATTTCCCCTTTGAGAAAGGCGAGTCGGTCACTACCTCAGGGGAGGACCAGGTCACCATCTTAAGGAGGGACCAGCACTGTGCTAATTAAGGAGAGATGGTTCTACCCAGGACGGACTGCGCAAGGGGCGGAAACTCCGCCCCATTTATTTAAAGATTCTAAAGTTTTAAGCCATGGCCGAGTTGCCACTGCTTTTTTCGCCACCGGTGATTAACAATTCTAATTCCAATTTAATAAATTTGGCTGTGACCTCCAATTTTTCCAATCTATACAGTTGTACGTGTCATTATTTCTAGGTTATTGGTGCTAGTTTGCATAATAATAAAACATATGGGTGACTTATACATCTGCCCCTCAGTCAGATGCCTGTATTGTAGGAATCTGTAGGAAATAAAGGTTATTATAAACAGTACAGACTAAAATACACCTAAGTGAATTTACCCAGGTACAGTGCACAGCACGCTGTGTTTGCCATAAGAATTATAGAGTTTATAAAACCCAAATCCGAGAGACTATGTCACGTCTTTATAGACGTGTTGGATTGAAATTACATAATTACACCAGTACTAAAGGTGTAATATCAGGGCAATGCGTAGAGTGGAAAAAGCAAGAGCAACCTCCATTAAAAAAATAAATAAAATATATATATATATATATATATACGTAGATAAGGACAGCACACCTGTGCAGGTAAATGATCAAATGTCCTGGTGCCAGCGGTAAGTGAACAGGCAGAACACCAATATAGCCAATATCCCCCCCAATAGAGGCGTATCAGATATTAAACTGATAAGAACATATACTACCCTGATACTAGCCAAAAGGCAGAAGGGCGAGAAATACAGTACGGGGAGAACATACAAACTCCACACATCCAGGGCCATAGCGTGAGTGTTTGTGAGGCAGCAATGCCAACCACCACACCATCTGCGCTCTGTTTTAATCTTTTGAGGGAAGCAATAATAATCGGTAATACTAGACGGAGATATTGCCAAGAAAGAATTACCTTTATAGATATATCTATATAGCCCAGAATATATCGTGGTGCCAGCTTGCTTAACGCAGCTCCCAGCCTTTCAGTGCGGGAGCGAATTGTGAGTAGAAGACTCATTATAACCAGCACACACAGGAATACAACTTTAGTGTTTGTTTCCAGGTACAGTGCACAGCACGCTGTGTCTTTTCCCTTTCTCTGACGTCCTAGTGGATGCTGGGTACTCCGTAAGGACCATGGGGAATAGACGGGCTCCGCAGGAGACTGGGCACTCTAAAAGAAAGATTAGGTACTATCTGGTGTGCACTGGCTCCTCCCTCTATGCCCCTCCTCCAGACCTCAGTTAGAATCTGTGCCCGGCTCGAGCTGGTTGCACACTAGGGGCTCTCCTGAGCTTCTAGTAAAGAAAGTATTTGTTAGGTTTTTTATTTTCAGTGAGATCTGCTGGCAACAGACTCACTGCTACGAGGGACTAAGAGGAGAGAAGCAAACCTACCTGCTTGCAGCTAGCTTGGGCTTCTTAGGCTACTGGACACCATTAGCTCCAGAGGGATCGAACACAGGCCCAGCCTCGGTCATCTGGTCCCGGAGCCGCGCCGCCGTCCCCCTTGCAGAGCCAGAAGCAAGAAGAACATCCTGAAAATCGGCGGCTGAAGACTCCGGTCTTCATTAAGGTAGCGCACAGCACTGCAGCTGTGCGCCATTGCTCCCTATGCACACCACATACTTGGGTCACTGATGGGTGCAGGGCGCTGGGGGGGGCGGGGGGGGGCGCCCTGGGCTGCAATTAGAGTACCTTACATTGGCAAACAGCACATAATATAGTCTAAAAAACTGTATATGTGCAAAAATCCCGCGCCATAATATAAATATAAGAGCGGGAGAAGTCAGCCGAGAAAGGGGCGGGGCTATCTCCCTCAGCACACTGGCGCCATTTCCTCTTCACAGCTCCGCTGGAAGACAGCTCCCCAGGCTCTCCCCTGCAGTTTCCAGGCTCATAGGGTAACAAAGAGAGGGGGGGGCACTAAATTTAGGCGCAAACTGTATATGTAAAGCAGCTATAGGGAAAAATCACTTTGTGTTAGTGAAAATCCCTGATTAAATAGCGCTGTGGTGTGTGCTGGCATACTCTCTCTCTGTCTCCCCAAAGGACTTTGTGGGGTCCTGTCCTCAGTCAGAGCATTCCCTGTGTGTGTGCGGTGTGTCGGTACGGCTGCGGGGCCGACACCAGAGTGGGTGGATATGTGGAAGGTATTAACCGACAGTGTCAACTCCTTACATAAAAGGCTGGATGACGTAACAGCCGTGGGACAGCCGGCTTCTCAGCCCGTGCCTGCCCAGGCGTCTCAAAGACCATCAGGGGCTCACAAACGCCCGCTACCTCAGATGGCAGACACAGATGTCGACACAGAGTCTGACTCCAGTGTCGACGAGGATGAGACATATACACAATCCACAAGGGGCATCCGTTGCATGATTACGGCAATGAAAAATGTGTTACACATTTCTGACATTAACCCAGGTACCACTAAAAAGGGTATTATGTTTGGGGAGAAAAAGCAGCCAGTGTTTTTTCCCCCATCAGATGAGTTGAATGAAGTGTGTGAAGAAGCGTGGGGTTCCCCCGATAAGAAACTGGTAATTTCTAAAAAGTTACTGATGGCGTACCCTTTCCCGCCAGAGGATAGGTCACGTTGGGAGATATCTCCTAGGGTGGATAAGGCGCTCACACGCTTGTCAAAAAAGGTGGCACTGCCGTCTCAGGAAACGGCCGCCTTGAAGGAGCCTGCTGATAGAAAGCAGGAGGCTATCCTGAAGTCTGTATAGACACACTCAGGTACTATACTGAGACCTGCAATTGCTTCAGCATGGATGTGTAGTGCTGCTGCAGCGTGGTCTGATACCCTGTCAGATAATATTGATACCCTCGACAGGGATACTATTTTGCTAACCATAGAGCATATTAAAGACGTCGTCTTATATATGAGGGATGCACAGAGGGATATTTGCCGGCTGGCATCTAGAATTAATGCAATGTCCATTTCTGCCAGGAGGGTATTATGGACCCGGCAGTGGACAGGTGATGCTGATTCTAAAAGACACATGGAGGTTTTGCCTTATAAGGGTGAGGAATTGTTTGGGGATGGTCTCTCGGACCTCGTATCCACAGCAACTGCTGGGAAATCGACATTTTTACCTCAGGCTCCCTCACAACCTAAGAAAGCACCGTACTATCAGGTACAGTCCTTTCGGCCTCAGAAAGGCAAGCGGATCAAAGGTGCTTCCTTTCTGCCCAGAGGCAGGGGGAGAGGGAAAAAGCTGCACCAGACAGCCAGTTCCCAGGAACAAAAATCCTCCCCTGCTTCTACTAAGTCCACCGCATGTCGCTGGGGCTCCACAGACGGAGCCAGGTGCGGTGGGGGCGCGTCTCCGGAACTTCAGCGACCAGTGGGTTCGCTCACAGGTGGATTTATGGGTTCTACAAGTGGTATCTCAGGGATACAAGCTGGAATTCGAGGCGTCTCCCCCTCGCCGTTACCTCAAATCAGCCTTGCCAGCTACTCCCCAGGACAGGGAGGTAGTACTGGCTTCAATTCACAAGCTGTACCTCCAGCAGGTGATAATAAAAGTTCTCCTCCTTCAACAGGGACGGGGTTACTATTCCACAATGTTTGTGGTACCGAAACCAGACGGTTCGGTGAGACCCATTCTAAATTTGAAATCCTTGAACACTTATATAAGGAAGTTCAAGTTCAAAATGGAATCGCTCAGGGCGGTTATTGCAAGCCTGGAAGAGGGGGATTACATGGTATCACTGGACATCATGGATGCTTACCTACATGTCCCCATTTACCCACCTCACCAGGAGTACCTCAAGGTTGTGGTACAGAACTGCCATTACCAATTCCAGACGTTGCCGTTTGGTCTGTCCACGGCACCGAGGGTGTGTTCCAAGGTAATGGCCAAAATGATGATACTCCTTCGAAAAAAGGGAGTTATAATTATCCCGTACTTGGACGATCTCCAAATAAAGGCGAGGTCCAAGGAGCAGTCGTTGATTGGAGTAGCACTATCTCAGGAAGTGCTACAACAGCACGGCTGGATTCTGAATATCCCAAAGTCGCAGCTGGTTCCTACGACGCGTCTGCTGATATTGGGCATGTTTCTGGACACAGAACAGAAGAAGGTGTTTCTCCCAGAGGAGAAGGCCAAGGAGTTGTCATCTCTGGTCAGAGACCTCCTGAAACCAAAACAGGTGTCGGTGCATCATTGCACGCGAGTCCTGGAAAAGATGGTAGCTTCTTACGAAGCAATTCCCTTCGGCAGGTTCCATGCAAGGAACTTTCAGTGGGACCTGTTAGACAAGTGAGGATCGCATCTTCAGATGCATCGGCTGATCACCCTGTCCCCGAGGGCCAGGGTGTCTCTGCTGTGGTGGCTGCAGAGTGCTCATCTTCTCGAGGGCCGCAGATTCGGCATTCAGGACTGGGTCCTGGTGACCACAGATGCAAGCCTCCGAGGTTGGGGAGCAGTCACTCAGGGAAGAAATTTCCAAGGACAATGGTCGAGTCAGGAGACTTCCCTACACATAAATATTCTGGACCTAAGGGCCATTTACAATACCCTAAGGCAAGCAGAACCCTTGCTTCAAAACCAGCTGGTGCTGATTCAGTCAGACAACATCACGGCTGTCGCCCATGTAAACCGACAAGGCGGCACAAGAAGCAGGATGGCGTTGGCAGAAGCCACAAGGATTCTCCGATGGGCGGAGTATCACGTGCTAACACTCTCAGCAGTGTTCATTCCGGGTGTGGAAAACTAGGAAGCAGACTTCCTCAGCAGGCACGACCTCCACCCGGGAGAGTGGGGACTTCATCCAGAAGTCTTCACGCAGATTGTGAACCGTTGGGAACGGCCACAGGTGGACATGATGGCGTCCCGCCTCAACAAAAGCTAAAAAAGTATTGCGCCAGGTCAAGAGACCCTCAGGCGACAGCTGTGGACGCACTAGTGACACCGTGGGTGTACCAGTCGGTTGATGTGTTCCCTCCTCTTCCTCTCATACCCAAGGTACTGAGGATAGTACGTAAAAGAGGAGTAAGAACTATACTCGTAGTTCCGGATTGGCCAAGAAGAACTTGGTACCCAGAACTACAAGAAATGATCTCGGAGGACCCATGGCCTCTGTCTCTCAGACAGGACCTGTTACTGCAGGGGCCCTGTCTGTTCCAAGACTTACCGCGGCTGCGTTGGAAGGCTTGGTGGTTGAACGCCGGATCCTAACGTAAAAGGGCGTTCCAGATGAAGTGATTCCTACGCTGTTAAAGGCTAGGAAAGACGCTGCCTGAAGTTCAGACGTTGTTAAGGGAGTGCTGCATATTTAGCCCCCTTTTGTGCCTCCAGTGGCACCTTGGGATCTCAACGTAGTGTTGGATTTCCTAAAATCACATTGTTTTGTGCCACTTCAGAACGTGGAGTTGAAGTATCTCACGTGGAAAGTGGTCATATATATATTTGGCCTTGGCTTCGGCTAGGCATGTGTCAGAATTGGCGGCTTTGTCATGTAAAAAGCCCTTATCTGATCTTCCATAGAGACAGGGCAGAATTGAGGATTCGTCCCCAATTTCTCCCTAAGGTGGTATCAGCGTTTCATTTGAACCAACCTATTGTGGTGCCTGTGGCTACTCGGGACTTGGAGGCCTCCAAGTTGCTGGACGTAGTCCGGGCCCTGAAAATCTATGTTTCCAGGACGGCTAGAGTTAGAAATACTGACTCGCTGTTATCCTGCATGCACCCAACAAGCTGGGTGCTCCTGCTTCTAAGCAGACTATTGCTCGCTGGATCTGTAGCACGATTCAACTTGCACATTCTGCGGCTGGACTGCCGCATCCTAAATCAGTAAAAGCCCATTCTACGAGGAAGGGGGCTCTTCTTGGGCGGCTGCCCAAGGGGTCTCGGCATTACAACTTTGCCGAGCTGCTACCTGGTCGGGGTCAAACACGTTTGCAAAATTCTACAAGTTTGATACCCTGGCTGAGGAGGACCTTGAGTTTGCTCATGCGGTGCTGCAGAGTCATCCACACTCTCCCGCCCGTTTGGGAGCTTTGGTATAATCCCTATGGTCCTTACGGAGTACCCAGCATGCACTAGGACCTCAGAGAAAATAAGAATTTACTCACCGGTAATTCTATTTCTCGTAGTCCGTAGTGGATGCTGGGAGCCCGTCCCAAGTGCGGACTCTCTGCAATACATGTATATAGTTATTGCTTAACTAAAGGGTTTTGTTATGAGCCATCTGTTAATGAGGCTCATTTGTTGTTCATACTGTTAACTGGGTATAGTTATCACAAGTTGTACGGTGTGATTGGTGTGGCTGGTATGAGTCTTACCCTGGATTCCAAATCCTTTCCTTGTAGTGTCAGCTCTTCCGGGCACAGTTTCCCTAACTGAGGTCTGGAGGAGGGGCATAGAGGGAGGAGCCAGTGCACACCAGATAGTACCTAATCTTTCTTTTAGAGTGCCCAGTCTCCCGCGGAGCCCGTCTATTCCCCATGGTCCTTACGGAGTATCCAGCATCCACTACGGACTACGAGAAATTGAATTACCGGTGAGTAAATTCTTATTTTTTAATGTATGCAGTGATTCAAAGAACCCTACAAGGTCATATACAGTTACCTGTTTGAATGAGATAGGGAAGACCATAAGAAACTGGTAATCTTTGAAGGAATAAGTTCTTACATTAACACAATTAAACCTACACAACATCTGTTGTGCCTTAGAAATATAAGGTGAAAGCAGAGCATGAAAGAATAAGATCCTCCTCAGTGCTTAAACATATGTGCCACTGAAGCAAGCACTCCCCCTCCCATAGTGATCACTAGTGATGAGCGGGTTCGGTTCCTCGGAATCCGAACCCGCCCGAACTTCAGCTTTTTTTTCACGGGGCCGAGCAGGCTCGGATCCTCCCGCCTTGCTCGGTTAACCCGAGCGCGCCCGAACGTCATCATCCCGCTGTCGGATTCTCGCGAGGCTCGGATTCTATCGCGAGACTCGGATTCTATATAAGGAGCCGCGCGTCGCCGCCATTTTCACACGTGCATTGAGATTGATAGGGAGAGGACGTGGCTGGCTTCCTCTCCGTTTAGAGTGACTAGAGTACTAGAGAGAGACACAAATTTTGGGGAGCATATTATTAGGAGGAGTACTACTTGCTGCTGATAGTGTGACCAGTGACCATCAGTTTAATTAATCCGTTCTCTGCCTGATAAAAAACGATACACAGTGTGACACAGTCACATACCATATCTGTGCTCAGCCCAGTGTGCTGCATCATATGTAATACTGTATATCATTATCTGACTGTGCTGAGTGCTCACTGCTCACACAGCTTAATTGTGGGGGAGACTGGGGAGCAGTTATAGCAGGAGTACATATTTTAAGTACAGTGCACACTTTTGCTGCCAGAGTGCCACTGCCAGTGTGACTGACCAGTGACCACTGACCACCAGTATTGTGATTGTCTGCTGACCACCAGTATATTGTGATTGTCTGCCTGAAAAAGTTAAACACTCGTCGTGTGGTGTTTTTATAAACGCATTCTGCAGACAGTGTCCAGCAGGTCCGTCATTACATAATATATACCTGTCCGGCTGCAGTACTAGTGTGATATATATATATATTTTAATTTTATCTCATCATCATCCAGTCACTCTATATTAGCAGCAGACACAGTACGGTAGTCCACGGCTGTAGCTACCTCTGTGTCGGCAGTCGCTCGTCCATCCATAATTGTATACCACCTACCCGTGGTTTTTTTTTTTCTATCTTCTTGATACTAGTAGCTTACTTTAGGAGTCTGCAGTGCTGACAGACAGTGTCCAGCAGGTCCGTCATTACATAATATATACCTGTCCGGCTGCAGTACTAGTGTGATATATATATATATTTTAATTTTATCTCATTATCATCCAGTCTATATTAGCAGCAGACACAGTACGGTAGTCCATGGCTGTAGCTACCTCTGTGTCGGCAGTCGCTCGACCATCCATAATTGTATACCACCTACCCGTGGTTTTTTTTTTCTATCTTCTTGATACTAGTACCTTACTTTAGGAGTCTGCAGTGCTGACAGACAGTGTCCAGCAGGTCCGTCATTACATAATATATACCTGTCCGGCTGCAGTACAAGTGTGATATATATATTTTAATTTTATCTCATTATCATCCAGTCTATATTAGCAGCAGACACAGTACGGTAGTCCACGGCTGTAGCTACCTCTGTGTCGGCAGTCGCTCGTCCATCCATAATTGTATACCACCTACCCGTGTTTTTTTTTTCTCTATCTTCTTGATACTAGTAGCTTACTTTAGGAGTCTGCAGTGCTGACAGACAGTGTCCAGCAGGTCCGTCATTACATAATATATACCTGTCCGGCTGCAGTACTAGTGTGATATATATATATATTTTAATTTTATCTCATTATCATCTAGTCTATATTAGCAGCAGACACAGTACGGTAGTCCACGGCTGTAGCTACCTCTGTGTCGGCAGTCGCTCGTCCATCCATAATTGTATACCACCTACCCGTGGTTTTTTTTTTTTTCTATCTTCTTGATACTAGTAGCTTACTTTAGGAGTCTGCAGTGCTGACAGACAGTGTCCAGCAGGTCCGTCATTACATAATATATACCTGTCCGGCTGCAGTACTAGTGTGATATATATATATATATTTTAATTTTATCTCATTATCATCCAGTCTATATTAGCAGCAGACACAGTACGGTAGTCCACGGCTGTAGCTACCTCTGTGTCGGCAGTCGCTCGTCCATCCATAATTGTATACCACCTACCCGTGTTTTTTTTTTTTCTATCTTCTTGATACTAGTAGCTTACTTTAGGAGTCTGCAGTGCTGACAGACAGTGTCCAGCAGGTCCGTCATTACATAATATATACCTGTCCGGCTGCAGTACTAGTGTGATATATATATATATTTTAATTTTATCTCATTATCAACCAGTCTATATTAGCAGCAGACACAGTACGGTAGTCCACGGCTGTAGCTACCTCTGTGTCGGCAGTCGCTCGTCCATCCATAATTGTATACCACCTACCCGTGTTTTTTTTTTTTTTTCTATCTTCTTGATACTAGTAGCTTACTTTAGGAGTCTGCAGTGCTGACAGACAGTGTCCAGCAGGTCCGTCATTACATAATAAATACCTGTCCGGCTGCAGTACTAGTGTGATATATATATATTTTAATTTTATCTCATTATCATCCAGTCACTCTATATTAGCAGCAGACACAGTACGGTAGTCCACGGCTGTAGCTACCTCTGTGTCGGCAGTCGCTCGTCCATCCATAAGTATACTAGTATCCATCCATCTCCATTGTTTACCTGAGGTGCCTTTTAGTTGTGCCTATTAAAATATGGAGAACAAAAATGTTGAGGTTCCAAAAATAGGGAAAGATCAAGATCGACTTCCACCTCGTGCTGAAGCTGCTGCCACTTGTCATGGCCGAGACGATGAAATGCCAGCAACGTCGTCTGCCAAGGCCGATGCCCAATGTCATAGTACAGAGCATGTAAAATCCAAAACACCAAATATCAGTAAAAAAAGGACGCAAAAATCTAAAATAAAATCGTCGGAGGAGAAGCGTAAACTTGCCAATATGCCATTTACCACACGGAGTGGCAAGGAACGGCTGAGGCCCTGGCCTATGTTCATGGCTAGTGGTTCAGCTTCACATGAGGATGGAAGCACTCAGCCTCTCGCTAGAAAAATGAAAAGACTCAAGCTGGCAAAAGCACAGCAAAGAACTGTGCGTTCTTCGAAATCCCAAATCCACAAGGAGAGTCCAATTGTGTCGGTTGCGATGCCTGACCTTCCCAACACTGGACGTGAAGAGCATGCGCCTTCCACCATTTGCACGCTCCCTGCAAGTGCTGGAAGGAGCACCCGCAGTCCAGTTCCTGATAGTCAGATTGAAGATGTCAGTGTTGAAGTACACCAGGATGAGGAGGATATGGGTGTTGCTGGCGCTGGGGAGGAAATTGACAAGGAGGATTCTGATGGTGAGGTGGTTTGTTTAAGTCAGGCACCCGGGGAGACACCTGTTGTCCGTGGGAGGAATATGGCCATTGACATGCCTGGTGAAAATACCAAAAAAATCAGCTCTTCGGTGTGGAAGTATTTCAACAGAAATGCGGACAACATTTGTCAAGCCGTGTGTTGCCTTTGTCAAGCTGTAATAAGTAGGGGTAAGGACGTTAACCGCCTCGGAACATCCTCCCTTATACGTCACCTGCAGCGCATTCATCATAAGTCAGTGACAAGTTCAAAAACTTTGGGCGACAGCGGAAGCAGTCCACTGACCAGTAAATCCCTTCCTCTTGTAACCAAGCTCACGCAAACCACCCCACCAACTCCCTCAGTGTCAATTTCCTCCTTCCCCAGGAATGCCAATAGTCCTGCAGGCCATGTCACTGGCAATTCTGACGAGTCCTCTCCTGCCTGGGATTCCTCCGATGCATCCTTGCGTGTAACGCCTACTGCTGCTGGCGCTGCTGTTGTTGCTGCTGGGAGTCGATGGTCATCCCAGAGGGGAAGTCGGAAGACCACTTGTACTACTTCCAGTAAGCAATTGACTGTCCAACAGTCCTTTGCGAGGAAGATGAAATATCACAGCAGTCATCCTGTTGCAAAGCGGATAACTGAGGCCTTGACAACTATGTTGGTGTTAGACGTGCGTCCGGTATCCGCCGTTAGTTCACAGGAAACTAGACAATTTCTTGAGGTAGTGTGCCCCCGTTACCAAATACCATCTAGGTTCCACTTCTCTAGGCAGGCGATACCGAGAATGTACACGGACGTCAGAAAGAGACTCACCAGTGTCCTAAAAAATGCAGTTGTACCCAATGTCCACTTAACCACGGACATGTGGACAAGTGGAGCAGGGCAGGGTCAGGACTATATGACTGTGACAGCCCACTGGGTAGATGTATGGACTCCCGCCGCAAGAACAGCAGCGGCGGCACCAGTAGCAGCATCTCGCAAACGCCAACTCTTTCCTAGGCAGGCTACGCTTTGTATCACCGGTTTCCAGAATACGCACACAGCTGAAAACCTCTTACGGCAACTGAGGAAGATCATCGCGGAATGGCTTACCCCAATTGGACTCTCCTGTGGATTTGTGGCATCGGACAACGCCAGCAATATTGTGTGTGCATTAAATCTGGGCAAATTCCAGCACGTCCCATGTTTTGCACATACCTTGAATTTGGTGGTGCAGAATTATTTAAAAAACGAGAGGGGCGTGCAAGAGATGCTGTCGGTGGCCAGAAGAATTGTGGGACACTTTCGGCGTACAGGCACCACGTACAGAAGACTGGAGCACCACCAAAAACGCCTGAACCTGCCCTGCCATCATCTGAAGCAAGAAGTGGTAACGAGGTGGAATTCAACCCTATATATGCTTCAGAGGTTGGAGTAGCAGCAAAAGGCCATTCAAGCCTATACAATTGAGCACGATATAGGAGGTGGAATGCACCTGTCTCAAACGCAGTGGAGAATGATTTCAACGTTGTGCAAGGTTCTGCTGCCCTTTGAACTTGCCACACGTGAAGTCAGTTCAGACACTGCCAGCCTGAGTCAGGTCATTCCCCTCATCAGGCTTTTGCAGAAGAAGCTGGAGACATTGAAGGAGGAGCTAACACAGAGCGATTCCGCTAGGCATGTGGGACTTGTGGATGGAGCCCTTAATTCGCTTAACAAGGATTCACGGGTGGTCAATCTGTTGAAATCAGAGCACTACATTTTGGCCACCGTGCTCGATCCTAGATTTAAAACCTACCTTGGATCTCTCTTTCCGGCAGACACAAGTCTGCTGGGGTTCAAGGACCTGCTGGTGAGAAAATTGTCAAGTCAAGCGGAACGCGACCTGTCAACATCTCCTCCTTCACATTCTCCCGCAACTGGGGGTGCGAGGAAAAGGCTCAGAATTCCGAGCCCACCCGCTGGCGGTGATGCAGGGCAGTCTGGAGCGACTGCTGATGCTGACATCTGGTCCGGACTGAAGGACCTGACAACGATTACGGATATGGACATGTCGTCTACTGGCACTGCATATGATTCTCTCCCCATTGATAGAATGGTGGAGGATTATATGAGTGACCGCATCCAAGTAGGCACGTCAGACAGTCCGTACTTATACTGGCAGGAAAAAGAGGCAATTTGGAGGCCCTTGCACAAACTGGCTTTATTCTACCTAAGTTGCCCTCCCACAAGTGTGTACTCCGAAAGAGTGTTTAGTGCCGCCGCTCACCTTGTCAGCAATCGGCGTACGAGGTTACTTCCAGAAAATGTGGAGAAGATGATGTTCATTAAAAATGAATTATAATCAATTCCTCCGTGGAGACATTGACCAGCAGCAATTGCCTCCACAAAGTACACAGGGAGCTGAGATGGTGGATTCCAGTGGGGACGAATTGATAATCTGTGAGGAGCGGGATGTACACGGTGATATATCGGAGGATGATGATGAGGTGGACATCTTGCCTCTGTAGAGCCAGTTTGTGCAAGGAGAGATTAATTGCTTCTTTTTCGGTGGGGGTCCAAACCAACCCGTCATTTCAGTCACAGTCGTGTGGCAGACCCTGTCACTGAAATGATGGGTTGGTTAAAGTGTGCATGTCCTGTTTATACAACATAAGGGTGGGTGGGAGGGCCCAAGGACAATTCCATCTTGCACCTCTTTTTTCTTTCATTTTTATTTGCGTCATGTGCTGTTTGGGGAGTGTTTTTTGGAAGGGCCATCCTGCGTGACACTGCAGTGCCACTCCTAGATGGGCCAGGTGTTTGTGTCGGCCACTAGGGTCGCTTAGCTTACTCACACAGCTACCTCATTGCGCCTCTTTTTTTCTTCTTTGCGTCATGTGCTGTTTGGGGAGTGTTTTTTGGAAGGGCCATCCTGCGTGACACTGCAGTGCCACTCCTAGATGGGCCAGGTGTTTGTGTCGGCCACTAGGGTCGCTTAGCTTACTCACACAGCTACCTCATTGCGCCTCTTTTTTTCTTTGCGTCATGTGCTGTTTGGGGAGTGTTTTTTGGAAGGGCCATCCTGCGTGACACTGCAGTGCCACTCCTAGATGGGCCAGGTGTTTGTGTCGGCCACTAGGGTCGCTTAGCTTACTCACACAGCTACCTCATTGCGCCTCTTTTTTTCTTTGCGTCATGTGCTGTTTGGGGAGTGTTTTTTGGAAGGGCCATCCTGCGTGACACTGCAGTGCCACTCCTAGATGGGCCAGGTGTTTGTGTCGGCCACTAGGGTCGCTTAGCTTACTCACACAGCTACCTCATTGCGCCTCTTTTTTTTTTTGCGTCATGTGCTGTTTGGGGAGTGTTTTTTGGAAGGGCCATCCTGCGTGACACTGCAGTGCCACTCCTAGATGGGCCAGGTGTTTGTGTCGGCCACTAGGGTCGCTTAGCTTACTCACACAGCTACCTCATTGCGCCTCTTTTTTTCTTTGCGTCATGTGCTGTTTGGGGAGTGTTTTTTGGAAGGGCCATCCTGCGTGACACTGCAGTGCCACTCCTAGATGGGCCACGTGTTTGTGTCGGCCACTAGGGTCGCTTAGCTTACTCACACAGCTACCTCATTGCGCCTCTTTTTTTCTTCTTTGCGTCATGTGCTGTTTGGGGAGTGTTTTTTGGAAGGGCCATCCTGCGTGACACTGCAGTGCCACTCCTAGATGGGCCAGGTGTTTGTGTCGGCCACTAGGGTCGCTTAGCTTAGTCATCCAGCGACCTCGGTGCAAATTTTAGGACTAAAAATAATATTGTGAGGTGTGAGGTGTTCAGAATAGACTGAAAATGAGTGGAAATTATGGTTTTTGAGGTTAATAATACTTTGGGATCAAAATGACCCCCAAATTCTATGATTTAAGCTGTTTTTTAGTGTTTTTTGAAAAAAACACCCGAATCCAAAACACACCCGAATCCGACAAAAAAAATTCGGTGAGGTTTTGCCAAAACGCGGTCGAACCCAAAACACGGCCGCGGAACCGAACCCAAAACCAAAACACAAAACCCGAAAAATTTCAAGTGCACATCTCTAGTGATCACCACATATATTGACATATGCCTTGAAAAAGGAACATCAAAGTTCCGAAACGCGGCGGCACCAGCACCTCCAGGGAACCACAGGAGAATTTGCTGTGTAAGGACTTTTAAGATCTGGGAGCTTGTGCAGGGTAAGTCCGGACTACTCTGCACTCCATCATGACCTGCAGCTTCCCTTCAACTTTTCCGGTAGGGCTCCTTGCTTGTACAAATGCCAACTTGTACCAATATTTTGATGGACACCTATCCCTATTTTAATGTATGTCATGTATTTTATTTCTGGATTAAATGTGTTATATGTGAGCTACTGGGTAACGCCATTTTGTTACCACACCACTCCATTCTGCTTGCTGTTGTCTCTTGGCTTTAGGGCCACCCTATTGGTAACAAAGGCTAGCTGATACTCGAAGAAGCGCCTAGGGGGTGTCTGTCACCAATCACTTGTATAAATCTTTGATTGGCCTAACTACGGGCATTGAAAACTTTTATCAAACTCATGGGGTAAAATTCCCTTGTTGCAACTAAACAGGGTCAGGGGAGGGTAATCAGGGGTTATGGAATATAATAAAATACAATTATTTTATATGCATATTATTCGTTATTTATTTGTAATGATGATGCTAAGTATTTTAGAAACAATATTTTTGCAAGTGCCAAATATAGAAATGAGGGTGGATTGAAGCTCATTCTTCCTCATGATGTAAGATGGAATACAATGGTTAACTGTCTGAATTCTTACATTAAGCGTTGGTCAATTCTTATGAAAGTGTGTGAAGGAAACCGTGAACAAATTGATGAGATTGTTTATAACAAGTTATCAACGTTGGGCTGAAGAGAAATCCAGAACAATTATTTAACCGCCTGAAGCCCAGCTCAGTAGCCCTTGACATGGTTCAAAAAGATAGCTGCACCATTTCCAATGCTGAAGATGTGTGGAAATAAATTAGAGGATAGTTTGAAGGAATTCAAGCTGGACAAACCATGCATGAAGAAATTTTTTAACCGCCATAATAAAGCATTGGCACCTGCAAACTTTTTCGCTTACTTAATGGACCCACGTTACTGTGGTAGTTGTCTAATTGCTGGAAAAAAAGTTAGAAGCATTTAAGTTTGCCAAAGAAAAATATCCACATTCAAATACCCTTCTACCAACACTACTCAAGTTCCAAGCAAAATCAACCCCCGTTTAATGACCTGTTGTTTGACCATGATGTTGTGTCAACACTAGAGATGTGCACTTGAAATTTTTCGGGTTTTGTGTTTTGGTTTTGGGTTCGGTTCCGCGGCCGTGTTTTGGGTTCGACCGCGTTTTGGCAAAACCTCACCGAATTTTTTTTGTCGGATTCGGGTGTGTTTTGGATTCGGGTGTTTTTTTCAAAAAACACTAAAAAACAGCTTAAATCATAGAATTTGGGGGTCATTTTGATCCCAAAGTATTATTAACCTCAAAAACCATAATTTCCACTCATTTTCAGTCTATTCTGAACACCTCACACCTCACAATATTATTTTTAGTCCTAAAATTTGCACCGAGGTCGCTGGATGACTAAGCTAAGCGACTCTAGTGGCCGACACAAACACCTGGCCCATCTACGAGTGGCACTGCAGTGTCACGCAGGATGGCCCTTCCAAAAAACACTCCCCAAACAGCACATGACGCAAAGAAGAAAAAAAGAGGCGCAATGAGGTAGCTGTGTGAGTAAGCTAAGCGACCCTAGTGGCCGACACAAACACCTGGCCCATCTAGGAGTGTCACTGCAGTGTCACGCAGGATGGCCCTTCCAAAAAACACTCCCCAAACAGCACATGACGCAAAGAAGAAAAAAAGAGGCGCAATGAGGTAGCTGTGTGAGTAAGATAAGCGACCCTAGTGGCCGACACAAACACCTGGCCCATCTAGGAGTGGCACTGCAGTGTCACGCAGGATGGCCCTTCCAAAAAACACTCCCCAAACAGCACATGACGCAAAGAAGAAAAAAAGAGGCGCAATGAGGTAGCTGTGTGAGTAAGATAAGCGACCCTAGTGGCCGACACAAACACCTGGCCCATCTAGGAGTGGCACTGCAGTGTAACGCAGGATGGCCCTTCCAAAAAACACTCCCCAAACAGCACATGACGCAAAGAAGAAAAAAAGAGGCGCAATGAGGTAGCTGTGTGAGTAAGCTAAGCGACCCTAGTGGCCGACACAAACACCTGGCCCATCTAGGAGTGGCACTGCAGTGTCACGCAGGATGGCCCTTCCAAAAAACACTCCCCAAACAGCACATGACGCAAAGAAAAAAAGAGGCGCAATGAGGTAGCTGTGTGAGTAAGATAAGCGACCCTAGTGGCCGACACAAACACCTGGCCCATCTAGGAGTGGCACTGCAGTGTCACGCAGGATGGCCCTTCCAAAAAACACTCCCCAAACAGCACATGACGCAAAGAAGAAAAAAAGAGGCGCAATGAGGTAGCTGTGTGAGTAAGATAAGCGACCCTAGTGGCCGACACAAACACCTGGCCCATCTAGGAGTGTCACTGCAGTGTCACGCAGGATGGCCCTTCCAAAAAACACTCCCCAAACAGCACATGACGCAAAGAAGAAAAAAAGAGGCGCAATGAGGTAGCTGTGTGAGTAAGATAAGCGACCCTAGTGGCCGACACAAACACCTGGCCCATCTAGGAGTGGCACTGCAGTGTAACGCAGGATGGCCCTTCCAAAAAACACTCCCCAAACAGCACATGACGCAAAGAAGAAAAAAAGAGGCGCAATGAGGTAGCTGTGTGAGTAAGCTAAGCGACCCTAGTGGCCGACACAAACACCTGGCCCATCTAGGAGTGGCACTGCAGTGTCACGCAGGATGGCCCTTCCAAAAAACACTCCCCAAACAGCACATGACGCAAAGAAAAAAAGAGGCGCAATGAGGTAGCTGTGTGAGTAAGCTAAGCGACCCTAGTGGCCGACACAAACACCTGGCCCATCTAGGAGTGGCACTGCAGTGTCACGCAGGATGGCCCTTCCAAAAAACACTCCCCAAACAGCACATGACGCAAATAAAAATGAAAGAAAAAAGAGGTGCAAGATGGAATTGTCCTTGGGCCCTCCCACCCACCCTTATGTTGTATAAACAGGACATGCACACTTTAACCAACCCATCATTTCAGTGACAGGGTCTGCCACACGACTGTGACTGAAATGACGGGTTGGTTTGGACCCCCACCGAAAAAGAAGCAATTAATCTCTCCTTGCACAAACTGGCTCTACAGAGGCCTAAGATGTCCCTCCCACAAGTTCGTGTACTCCGAAAGAGTGTCAATTAGTCCCCTGGCTCACCTTGTCAGCAGATTGTGGCGTACTGAGGTTACTGTCCAGAAAATGTGGAGTGGAGGCAATTGCTGCTGGTCAATGTCTCCACGGAGGAATTGATTATAATTAATTTTAATGAACATCATCTTCTCCACATTTTCTGGAAGTAACCTCGTACGCCAATTGCTGACAAGGTGAGCGGCGGCACTAAACACTCTTTCGGAGTACACACTTGTGGGAGGGCAACTTAGGTAGAATAAAGCCAGTTTGTGCAAGGGCCTCCAAATTGCCTCTTTTTCCTGCCAGTATAAGTACGGACTGTCTGACGTGCCTACTTGGATGCGGTCACTCATATAATCCTCCACCATTCTTTCAATGGTGAGAGAATCATATGCAGTGACAGTAGACGACATGTCCGTAATCGTTGTCAGGTCCTTCAGTCCGGACCAGATGTCAGCATCAGCAGTCGCTCCAGACTGCCCTGCATCACCGCCAGCGGGTGGGCTCGGAATTCTGAGCCTTTTCCTCGCACCCCCAGTTGCGGGAGAATGTGAAGGAGGAGATGTTGACAGGTCGCGTTCCGCTTGACTTGACAATTTTGTCACCAGCAGGTCTTTGAACCCCAGCAGACTTGTGTCTGCCGGAAAGAGAGATCCAAGGTAGGTTTTAAATCTAGGATCGAGCACGGTGGCCAAAATGTAGTGCTCTGATTTCAACAGATTGACTACCCGTGAATCCTTGTTAAGCGAATTAAGGGCTCCATCCACAAGTCCCACATGCCTAGCGGAATCGCTCCCTTTGAGCTCCTCCTTCAATGCCTCCAGCTTCTTCTGCAAAAGCCTGATGAGGGGAATGACCTGACTCAGGCTGGCAGTGTCTGAACTGACTTCACGTGTGGCAAGTTCAAAAGGTTGCAGAACCTTGCACAACGTTGAAATCATTCTCCACTGCGCTTGAGACAGGTACATTCCACCTCCTATATCGTGCTCAATTGTATAGGCTTGAATGGCCTTTTGCTGCTCCTCCAACCTCTGAAGCATATAGAGGGTTGAATTCCACCTCGTTACCACTTCTTGCTTCAGATGATGGCAGGGCAGGTTCAGGCGTTTTTGGTGGTGCTCCAGTCTTCTGTACGTGGTGCCTGTACGCCGAAAGTGTCCCGCAATTCTTCTGGCCACCGACAGCATCTCTTGCACGCCCCTCTCGTTTTTTTAAAAATTCTGCACCACCAAATTCAAGGTATGTGCAAAACATGGGACGTGCTGGAATTTGCCCAGATTTAATGCACACACAATATTGCTGGCGTTGTCCGATGCCACAAATCCACAGGAGAGTCCAATTGGGGTAATCCATTCCGCGATGATCTTCCTCAGTTGCCGTAAGAGGTTTTCAGCTGTGTGCGTATTCTGGAAACCGGTGATACAAAGCGTAGCCTGTCTAGGAAAGAGTTGGCGTTTGCGAGATGCTGCTACTGGTGCCGCCGCTGCTGTTCTTGCGGCGGGAGTCCATACATCTACCCAGTGGGCTGTCACAGTCATATAGTCCTGACCCTGCCCTGCTCCACTTGTCCACATGTCCGTGGTTAAGTGGACATTGGGTACAACTGCATTTTTTAGGACACTGGTGAGTCTTTTTCTGACGTCCGTGTACATTCTCGGTATCGCCTGCCTAGAGAAGTGGAACCTAGATGGTATTTGGTAACGGGGGCACACTACCTCAAGAAATTGTCTAGTTCCCTGTGAACTAACGGCGGATACCGGACGCACGTCTAACACCAACATAGTTGTCAAGGCCTCAGTTATCCGCTTTGCAACAGGATGACTGCTGTGATATTTCATCTTCCTCGCAAAGGACTGTTGGACAGTCAATTGCTTGGTGGAAGTAGTAAAAGTGGGCTTACGACTTTCCCTCTGGGATGACCATCGACTCCCAGCAGCAACAACAGCAGCGCCAGCAGCAGTAGGCGTTACACGCAAGGATGCATCGGAGGAATCCCAGGCAGGAGAGGACTCGTCAGAATTGCCAGTGACATGGCCTGCAGGACTATTGGCATTCCTGGGGAAGGAGGAAATTGACACTGAGGGAGTTGGTGGGGTGGTTTGCGTGAGCTTGGTTACAAGAGGAAGGGATTTACTGGTCAGTGGACTGCTTCCGCTGTCGCCCAAAGTTTTTGAACTTGTCACTGACTTATTATGAATGCGCTGCAGGTGATGTATAAGGGAGGATGTTCCGAGGTGGTTAACGTCCTTACCCCTACTTATTACAGCTTGACAAAGGCAACACACGGCTTGACAAATGTTGTCCGCATTTCTGTTGAAATACTTCCACACCGAAGAGCTGATTTTTTTGGTATTTTCACCAGGCATGTCAATGGCCCTATTCCTCCCACGGACAACAGGTGTCTCCCCGGGTGCCTGACTTAAACAAACCACCTCACCATCAGAATCCTCCTTGTCAATTTCCTCCCCAGCGCCAGCAACACCCATATCCTCCTCATCCTGGTGTACTTCAACACTGACATCTTCAATCTGACTATCAGGAACTGGACTGTGGGTGCTCCTTCCAGCACTTGCAGGGGGCGTGCAAATGGTGGAAGGCGCATGCTCTTCACGTCCAGTGTTGGGAAGGTCAGGCATCGCAACCGACACAATTGGACTCTCCTTGTGGATTTGGGATTTCGAAGAACGCACAGTTCTTTGCGGTGCTTTTGCCAGCTTGAGTCTTTTCATTTTTCTAGCGAGAGGCTGAGTGCTTCCATCCTCATGTGAAGCTGAACCACTAGCCATGAACATAGTTCCTTGCCACTCCGTGTGGTAAATGGCATATTGGCAAGTTTACGCTTCTCCTCCGACAATTTTATTTTAGATTTTGGAGTCCTTTTTTTACTGATATTTGGTGTTTTGGATTTTACATGCTCTGTACTATGACATTGGGCATCGGCCTTGGCAGACGACGTTGCTGGCATTTCATCGTCTCGGCCATGACTAGTGGCAGCAGCTTCAGCACGAGGTGGAAGTGGATCTTGATCTTTCCCTAATTTTGGAACCTCAACATTTTTGTTCTCCATATTTTAATAGGCACAACTAAAAGGCACCTCAGGTAAACAATGGAGATGGATGGATACTAGTATACTAATGGATGGACGAGCGACTGCCGACACAGAGGTAGCTACAGCCGTGGACTACCGTACTGTGTCTGCTGCTAATATAGACTGGATGATAATGAGATGAAGTTATATATATATATATATATATATATATATATAATATCACTAGTACTGCAGCCGGACAGGTATATATATTTATTATGTAATGACTGATGACGGACCTGCTGGACACTGTCAGCTCAGCAGCACCGCAGACTGCTACAGTAAGCTACTATAGTAGTATGTATCAAGAAGAAAGAAAAAAAAAACCACGGGTAGGTGGTATACAATTATGGATGGACCAGCGACTGCCGACACAGAGGTAGCTACAGCCGTGGACTACCGTACTGTGTCTGCTGCTAATATAGACTGGATGATAATGAGATGAACTTAATATATATATATATATATATATATATATATATATATAATATCACTAGTACTGCAGCCGGACAGGTATATATATTTATTATGTAATGACTGATGACGGACCTGCTGGACACTGTCAGCTCAGCAGCACCGCAGACTGCTACAGTAAGCTACTATAGTAGTATGTATCAAGAAGAAAGAGAAAAAAAAAACCACGGGTAGGTGGTATACAATTATGGATGGACCAGCGACTGCCGACACAGAGGTAGCTACAGCCGTGGACTACCGTACTGTGTCTGCTGCTAATATAGACTGGATGATAATGAGATGAAATTAATATATATATATATATATATATATATATATAATATCACTAGTACTGCAGCCGGACAGGTATATATATTTATTATGTAATGACTGATGACGGACCTGCTGGACACTGTCAGCTCAGCAGCACCGCAGACTGCTACAGTAAGCTACTATAGTAGTATGTATCAAGAAGAAAGAGAAAAAAAAAACCACGGGTAGGTGGTATACAATTATGGATGGACCAGCGACTGCCGACACAGAGGTAGCTACAGCCGTGGACTACTGTACTGTGTCTGCTGCTAATATAGACTGGATACCCACGTTATATATTTTATCCGCTGCCCTTGCGGATTGTATTACGTGGGGAAAACTGTGAGACAATTCCGTGAGCGTATGGCTTTACATAGGTCAGCCATTAGAGCAGCCCTAGCGGGTGAAAGTCAAACACAACCTGTGGCAAGACACTTTGCTAAGATGAAACATAATCTTTCTTGTTTAAAATACAAAATAATAGACCAACAGCCGGAGAATATTCGAGGGGGGAATCGGGATAAGTTGTTACTACAACGGGAGGCTAGGTGGATTCACCGCCTCAACACATTGGCCCCAGGAGGCTTAAATGAGCAATTATTATTAAATTGCTTTATTTAGCCTGGTAAAAATTAATCCATATAATTGTTTAAGTATGCAGTCATGTCTTTGTAATATAGGTCTATAGTAAGATGATCAGCTATAACGAGCCACACTTGCCAACAATGTCCGGTATTTGCACATGCACTTTATATAGCACAATGTGTTATACTGTATGCTTTTGTATTGATGCGTCTCCTAGGTTACTGGGACGCTGACATGGGCGGGAGCGCGCCGCACGGTGCGTGCGGGATGACGTCATCTTTCCCTGCCAGCGCATCCGGGCCGGAGAAGACACGACATGTGGTGGAGGGTAAGCTATAAAAGTTTGTATTTTTAATGTATGTATTTGGGTCTGACGAAAGTTGGAATACAACTGAAACGTTACCGCAGCAAAAAGAGCCTGGTCTCTGCTTTATTTCTTAAGTGAAGTCCCGCCGGAGTGCCATCTGACCATATGGTATATATATATGTTTGCACAGCAGCAAGGATAGGCACCGGGGGCAGTTGCAGCTGATAACAGAGTGCCGGTTACTAGTGGAGTTATATTGTCTGTGAATTCTATGCTGACACCGTGAGTGAGAGCATAGAGCACAGAATCAACAAGGCACCGTTCTTTATTATCATACCGCTTCAGCCTGACACCCTTTCTTTCTTCACGTTGGTACTGGTGAGAGTTTGGAGGTGAATATGTCACGTGGTGGTGAAGTTGCGGATACAAGTGGATTCCGGCAGATAGATGTGGCAGCGTGTGAAACATGGTCGTTTTCGGATGCGGATGCTGACACTATCAGATTCAAGGAGGATCTAGCCACGGCTGGTGGCACAGATAGCAATGATCTCCTTTTTACAAAATTACTGTGACTGCACAAGAAACAAGTGGATTTTTACATGCATGGGGTCACCTTATCGGACTATCACAGAAACCGACAAATCCCACGAGGCTTTAGAGTCCGGAACACTCCGACCATAGGCAGACATAATGCAGAGTTCTGCCGTAAGTGGGTCGGCATTCTTAACAAGTGTAGTCTGGACTTAATTTTGTTGGTTATAGAGGAGGCAACCCGAGAGTTGAACCTCTTGAAAGATATGACATCAGCATTTGAAACCAAATTTGTACCCATCCTTACTGCGGATGCAGAAAACAAGTGGATGGAGAAATTGGCCACCCAGGTGGAAACTTATAAACAGGATCTGGTAAAGTTTAAACGACAAAAACTTACCACAGTGCAAAAGGATTACCAGGAAGGAAGAGTTTATAATTGGGTGAATAATCCCTCAGGAGGGGGACAACCTAGAAGATATAATAGGTACAGGACCCGCAGGGGACAATTTTCAGAAACATCTAGCGGTGAGGGTACGTCACAGAGTGACAATGAAACTGCAAAAGGAGCCCGCGGGAGGAAACCCCCTTTAGGGATGAATACCCGTGCTATGCTGGGCCCAAAAAAAGACAGTACACCAGACGGGGCAAGCAGCACCAAAGGATCAGTAAAAAAAGTCACCAAACCAAAGAAGACAATAACTTAGTATTTAATTTATCAAAACGTTCTTTGACACCTGACGAACTTTCACTGCTGAACAAGGGACTTTCATTTATTCCTGTGACTGCCTTCAATGAATTCCAATGGAAGGTCGATACCTATCAGGTTAACAGACGCTTGAGATTACAGGAACATTTCTCAAGTACCCAGAATATCACCAGAGAGACTAACGTACCTATTAAAATAAAACCGAAGTCTAACTTTGATCCATCAAGCAACAATGCCTCTTTGAGATGTTTCGCTAGGGTACTGGACTCTAAGACTTTAGAGTCTGTAAAATCACACAAGGAGTACAGAGATAACTTAACGAAGGGTGAAAGAGAAGCCCTAAACACACTTAGTACAGATCAGCGTATAGTGATCCGTCCAGCGGACAAGGGAGGGGGCATTGTTGTGCAGGATATTCAGCAATACAGGGAAGAGGCATACAGGCAATTGAATGATCCTGTAGTCTACAGGCAACTGCAGAGAGACCCCACACAAAAATATAATGAGGAATTAAGGGGTGTGCTCAAGCAGGCTGTGGAAAACAGTATCATCACCCCTGCGGTATCCGAGGCTCTTGCACAGGACCACCCGGTGGCACCAGTATTTTATACTATTCCTAAAATACACAAGGATATGCAGGTGCCACCGGGTCGTCCCATTATATCAGCTAGGGATTCAGTGTTTTATAAGGTGTCTCAGTACCTTGATCACTTCTTTCAGCCAATAATACAGTCTCAGCCAACATATTTGAGAGATACTACAGCTCTCATTACGAAGTTGGCACAGTTGGCAAAATTGCCTGCGAATTGTCTATTGTGTACCTTGGACGTGGTCAGCCTCTACACCAATATCCCTCACGATAGGGGTGTAGAGGCGGCCAGACGTCTACTGTCCACAAGTATGTCATATAACGGACCGGATCTGTTGTTTTTTCTTGATTTATTATATCTTACTTTGGAAAGAAACTACTTCTTATTTGATGGTGGGTGGTTTGAGCAGAGGCAGGGGTGCGCAATGGGCAGTTGTGTCTCCCCTGCCTTTGCGAACTGCTTTATGTTTGAAGTAGAAAAGGATTTATTTTTTTCCAACCCTAATGTGGCCAATAAGATTTTATTTTTTGTCAGATATATAGATGATCTGTTTCTTATCTGGCAGGGCACACAGGAAGAGTTTGACACAACATTGGCAGACATTAATTCTGGAGATGCAAATATTAAATTTACAGCTACAACCAGTACTAACCAGGTTGATTACTTGGATGTGACCATCTCTGTAAGAGAAGGATATATCCATACCAGTCTATATAAAAAAATGACAGATAGGAATACACTTCTGCACGCTGCGAGTTTCCATCCTCCCTCAAATAAATACAGTTTACCGTATTCACAATTTCTCAGGGTCCACAGAATATCGGACGATATAGTTAAGACTGAGTCTGAGATCCACGATATGGCCCTGAGATTTCAATCTAGAGGTTATGATTGGGATGAACTGATGTATACTAAAACATTAGTTTTGAACATGAACAGAAAAGAATTATTGCGGCAAGGCAATAATACTAAAAAATCATTAGTGGATCAAATCCCATTTGTACAGAGATGGTCCACTGTCAGCAACCAGGTTAAAAAACATGTGAGAAATGCTTGGCCGGTAGTGACAACGGATAAAGATTTACCTGCACTTAAAGGAAAATCCTTACTGTCCAGTTATACCAGGAATAGAAATCTTAAAGATTCACTGGTACACAATGACATTTCAAGCTTTAAGTTAGCCCCAGTAGTAACGTTTTTAACTAAGAAACCAGGGTGCTATAGGTGCATAGGCTGCACGACCTGCAGCTATATGGAAGTGGGCCAAGGCTTTTCACACCCACACACAGGTAAATACATCAAAATTGATAAGATCTTAACTTGTACACATACCCACGTTATATATTTTATCCGCTGCCCTTGCGGATTGTATTACGTGGGGAAAACTGTGAGACAATTCCGTGAGCGTATGGCTTTACATAGGTCAGCCATTAGAGCAGCCCTAGCGGGTGAAAGTCAAACACAACCTGTGGCAAGACACTTTGCTAAGATGAAACATAATCTTTCTTGTTTAAAATACAAAATAATAGACCAACAGCCGGAGAATATTCGAGGGGGGAATCGGGATAAGTTGTTACTACAACGGGAGGCTAGGTGGATTCACCGCCTCAACACATTGGCCCCAGGAGGCTTAAATGAGCAATTATTATTAAATTGCTTTATTTAGCCTGGTAAAAATTAATCCATATAATTGTTTAAGTATGCAGTCATGTCTTTGTAATATAGGTCTATAGTAAGATGATCAGCTATAACGAGCCACACTTGCCAACAATGTCCGGTATTTGCACATGCACTTTATATAGCACAATGTGTTATACTGTATGCTTTTGTATTGATGCGTCTCCTAGGTTACTGGGACGCTGACATGGGCGGGAGCGCGCCGCACGGTGCGTGCGGGATGACGTCATCTTTCCCTGCCAGCGCATCCGGGCCGGAGAAGACACGACATGTGGTGGAGGGTAAGCTATAAAAGTTTGTATTTTTAATGTATGTATTTGGGTCTGACGAAAGTTGGAATACAACTGAAACGTTACCGCAGCAAAAAGAGCCTGGTCTCTGCTTTATTTCTTAAGTGAAGTCCCGCCGGAGTGCCATCTGACCATATGGTATATATATATGTTTGCACAGCAGCAAGGATAGGCACCGGGGGCAGTTGCAGCTGATAACAGAGTGCCGGTTACTAGTGGAGTTATATATATATATATATATATATAATATCACTAGTACTGCAGCCGGACAGGTATATATATTTATTATGTAATGACTGATGACGGACCTGCTGGACACTGTCAGCTCAGCAGCACCGCAGACTGCTACAGTAAGCTACTATAGTAGTATGTATCAAGAAGAAAGAGAAAAAAAAAAACACGGGTAGGTGGTATACAATTATGGATGGACCAGCGACTGCCGACACAGAGGTAGCTACAGCCGTGGACTACCGTACTGTGTCTGCTGCTAATATAGACTGGATGATTATGAGATGAAATTAATATATATATATATAATATCACTAGTACTGCAGCCGGACAGGTATATATATTTATTATGTAATGACTGATGACGGACCTGCTGGACACTGTCAGCTCAGCAGCACCGCAGACTGCTACAGTAAGCTACTATAGTAGTATGTATCAAGAAGAAAGAAAAAAAAAAAAACACGGGTAGGTGGTATACATATACAATTATATATATATTATATACAATTATATATATATATATATATATATATATATATATATATATTAAACTGGTGGTGATTAATTAAACTGGTGGTCAGGTCACTGGTCACACTATCAGCAACTTGCAAGTAGTACTCCTAAGCAGACAATCACAATATATACTGGTGGTCAGTGTGGTCACAATGGCAGTGTGGCACTCTGGCAGCAGAGTGCCAGCAAAAGTGTGCACTGTACGTTAAAATATGTACTCCTGCTCTCAGACTCTAACTGCTCCCCACTGTCTCCCCCACAAGTCAGATATACAGTCACACTATCACTTCAGCAAGTAGTAGTACTCCTCCTAATGCTCCCCAAAATTACTAAAGTAAATAATACTGTGTCTCTCTCTACTCTAGTCTCACTCTCTATAAACGGAGAGGACGCCAGCCACGTCCTCTCCCTATCAATCTCAATGCACGTGTGAAAATGGCGGCGACGCGCGGCTCCTTATATAGAATCCGAGTCTCGCGATAGAATCCGAGCCTCGCGAGAATCCGACAGCGGGATGATGACGTTCGGGCGCGCTCGGGTTAACCGAGCAAGGCGGGAAGATCCGAGTCGCTCAGACCCGTGTAAAAAAACCTGAAGTTCGGGCGGGTTCGGTTTCCGAGGAACCGAACCCGCTCATCTCTAGTCAACACTGGCACCAACAGAAACTTCTGTTTCTTTTTATGGCATTCAGTAAACATGTGTAGGCTTTATTCAAATTTGCAAATCAGGCAAGGCAAATGACAACTATTGTAACTTTTATTACAATATTTATTTAATATTTATTTATTTATTTATTATTATTTATTTATTGAATCATTGCTGTTCAGTGGCGGAACTAACGAGCGGTGGGCCCAGGTGCGACAAAATGCTTTGGGCCCCCCATCCCATCCAAGTCCACCCCCTCACCCCTGGAGAGGATCTGGTGAGGGGGACCTGCTCAGGGCCAGAGAAATGGATACCTAGCAACAGTGCCGTAACTAGACATTTTAGCACTGTGTGCAAGAAACGGCATCGGAGCCCCACCCCTGCATGCAAAACAGGGGCAGTGCGCGCCGTAGGCGCGCGCAAAAATACATAGTGGCGTGGCTTCGTGGGGAAGGGGTGTGGCCACAAAATAATAGCAATTCATAAAACGGTGCACAGTAGTCTCCATTATTCAAATTACGCCGCACAGTAACACTACTACACCAGGTAGAGACCCTTTTACACCTTACGGCAGACAGATTCCTCTTTTTAGACATTACAGCAGACAGCGTCCCCTTTTTACACATTACGGCAGACAGCGTCCCCCTTTTTACACATAACGGCAGACAGCGTACCCTTTTTACGCATAGCGGCAGACAGCGTGCACTTTTTACACATAACGGCAGACAGCGTACCTTTTTACACATAACGGCAGACAGCGTGCCCTTGTTACACATAGCGGCAGACAGCGTACACTTTTTACACATAACGGCAGACAGCGTGCCCTTTTTACACATAACGGCAGACAGCGTCCCCTTTTTACACATTACGGCAGACAGCGTGCCCTTGTTACACATTACGGCAGACAGCATGCCCTTGTTACACATTACGGCAGACAGCGTGCCCTTGTTACACATTACGGCAGGCAGATTCCCCCTTTTTACACATTGCAGCAGGCAGATTCCCCCTTTTTACACATTGCGGCAGGCAGATTCCCCCTTCTTACACATTGCGGCAGGCAGATTCCCCCTTTTTACACATTGGGGCAGGCTGATTCCCCCTTTTTTCACATTGGGGCAGGCTGATTCCCCCTTTTTACACATTGCGGCAGGCAGATTCCCCCTTTTTACACATTGCGGCAGGCAGATTCCCCCTTTTTACACATTGCGGCAAGCAGATTCCCCCTTTTTACACATTGTGGCAGACAGTCCCCCTTTTTGTAGAAAGAAAGATAAGAAAGAAAAGAAAAGAAAGAAAGAAAGAAAGAAAGAAAGAAAGAAAGAAAGAAAGAAAGAAAGAAAGAAAGAAGAATTATACTTATCCTCTCCGCTGGCTCAGGCTCCTCGGTGCAGCTTCTGGCAGAGATCCCGGGCAGGAGAGAAGGAGGAGGAGGGAGGTGGAGGAGGGAGCCGCAGCAGCGCTGTGTTATTGGTGGAGGCGCTGCTGCTGCTGCCCCTCTGCTTCACTATAGGCTGTTCTCGGAAGACAGCCTATAGTGAAGCAGAGGGCCAGCAGCAGAAGTGCCTCAACCAGTAGTAAAGCGCTGCTGCGGCTCCCTCCTCCACCTCCCTCCTCCTCCTTCTCCCCCGTACCGCTGCTCCTCTCCTCTTCTCTCCGGGCGGCTGTGTGCTGCGGGCAGCGGATGCCCGCAGCACACAGCGGTATGTAATGAGTCAGTTTGACTCATTACATGCTTTGGGCCCCTGCACAGAGGCGGGCCCCAGTGCAACGCACTGGTTGCACTGGCGGTAGTTCCGCCTCTGTTGCTGTTTCTTTTCTATTGCAGTTTGTGATTTGTGTGTAGTTTGCTGTGCCATGCCATGATTCATGGTGACACTGTCAAGTCATTTAAATTAAAAATATTAAAGTTACAATATTGTAAAAGAACTTTGTATTATTGTTTTTACTTGGTTTATTTGTTTACTTGATCATTTTTCTAAAAATCCAATTTCAATAAAAAAAAATAATGTTTTTTTCCCCCATCCTGGATTATATTCTGTTTGCAATAATACTTACACTGTGTTTTAAAATAGTATAACATGCTGTATTTTGATTGATGCTGGTGGATGCACTTTCCTGCGGATTATGATATCCATGCAATTATTCCAAAGGGGCGATTCAACTTTCTTTTAACTGTAAAGAAAAATCTGCATTTTCAGTGCTGTGAGTTGCCAGCAGACAGTCCTTATGCCAGTGACTTGCACCCATCACTTTTAATTGAATTACTCCCAAAGTATTTGCAAAACAGTTAAGCAATTGCAAAATCTATGTATTGAGGGGCTAATTCAACAAGGAATGCAAAACTGCAAAAATTGCGAAAATACGTAACATCTGAGACAAAAAATACAAAATCTGAGACAAAAAATACAACTTCTGAGACGTAGCAAAAACTGCGTATGCACTACGAAAAGTAGGTGTGTAGGGGGCGTACTAAAGGGCTGGACTCGCAAAAACTACGAGCAGGGGCGTGTTGTGGGAGTATGCAGATTTTAGATAGGCGGGGTATACGCATTGTTTGCAACTGAACGCACATTTATGGTGTGCAGTTTCTGAGTGACTACAGGTTTACCTTAAAATATGCACAAGCTGACTTAAGGGGGGTACTCACGGAGCGATATTCTAAGCAATCTGACTAGATTGCTTAGAATATCAGCCTGATCGCTCCGTGAGTACCCCTTACAGCGATAGCGATGCACAGCCCCGCGCATCGCTATCGCTGCTGCTAGATTGGCCTGCATGCAGGCCAATCTAGCGGGTCGCTCACTTCACCCGCGGGGTGAAGTGAGCGGCCCCCCGTCTCCCCCCGCACGCTCAGCACAGATCGCTCATGCATCGGCCCGTGGGTACTGGGCTTTAAGTTGTAAAACGTTCGATGTATACTGCAATCATTGCTTCATTACACCCAGCTGAAGCAGCTCACACTGCTGACCACAATTCACTTAATTCAGCTGCATTGAAACTTCACAACATGTAAGGGATCATTAAACTATTTAACACATGTATTACTCTAAAATATATGTTAGTAGTAACCTAATAATTCTTTAAGTTAATAACAATGCAGGTTTGTCAAGAACACAATTGTTTTCCTACAAACATGTACAATAACATTTACAAGCAAGTATTTTTTTTATTGTTTGGTTAATGGCTTTTTGTTTAAAAGCTGAGTTTTTTTTCTGATTTAAAGCAACAAACAATTATTATCTTCAAAAATCATACCAACATACATGTGTAAGTTTTTTTTTTCTCTTGACAAAGAAACATATGTTCAACAACATCACCACAATAATTGTGATTTTGTGGACATTTTAATTATGCACCACTTTTTTTTCTTTTCAATATTTTCACATTAAACAATAACATAAGGAATGTTAATACAGTTTGAGTATCCCATATCCAAATCTTCCGAAATACGGAATATTCCGAAATACGGACTTCTTTGAGTGAGATTGAGATAGTGAAACCTTTGTTTTCTGATGGCTCAA
Organism: Pseudophryne corroboree; assembly: GCF_028390025.1. Classification (NCBI taxonomy): domain Eukaryota; kingdom Metazoa; phylum Chordata; class Amphibia; order Anura; family Myobatrachidae; genus Pseudophryne; species Pseudophryne corroboree. The sequence continues at coordinate 242,818,245 of NC_086447.1, read as the reverse complement.
TGTACACAAACTTTGTTTAATACACAAAGTTATTAAACATATTGTATTAAATGACCTTCAGGCTGTGTATATAAGGTGTATATGAAACATAAATGAATTGTGTGAATGTATACACACTTTGTAACATAAATGCATTCTGTGCTTAGATTTAGGTCCCATCACCTTGATATCTCATTATGGTATGCAATTATTCCAAAATACGGAAAAATCCCATATCCAAAATACCTCTGGTCCCAAGCATTTTGGATAAGGGAGACTCAACCTGTAATAACAACAAAGAAACATTAATATGTCATGTAAGTAGACTTTCAACATAAAAAACCCTCTTTTTTTCCCTTTTGCCGTCTGCGTTTGTGGATTCACCAGCGGAAGTAGAGTGTCTTGTTGTTCGACGCATCCTGTCAGTAGGCATGGTTGGCTCAATGTTATGTGTGGCTGATGTTAAATTGTGACATCAGAAACCTTTACGCAAAAAATGCGACTAAGTGTAAGTTTTTTCGCATAAAATGCGGAATTTTAAATCTCATCGCAAAGTTTACTAATTTGACAAGTCCACCTTTTTTTTGTAACATTAAATTAGTGTTACAGATTTTCCATTTGGGCCTGCTTTCGCAATTTTGCGATTGGTCGCAGTTTTTGCTAATTTGTACTTTTTACGATCATTACTGAATTAGCCCCTGAATGAGAAGCCAGGATCATCCAAAGCAGTCCAATAAGAACACATACAGTGGTGCTTGAAAGTTTGTGAAACTTTTACAATTTTTATATTTTATATTTCTGCTGGAATTTGGTCTAAAACTACCTCAGATTTTCACATAAGTCATAAAAGTAGATACATAGAACCAAATGAGACAAACCATTTAGATGTGATAATTTTTTTATTAAGGAAAATAATCCAATATCACACATCTGTGAGTGGCAAAAATAGGATTTTAATTACCTACCGGTAAATCCTTTTCTCGTAGTCCGTAGGGGATACTAGGAATCCAATTTAGTACCATGGGGTATAGACGGGTCCACTTGGAGCCATGGGCACTATAAAAGTTTGATAATGTGTGCTGGCTACTCTCTCTATGAACCTCCTACCAGACTCAGTCTAGGAAACTGTGCCCGAGGAGACGGACATACTTTGAGAGAAGGAAATAGATAAGGAAAGTGGTGACATTTTGAACCAGCACAACCAGAACAAGAGGAAAGCCATGCTAACCAAACTTAAAAACAGGACAGCAACAGCTGAACCAAACAGTACTTAAACAAGTAACCTTGCAGGAAGAACGAAGCACCAGGCGGGTGCCCAGTATCCCCTACGGACTACGAGAAAAGGATTTACTGGTAAGTAATTAAAATCCTATTTTCTCTTATGTCCTAGGGGAGACTGGAAATCCAATTTAGTACCATAAGGAAGTACCAAAGCTCCAAAACCAGATGGGAGAGTACTGAGGTTCCTGCAGAACAGATTGACCAAACTGAAGGTCCTCAGAGGCCAAGGTATTGAACTTGTAAAATTTGGCAAATGTGTTCAAACCCGACCAAATAACTGCTCGGCAGAGCTGTAATGCAGAGACACCCCAGGCAGCCACCCAAGAGGAACCTACCGACCTAGTAGAGTGGGCTTATACAGATTTCGGAATCGGCAAACCTGCTGTGGAATAAGCATGCTGGATAGTGAGCCTGATCCAGCGTGCAATTGACTGCTTTGAAGCAGGACATCCAATCATATTGGGATCATATAGAACGAACAGTGAGTCTGATTTCCTGTGACGAGCAGTTCGCTTTCCATATACCGTCATAGCTCTTACAACGTCCAAAGACTTTGAAGTAGCAGAGGCGTCAGTAACAACCGACACCACAATTGGCTAATTGATATGAAACGCCAACACTATCTTTGGAAGGAATTGCTGATGAGTCCTGAGTTCAGCTCTGTCCTCACGGAAAATCAAGTAGGGGCTCTTGTGAGACAACACCCCCAGCTCCAATATGTGCCTTGCTGTAAGATATTTTACGTCTGCCTCCTGTAACAGTTCAAACCAGTCCAATTGGAGGAATTTCAGAACCAAAATGAGATCCCAAGGTGCCGTGCGAGGCACAAAGGGAGGTTGGATATGAAAAACACCTTTCAAGAACATCTGAACCTCAGGGAGAGAAGCCAATTGTTTCGGAAAGAAAATAGACAAGGCTGAAATGTGAACTTTTATGGAGCCTAGGCGTAGGCCCACATCAACTCCCGACTGCAGAAAAAGCAGGAAACGTCCCAGATGAAATTCCACCGTAGAATATTGTCTGCTCTCACACCAAGAGACATATTTCTTCCAGATACAATGGTAATGTTTTGACAATACCCCCTTTCTGGCTTGGATCATAGTCAGGATGACCTTGTCAGGAATCCCTCTCCTGGCTAGAATCAACCGTTCAACTTCCATGCCGTCAAACGTAGCCATGGTAAGTCTTGATAGACGAATGGGCCCTTTTGCAGAAGCTCCTCTCAAAGAGGCAGAGGCCACGGATCTTCGATTAGCATCTCAAGAAGATCCGCATACCAGGCCCTTCGCGGCCAGTCTGGAGCAATGAGAATTGCTTGAACTCTTTCCCTTTTTATACTTTTGAGAATTTTTGGGATCAGAGGAATGGGAGGAAACAAGTACACCAGTCGGTAGGCCCACGGAGTTGTCAAGGCGTCGACCGCTACAGCTTGTGGGTCCCTCGACCTGGAATAATATCGCTTGAGCTTCTAGTTGAGTCGAGAGGCCATCATGTCGATCTATGGATAACCCCACCAACGCGTCAGCCACTGGAACACCTCCGGGTGAAGGCCCCATTCCACCAGGTGCAGGTCATGTCTGCTGAGGAAATCTGCTTCCCAGTTGTCTACTCCCGGAATGAAGATAGCTGACAACGCCACGGCGTGTTTTTCTGCCCAGAGGAGAATTCTTGACACCTCTGACTTTGCGGCCCTGCTTTTCGTTCCGCCTTGTAGGTTAATGTAAGACACTGCTGTCACATTGTCCGACTGAACTTGAATGGCCTGATTCTGAAGAAGAGATGAGGCCTGCAGAAGGGCATTGTAGATAGTTCTGAGTTCCAGGCTGTTTATTGGAAGAACTAATTCCTGACATGACCATCTTCCTTGAAACTGCACCCCCTGGGTAACTGCACCCCAACCTATGAGGCTTGCGTCTGTGGTTAGAAGAATTCATTTCTGAATCCCAAACCTTCGACCCTCGACTAGGTGAGAAGTTTGTAGCCACCACAAGAGGGAGATCCTGGCTTTTGGCGACAGACGAATCCTCTGATGCATGTGAAGATGCGATCTGGTCCATTTGTCCAACAGATCCAGCTGGAAACCTTCCATACTGAATTCCATACATCGTTAGAAGCCACCATTTTCCCCAGAAGGCGGATGCATAGGTGCAGTGAGATTCGGTTCGGCTTCAAGACAGCCTGAGCCATCGACTGGATTACCAATGCCTTTTCCAAGGGAAGGAACACTTTTTGAGACTCTGTGTCCAGTATCATTCCCAGGAAATGAAGCTTCTGCGTTGGTTCTAGGTGAGATTTCGGCAGGTTCAAAATCCACCCATGATCCAGGAGTAATCTGGTCGTGAGACCAGTGTTCTCCAACAACTGCTCCCTGGACGCATCCTTTATCAGAAGATCGTCCAGGTAAGCAATTACGTTTACTCCCTGTCTGCGGCGTAACATTATCATCTCTGCTATCATTTTGGTGAACACCCTCGGTACCATGGAGAGACCAAATGGCATGGCCTTAAACTGGTAGTGACAGTCCTGCAGTGCAAACTGTAGATAAGCCTGATGAGGTGGCCAGATCGGAATGTGAAGGTACGCATCCTTGACATCCAGAGATGCTAGGAATTCCCCCTCTTCCAGACCTGAGATCAGCACTCTCAGAGACTCCATCTTGAACTTGAACACTCATAAGTATGGGTTCAATGACTTGAGATTCAGAATCGGTCTTACCGAACCGTCCAATTTCGGAACAACAAACAAGCTGGAATAGTATCCCTTGTTTTGTAGATAAGGTCGAACTGGAACAATGACCTGGGTCTGTAACAGTTTTTGAATGGCTTCTTGTAAGGTTACTCTTGCTTCCTGTGAAACTGGAAAGCCTGATTTGAAGAATCTGTGAGGTGGGAGATCCTGGAACTCCAGTCTATAGCTCTGGGATATAATGTCTATGACCAAGGGATCTGGCAAGATCTTGTCCAGATGTGACTGAAGAATTTTATCCGGGCTCCCACCTGCCTGTCTCCCAGGCATCGCAGTCCACCGTCATGTGGAAGGCTTTGAGGAGGCAGAGCCAGAGCTCTGTTCCTGCGAATCAGCAGCTGCTGGTTTACGTAGTTTACCTTTAGCACCTCTGGCGGCGGTGGAAGATCCTCTGGTCTTGACCTAAAACTTTGCAGTCCGAAAGGACTGTAAATTTGGTCCTGAGTAGACCTTTCTAGCTGGCGGAGTTGCAGAAGGTAGATATGTGTATTTACCTGCAGTAGCTCGCGAAATCCACTAGTCGAGTTCATTGCCAAATAAGGCCTCACCTGTGAAAGGCAGGCCTTCCACACCATCTTGGAGTCCGCGTCAGCAGTCCACTGACGTAGCCACAATCCCCTGCGTGCCAACACTGCCATAGATGTGGTGCATGTATTAAGCAAACCTATCTCCTTAATGGCTTCCACCATAAAGTTCACAGAGTCTTGTATGTGTTGCAGGAGTAAAACTATTTCCTCTTGAGGTAAGGTGTCTAACCCCTCAATTAAATTACAAGACCATTTAGCAATGGCTCAAGTAATCCACCCACATGCAATAGTGGGTCTCTGGGCCACCCCTGCAGCTGTATACAAAGATTTGAGTGTAGTCTCAATCTTATGAACGGTTGCATCCTTTAGGGAGGCTACACCAGGCACAGGTAGTTCTATTTTACGTGAGAGCCTTGAGACTGATGTATCCACTATCGGTGGATTTTCCCTATCCTCAGGAGGGAAAGGAAAAGATGATAATAACCGTCTAGGAATTTGAAATTTCTTATCTGGATTAACCCATGGTTCTTCAAACAGGGTAATTAGTTCCTTTGACACAGGAAAAGTGGCTGAGGATCTTTTTTTTATATTAAAGTAAGATTCCTCACACTCCTCTGTCACCTTATCAGGGATATTTAGGACTTCTCTGATAGAATCAATGAGAGCCTCTACACCCTGCGACAGAGTACTCTCCCCTACCTCTATGTCCATCAGGGATGTGCAGTGAGCTAAATAGCTCAGGAGGCACTGGCTAGCACCAGAGCCAAATTTACATGCAATATATGAGCCAAAGTGTACATTTGGGCATTATACATAGGTGCAGCAGTATAACCTCCTGGAAATTTGGTCACATTTGATTAGAGATGTGTGGAAAAGATAAGCAGATGAGGCACTGCCTCACCTGCCATAGACTGCTTACTCCAGAGTTTTGGCTATAAAAATTATTAGAATAATGCAAAGAAGATATTTCAAACATAATCTTTGTATTTTTCATATACTTTATACAGTCAAAACTCTGGCACAAACGTTAGTATGACAGGAAAGGCTCTGCCTCACCTGCCTCACGCCACCGCACGTCACTGATGTCCACCTCCCCTCTCCATTTCTGACCTGTCATTATCAGAGTCATAATGCAGGAGATGGGCCAAAGTACGTTTTTGCGGACCAATGGTAGAGGACTGAGATGCTGGTCTGAGTACTGAGTCCTTTTGCATAAACTCAGCCATAGACTGTCTTATGTATTGCGTTTCTTTCTCATTACAAGATAATTTAGTAGAGATGGTGGAAATCATCCCCCTAATGGAGTCCAGCCATGCTGGCTCCGCCCCACTAGCCTGAGAAGGGATACTACTCTGAGTACGTACTAGTGAACCCCCTGGAGAAGAGGAACACTGTGCCTTACATGAAACAAACTCTTTGCCTGACATACTGCAGCAGTGACAGCACACACACACACACACACACACACACACACACACACACACACACACACACATAAAAAGGTTAAATGCACAATTAACCTACAAAGAGCCCTTCCCGAGAGACACAGAGGCAAGATAGAACCAGCACACGGCACCCCTATCGCTAAAGCCAAGCTTAGCCGGGTCGCAGACTAAGTACCTAGATTAGGGACTTAGTACACTAGTATATAGCTCCCCCCTACTATGACCCCCTGGTACCGCTGTGGTAATCTGGAGGTACTCTGGAGGAGCTGCGCATCCCTGCAGACAGCATCTGTGTAGCTGCATTAGGGTAAAATGGCGCCTGTGTGCTGCTGGATCCGCTCATAGTGAAGCCCCGCCCCTTCAATGGCGCACAGTCTTCCCGCTCTTCTTTATACTAGCTTTATGTGTCTGAGTGCAAAAAATGGAGTAAGCCCCCTTTTAAGCCTGTATTGCCAGTCTGGGTACTGTGTACACTACAGTGTACCAAGTCTGGAGACTCATTCCACCCTGTGTAGAAGCCATGCGTCTCCATACCCTAATGCTGCCATAATGGCCGGCGACCCGGTAACCGGGACGCCGGCTTAGTACTCACCACGTTTCTTTCTTCTGGCTCTGTTAGGGGTGGCGGCGTGCTGCAGGAATGTACACTCGCCATGGTGAGGCTTGCAAATAGTTCCCTCAGGAGCTAGCATCCTGACAGCGGGGACAGGACCATTAACCCTTAGTGGGGTTGGGCCGTTCCCCCCCTAAGTCCCATGAAGCAGGCAGGCTGGTGCCATCCAGTCCTGCCTGAAAATAACAAACTTTGAAAATAAATGCAGAAAACTCTTCAGGAGCTTCCAGAGTTGTGACCAGCTACCTCAGGCACATTTCTAAACTGAGTTTGGTAGGAGGGGCATAGAGGGAGAAGCCTGCACACTTCTATCAAACTTCTATAGTGCCCATGGCTTCAAGTGGACCCGTCTATACCCCATGGTAATAAATTGGATTGCCAGTATCCCCTAGTGTCACAACTGAGGGCTGGTGTTGACCAGGAGTGGCCTCAGTTGTAAGGGCTGGTGTGTATGTAAACCTGGGCAGCAGTATAGGACTTCTAGACATGCAGATAGATTTGTTCCACCAATGTCCGAAGGTGTGACCACGACAACAAGGATAAAATTAATGTATATTTATTCAGCAAAGTTCAGATGGTACACGGCAGTAGCAGTAGTAGAATATGAGGAATGATAAAAACAGTACACAGTTCCACTGGATGCAGCAAATAAAGGAAATGTCCTTAGGTGTGGTATCCACAGCAAGACTAGCTTGAGGGGTTAGGAGATTAGGAGATGGAAAGTCCTTTCACCAACACATATATGCTGAAATAATAAGATAGAGATATGAACTGGTCAGCAGATGTTGTACAGAGGCTGAATGTACCATAGAGTAGATTGTACACGTAGACTGCCGGGTTTGCCGGTTGGAACCGGTGATGGAGAACTGTTGAAGAAGTGCAGATGAACCAGTGTTAACAGGAGGAGAGTTGAATGACACTGGTGACGCTATGGATCGATGATATTGAATAATAGATGACTGAGCATCGATGGTATCAAGGAAACCATTGGCGGAACATCGATAGTACAGTGAAGTTGAACACCGCTGGGAGCCAGGCACTGGAAGCCAGTGTTTTAGAGCACTGCCAATAGCAGAGAGCAGTGAGGACACTGTGAAGTCAGGCTGCACCGCAAGGTAGTGATTGGTGTGGGTCTCTGAAGGAATGAAGACACAGGAGCTGGAATACCTGGAACTTAATAATCAACCACAGAGAGCAGAGACAGGTTACACTGGTAATGACAACCAAAGCACTGACAACTTCCTGGTTCAGGATCAGTCCCTTTATACCCTCAGCAGTGCAGGGATTGGGTGAGCAATCAGACAGTGTTCAGCAATGCAGTGGATTGGTGGAAATAGCGTCATGTGATTAGGACCAACATGGCTGCGCCCATAGTGGCACTTGGTGGGAAATCTAGTTTGTAGCACCACATGGGGTTTGCAGTAATGGCGGCAGCAGCCGCAGGAGCCAATGGACGCCAGCCCGCGCATCAGACACACGGGGCCGGCGGCAGAGACCACAGCGGGTGAGAAGCGCCATGCAGACCCGCCTGTGCACCTGAATTACAATGATGGCAGCAGAGGCCGCAACTGACAGGAGACGCCATGCAGAGCCATCTGAGCACTAGAAGCGCAGCAATGGCAGCAGAGGCCGCGGCGGCTAGAAACACCATCCAGACAATAAGAGTTCCTTATGACAGCATCTGCAGACTGGCAGAGAGGAAACATGAAGTGAGGATATCAGTAGCATGACTGAGACCCGGCCCTGGAACGCTGAGCCAGCCTCAGGAGACACCTGAAAGGTAAATAATGGTGTCCGTGACAGCACCCCCCTTTTAGGAGTGGCCCCAGGACACTTATTTGCCTTTTGAGGAAATCTGGAGTGGAAAATCCGAACCAATGTAGGAGCATGGACATCTGAAGCATTGGTCCAGGAACGTTCCTCAGGGCCATAGCCCTCCCAATCAATCAAATACTGAAGTTGACCATATCCAAAGCGTGAGTCCAGAATCTTGGCAACTTCATACTCAACTCCACGCTGAGTCTGGACTTTGGGAGCCGAATGAAGTGCTGAATGAAACCGATTCAGGATCAGCGGTTTCAGAAGGGAAACATGAAACGTCTTGGGAACTTTCAGGAATGGAGGTAGCTGGAGTTTGTAAGCCACTGGGTTGATGACTTGTTCAATTCGAAAAGGACCGATATATCGAGGAGCAAATTTCATGCTTGGAACTCTCAATCTCAAATTCTTTGTAGAAAGCCAAACACGATCACCCACTTTGAGGGCAGGAATTGTCCTACGCTTCTTATCTGCAAACTTCTTGTATCTAAAAGATGCCTTGAGTAGAGCCGCTCTGACATTCTTCCAGTTATTTGAAAACTGATGAAGAGTGATATCAGCTGCTGGCACTGAAGTTGCTGGAAGCGGTTGAAATTCTGGAACTTTAGGGTGGAATCCATAGTTGGTAAAGGATGGCGTAGCAGAGGATGAAGAATGATATCGGTTGTTATGGCAGAACTCGGCCCAGGGAAGAAGTTGAACCCAGTCATCTTGGGAGGAAGATACATAAATTCGGAGGAAGGCCTCCAAGTCCTGATTCACCATCTCAGTTTGACCATTGGTCTGGGGGTGATAAGCTGTGGAGAATTTTAAATTGACTTGGACGGCCAAACATAAACTTCGCCAAAACTTGGCCATAAACTGTACCCCTCTGTCAGAAATGATCTCCTTGGGAAGACCAAGTAGTCTGAAGATCTCCTGAATGAAAACTTGAGCCAACTTGGAAGCTGATGGAAGACCGGTAAGGGCAATGAAATGAGCCATCTTGGTAAACCGGTCAACTACCACCCAGATGGTATTAAACTTGTTGCACATAGTAAGGTCCGTAATAAAGTCCATTGATAAATGGGTCCACGGGCGATGAAGAACAGATAGCGGAACAAGTTGCCCAGCGGGTGACTGGCGAGATACTTTGTGTTGGGCACATTCTGGGCAGGAAGCAATAAACTCGGTAATGTCCTTTTTCAGAGTCGGCCACTAGTAAGACCTGGAGATGAATTCAAGAGTTTTCTGGATGCCTGCATGTCCGGAAAAACGGGAAGCATGTGCCCCATGCAAGAGCTTCTTCCTTAGAGCCGGCTTTACAAAACTTTTCCCTGTTGGGTGCATAGAGTCCATCCTTACCGTGGAGAATGCCACTGGATTAATAATAGGATGCTTGTCAGTAGACTCAGACTCATTTTCTTGCTCCCATAAGTGGGAAAGGGCATCAGCCTTGCGATTCTGTGACCCCGGACAGAACTGAAGTTTAAAGTCGAACCTAGAAAAAAAAAGTGCCCATCTGGCTTGACGAGGCTTGAGACATTGTGCACTTTTCAAATACAGGAGATTCTTGTGGTCTGTTAGAATAGTGATGGTGTGAGAAGCTCCCTCTAGCAAGTATCTCCACTCTTCCAGAGCGAGTTTGACAGCCAACAATTCCTGATCGCCAATGGCTTAATTGCGCTCAGCGGGGGAGAACTTCCGGAGAAGAAGCCGCAAGGATGCAGATGACCATCTTTAGCTCTTTGAGACAAAACCGCGCCCATTCCCACGGAAGAGGCATTCACCTCAAGAGTGAAAGGCGAGTTGGTATCTGGCTGTTTCAACACCGGAGCTGAAATGAACCTCTGCTTTAACAAATGGAAGGCTTGGACAGCTTCTTTGGACCACTTGGAAGGGTTAGCACCCTTTTTGGTAAAGGCCGTGATAGGCGCCACAATGGTGGAAAAGTCTTGAATAAACTTTCTGTAATAATTGGCGAATCCTAGAAATCTCTGGACACCCTTGAGGGTTGTAGGTATCAGCCAGTCTTGGATAGCTTGTAGTTTCTCAGGGTCCATCTCCAGCCCAGAACCGGACACAATGTAGCCTAGAAACGGAATGGACTTGACTTCAAAGACGTATTTTTCCAACTTGCAATAAAGATGATTGGCACGAAGATGGGACAAAACTTCCTTCACCCAAAAACGATGTTCCTCCAGATCGTTAGCAAAGATGAGGATGTCATTGAGGTAAACCACGACATGACGATAGAGGATATCTCTGAAGATCTCGTTCACAAAGTGTTGGAAAACGGCTGGAGCATTACTGAGTCCGAAAGGCATGACGAGGTACTCGTAATGTCTGTCACGGGTGTTAAATGCGGTCTTCCACTTGTCACCCTTCCGGATCCAAATGAGGTTGTAGGCACCCCTCAAATATAATTTCGTGAAGATAGTTGCTCCGCTAACTCGATCAAAGAGTTCGGTAATCAGAGGCAGAGGATACCGTTTTTTACAGTGATGTCGTTCAAACCTCTCTAGTCTATGCACGGCCGCAGGCTACTGTCTTTCTTCTTAACGAAGAAGAAACCTGCGCCAGCTGGAGAAGAAGAAGGTTGAATGAAGCCCTTTGCCAAGTTCTCTTTAATAAATTCCTCCATAGAATGAGTCTCTGGTAAAGACAACGGATACGTTCGGCCTCGAGGTGGAACCTTCCCTGGGATGAGGTCGATAGGACAATCCCACTCCCTATGAGGGGGAAGGATATCGGCTGAAGCTTTACTAAACACATCTGTGTAGTCTTGATACGGAGGAGGTGGAACGTCAGAAGACTTGGAGGATGATGAACATACAGGAAGCACTTTGGAAAGACAGGGCTTGGAACAGGATGGACCCCATGCCAGGATATGGGTCGTCCTCCAATCAATCAAAGGATTATGCAAACGAAGCCATGGGAGGCCCAGAACCACTGGATGAGTGGCCTTTGGAATCACCAAAAAAGAAATGCTGAATGAAGAACTCCTACTTTCAGACGAACTGGTAGAGTATTTGAGGAAATGACTGCATCAGAAATCTTACTGCCATCCACGGCAGTCAAAGATATGGAAGATGATAGTCTCTCGGTGGGTAGGGACCACCGCCTGACGTATACCTCAGTCATAAAGTTCCCAGCCGCTCCAGTCTAACAAGGCAAAAATGTTCCTAGTACGCTGATCCACTTGGAGCGATACTGGGAGGTTATAATCACTTGGAGATGGAGAGGAGTGCATTGCACCTAGCCGACCCTCTCCTTGGCGGGCTAGGACTTGGAGTTTCCTCGGACGCTTGGGACAGGCATTAATAACATGAGATGGTGCAACACAATAAAGACAGAGATGTTCAGAAAGACGTCTTCTTCGCTCGGCTGGAGATAGACGAGAGTGACCTATCTGCACAGGTTCGTCTTTGGGTGGAGATGGTTGACGAGGAGGAGGAGCAGTAGTAGACTTAGGAAATGATAACCTCCCTCGCTCGACTGCCCTTTCTCGAAACTGTAGATCGACTTTGGTGCACAGAGATATGAGCTCGTTCAATCTTGGAGGCAAGTCTCTGGTAGCCAATTCGTCCTTGATACGTTCGGATAGGCCGTGCCAAAATGCTGCATACAAAGCATCATCGTTCCATGACAATTCTGATGCTAAAATCTGGAACTGTATTAGATACTGTCCAACAGTTCGTGTCCTTTGGTGTAAACGGAGAATCTCAGAAGAGGCTGAAGTTACACGACCTGGCTCATCGAAGATACGCCTGAATGTTGCCACAAAGTCTGTATAAGAAGACAGCATGGTATCAGATTTCTCCTATAAGGGTGATGCCCAGTCAAGGGCGGAGCCACTGAGAAGGGAGATAATGTAGGCAACCTTAGTGCGATCAGTTGGGAAACTGCCAGGCTGTAGCTCGAAATTTAATTTTGCACTGGTTGAGGAATCCCCTGCAGGCTTTTGGAGACCCATCAAATTTTGCTGGAGTCTGTAAATGAAGACGTGGAGTAGAAATGGGTATGGTGGGTGGGGTTACCACTGTAGGTACTGCGGTCGGTACACCGGACGGCCCTGAACCACCGAGGGTTGTTTTGGATCCCATCCAGCCGAGAAGAAAGATCTTGGAGACAGCGGATTACATGGCCTTGTGCAGCCTCCTGATGTTCGAGTCGGGCTGCCAGTTCTTGCATCGGCCTGGCCGCTTGATCTTGGTCTCTGGCCGGATTCATTTGGTCAGTGCTCACTGTCACAACTGAGGGCTGGTATTGACCAGGAGTGGCCTCAGTTGTAAGGGCTGGTGTGTATGTAAACCTGGGCGGCAGTATAGGACTTCTAGACATGCAGATTGATTTGTTCCACCAATGCCCAAAGGTGTGACCACGACAACAAGGATAAAATTAATGTATATTTATTCAGCACAGTTCAGATGGTACACGGTGTGGTATCCACAGCAAGACTAGCTTGAGGGGTTAGGAGATTAGGAGATGGAAAGTCCTTTCACCAACACCTATATGCTGAAATAATAAGATGGAGATATGAACTGGTCAGCAGATGTTGTACAGAGGCTGAATGTACCATAGAGTAGATTGTACACATAGACTGCCGGGTTTGCCGGTTGGAACCGGTGACGGAGAACTGTTGAAGAAGTGCAGATGAACCAGTGTTAACAGGAGGAGAGTTGAATGACACTGGTGACGCTAGGGATCGATGATATTGAATAATAGATGACTGAACATCGATGGTATCAAGGAAACCGTTGGCGGAACATCGATAATACTGTGAAGCTGAACACCGCTGTGAGCCAGGCGCTGGAAGCCAGTGTTTTAGAGCACTGCCAGTAGCAGAGAGCAGTGAGGACACTGTGAAGTCAGGCTGCACTGCAAGGTGGTGATTGGTGCAGGTCTCTGATGGAATGAAGACACAGGAGCTGGAATACCTGGAACTTAATAATCAACCACAGAGAGTAGAGACAGGTTACACTGGTAATGACAACCAAAGCACTGACAACTTCCTGGTTCAGGATCAGTCCCTTTATACCCTCAGCAGTGCAGGGATTGGGTGAGCAATCAGGCAGTGTTCAGCAATGCAGTGGATTGGTGGAAATAGCGTCATGTGATTAGGACCAACATGGCTGCGCCCATAGTGGCACTTGGAGGTAAATCTAGTTTGTAGCACCACATGGGGTTTGCAGTAATGGCGGCAGCAGCCGCAGGAGCCAATGGACGCCAACCCGCGCATCAGACACACGGGGCAGGCGGCAGAGACCACAGTGGGTGAGAAGCGCCATGCAGACCCGCCTGTGCACCTGAATTACAATGATGGCGGCAGAGGCCGCAACTGACAGGAGACGCCATGCAGAGCCATCTGAGAACTAGAAGTGCAGCAATGGTGGCGGAGGCTGGAAACACCATCCAGACAATAAGAGTTCCTTATGACAGCATCTGCAGACTGGCAGAGAGGAGACAAGAAGTAAGGATATCAGCAGCATGACTGAGACCCGGCCCTGGAACGCTGAGCCAGCCTCAGGAGACACCTGAAAGGTAAATAATGGTGTCCTGTAACCCGGATCGTGACACCTAAGACGTAAGAGAAAGTACTGAATGTGAACCTTTCCTTTCAATATCTGGTATGACTCCCTTGTGCAGCAACAACTGCATGTAAACTTTTCCGGTAATTATTGATTAGTCCTGATCATCGGCTTGAAGGATATTACTCCATTCCCCCATACAAAATAGCTTCAACTCTGTTATGTTGGTGGGTTTCCTCCAACGAATTGCTCACTCCAGGTCCTTCCACAACATTTTGATTGGATTAAGGTCAGGACTTTGACTTGACCATTTCAAAACTTTAAAAGTATTCTTCTTTAACCATTCTTTGGTCGAATGACTTGTGTGCTTGTGTTGTTGTCTTGCTGCATGACCCACGTTCTCAAGATGCAGATCATGGAAAAATGTCTTGACATTTTCCTTTAGAATATTCTGGTATAATTCAGAATTCATTGTCCCATCAATGATGGCAAGTAGTCCTAGGCCAGATGCATCAAAACAGGCCCAAACCATGATACCACCACTACCGTGTTTCACAGATGGTATGAGGTTTTTATGCTGGAACGCAGTGTTCTCCTTTCTCCAAACATAACGCTTCTCATTTTAACCAGAAAGCTCTATTTTGGACTCTTTGGTTCTCTTTATCTACTTTTAGGAGTTGTGTGAAATCTGAGGTAGGTTTAGGCCAAATTTCAGCAGAAATATAGAAAATTCTGATGGGTTTACAAACTTTCAAGCACCACTGTCTGCATAAACTATATGCATAAACTGCTCATCACACCTGATATTGCAGAATTCTACCCCTTTTCCACTGCTGCAAACCTGGGTTGTTACCAGGACAACCGGTCACAGCTTGATGAAAATAGGTTAATTGAAAAATAACCCAAGCCCAGTTACCTGGGTCCAGCCTGCGGTGTGAAAGGGGTCTGACCTGGCTGTAGCACGGGTTGACCCATGTTTGAAAATCCAGGTCGGATCCAATATTCGGGGGGAAAAGGGATGTAAGGTAGCAGTGCAGAAAGCACAAGCAAAGGATTACCGAACGGATTAACCAACAACAGGAAGAGCGTAGATGTTCTCAACAACAGGAAGAGCGTAGAGCTAAACTAAAGAACGGCCTTGGGAGCTTGTTTCCAACAATGAATAGGTCTGGGGATTGTGTTATTTTGAGGGGCACATTTTTCTAGTGTGATTTAAGGTGCAGTCATTTTCTTAGAACACTGCTTCTCTATGCCAGTCCTTAAGTACCCCTGCAGGTCATAATTTCAGGAGTTGTTTTGGTGGAAATAGATGGGATAATTACTGAATCAGCAAAATAGATTTACTCTCCTGTACATGATTAAATAATTCCACAAAACATGTCCTGTTGGGAGTACTTGAGGACTGGAGTTGAGAATCACTGCCTTAGAAGATCAATACATGTTGCTACTTAATAATCCTTTTCACTGCATGCACAGTGTGAATTTACAATGGCATGGTACACCCCAATACAGAACACTTTCCCCCCTTTTCCTTTATGGGAAGGTGTGACTTCCAGGTTGACAAAGTACACATAGTCACCCAGTGGCTTCATTAACATGACATTGTTATTATCTGTAAGTCAACACCTGCTAAACCTATTCAGCATTTATGGGATATTCTGAAACTACACACAATACCCCATGTTCACCCACCTGCTGTCTGCTGTTTCTCAGAAAGCATAGAAAAAAAAAATTATTTTAAGGATCAAAGAAACATATTTACATCCAGAAAAAAAACTGCTAACATATGTTGGAAAGATATCTAATCTTTCCATCAGATACATTTCCCATTATCTCCATTTAAAAAAAAAAAAAAACATATCTTTAGATATTAAGTATTAAAGTAGTAACCAGGATTTGTATACTGTTCATCTGATCTTTCAATGAATATTCCATAGGGACACTGCCCTCTGCTGACAATACTATCCTACTGCTATTTACTCATCTCAGACTGAATCTCTTCAATATCTATACATATAATAAAAAACTGTAAGAGTTCTGTCTGTACATAGCATTTTAAAAAAAAATATACTTCTAGGGACTGTTTATGAATTTGGATCGCATTTTCACTATTGTATAGCTTAGTGACCTAGAAAGAAAGTGAGGTATGTACAGTGGGGCAAAAAAGTATTTGGACAGCCACCCATTGTGCAAGTTGACCCACTTAAAAAGATGAGAGAGGTCTGTAATTTCCATCATAGGTACACTTCAACCGTGAGAGACAGAATCTGGAAAACAAACAGAAATCACTTTGTATGGTTTTTAAACAATTTACTTGTATATTCTTGTGGAAAATAAATATTTGGACACCTACCAAGCAGCAAGATTTCTGGCTCTCACAGACCTATTACTCCTTCTTTAAGAAGCTCTTCTATCCTCCACTCGTTACTAGTGATGAGCGGGTTCGGTTCCTCGGAATCCGAACCCCCCCGAACTTCAGCCTTTTTACACGGGTCCGAGGCAGACTCGGATCTTCCCGCCTTGCTCGGTTAACCCGAGCGCGCCCGAACGTCATCATCCCGCTGTCGGATTCTCGCGAGGCTCGGATTCTATCGCGAGACTCGGATTCTATATAAGGAGCCGCGCGTCGCCGCCATTTTCACACGTGCATTGAGATTGATAGGGAGAGGACGTGGCTGGCGTCCTCTCCGTTTAGAATAGAAATAGATAGAGAGTGAGAGTGAGACACTTGATTTACCGGAGCTTAGGAGTACTCAGAGAGTGCAGAGTTTACTAGTGACTGACCAGTGACCACCAGTGCAGTTTTATTATTATTTAATATAATCCGTTCTCTGCCTGAAAAAAAGCGATACACAGTGACACAGTATACCATATCTGTGCTCAGCCTCAGTGTGCTGCATCATCTATGTATATCTGACTGTGCTGAGTGCTCACTGCTCACACAGCTTAATTGTGGGGGAGACTGGGGAGCAGTTATAGCAGGAGTACATTAACAGTGCACACTTTTGCTGCCAGAGTGCCACTGCCAGTGTGACTGACCAGTGACCACTGACCACCAGTATATTGTGATTGTCTGCCTGAAAAAGTTAAACACTCGTCGTGTGGTGTTTTTATTCTATAAACGCATTCTGCTGACAGTGTCCAGCAGGTCCGTCATTATATAATATATACCAGTCCTGCAGTAGTGATATATATATATTTTTTATATCATTATCATCCAGTCTATATTAGCAGCAGACGCAGTACGGTAGTCCACGGCTGTAGCTACCTCTGTGTCGGCAGTCGCTCGTCCATCCATAATTGTATACCACCTACCTGTGGTGTTTTTTTTTTTCTATCTTCTTGATACTAGTAGCTTACTTTAGGAGTCTGCAGTGCTGACAGTGTCCAGCAGGTCCGTCATTATATAATATATACCTGTCCGGCTGCAGTAGTGATATATATATATTTTTTATATCATTATCATCCAGTCTATATTAGCAGCAGACGCAGTACGGTAGTCCACGGCTGTAGCTACCTCTGTGTCGGCAGTCGCTCGTCCATCCATAATTGTATACCACCTACCTGTGGTGGTTTTTTTTCTTTCTATCTTCTTGATACTAGTAGCTTACTTTAGGAGTCTGCAGTGCTGACAGTGTCCAGGAGGTCCGTCATTATATAATATATACCTGTCCGGCTGCAGTAGTGATATATATATATTTTTTATATCATTATCATCCAGTCTATATTAGCAGCAGACGCAGTACGGTAGTCCACGGCTGTAGCTACCTCTGTGTCGGCAGTCGCTCGTCCATCCATAATTGTATACCACCTACCTGTTGTGTTTTTTTTTTTCTATCTTCTTGATACTAGTAGCTTACTTTAGGAGTCTGCAGTGCTGACAGTGTCCAGCAGGTCCGTCATTATATAATATATACCTGTCCGGCTGCAGTAGTGATATATATATATTTTTTATATCATTATCATCCAGTCTATATTAGCAGCAGACGCAGTACGGTAGTCCACGGCTGTAGCTACCTCTGTGTCGGCAGTCGCTCGTCCATCCATAAGTATACTAGTATCCATCCATCTCCATTGTTTACCTGAGGTGCCTTTTAGTTGTGCCTATTAAAATATGGAGAACAAAAATGTTGAGGTTCCAAAAATAGGGAAAGATCAAGATCGACTTCCACCTCGTGCTGAAGCTGCTGCCACTAGTCATGGCCGAGACGATGAAATGCCATCAACGTCGTCTGCCAAGGCCGATGCCCAATGTCATAGTACAGAGCATGTAAAATCCAAAACACCAAATATCAGTAAAAAAAGGACTCAAAAATCTAAAATAAAATTGTCGGAGGAGAAGCGTAAACTTGCCAATATGCCATTTACCACACGGAGTGGCAAGGAACGGCTGAGGCCCTGGCCTATGTTCATGGCTAGTGGTTCAGCTTCACATGAGGATGGAAGCACTCAGCCTCTCGCTAGAAAAATGAAAAGACTCAAGCTGGCAAAAGCAGCACAGCAAAGAACTGTGCATTCTTCGAAATCACAAATCCACAAGGAGAGTCCAATTGTGTCGTTTGCGATGCCTGACCTTCCCAACACTGGACGTGAAGAGCATGCGCCTTCCACTATTTTCACGCCCCCTGCAAGTGCTGGAAGGAGCACCCGCAGTCCAGTTCCTGATAGTCAGATTGAAGATGTCAGTGTTGAAGTACACCAGGATGAGGAGGATATGGGTGTTGCTGGCGCTGGGGAGGAAATTGACCAGGAGGATTCTGATGGTGAGGTGGTTTGTTTAAGTCAGGCACCCGGGGAGACACCTGTTGTCCGTGGGAGGAATAGGGCCATTGACATGCCTGGTGAAAATACCAAAAAAATCAGCTCTTCGGTGTGGAAGTATTTCAACAGAAATGCGGACAACATTTGTCAAGCCGTGTGTTGCCTTTGTCAAGCTGTAATAAGTAGGGGTAAGGACGTTAACCACCTCGGAACATCCTCCCTTATACGTCACCTGCAGCGCATTCATCATAAGTCAGTGACAAGTTCAAAAACTTTGGGCGACAGCGGAAGCAGTCCACTGACCAGTAAATCCCTTCCTCTTGTAACCAAGCACACGCAAACCACCCCACAAACTCCCTCAGTGTCAATTTCCTCCTTCCCCAGGAATGCCAATAGTCCTGCAGGCCATGTCACTGGCAATTCTGACGAGTCCTCTCCTGCCTGGGATTCCTCTGATGCATCCTTGCGTGTAACGCCTACTGCTGCTGGCGCTGCTGTTGTTGCTGCTGGGAGTCGATGGTCATCCCAGAGGGGAAGTCGTAAGACCACTTTTACTACTTCCACCAAGCAATTGACTGTCCAACAGTCCTTTGCGAGGAAGATGAAATATCACAGCAGTCATCCTGCTGCAAAGCGGATAACTGAGGCCTTGGCATCCTGGGCGGTGAGAAACGTGGTTCCGGTATCCATCATTACTGCAGAGCCAACTAGAGACTTGTTGGAGGTACTGTGTCCCCGGTACCAAATACCATCTAGGTTCCATTTCTCTAGGCAGGCGATACTGAAAATGTACACAGACCTCAGAAAAAGACTCACCAGTGTCCTAAAAAATGCAGTTGTACCCAATGTCCACTTAACCACGGACATGTGGACAAGTGGAGCAGGGCAGGCTCAGGACTATATGACTGTGACAGCCCACTGGGTAGATGTATGGACTCCCGCCGCAAGAACAGCAGCGGCGGCACCAGTAGCAGCATCTCGCAAACGCCAACTCTTTCCTAGGCAGGCTACGCTTTTGTATCACCGCTTTCCAGAATACGCACACAGCTGAAAACCTCTTACGGCAACTGAGGAAGATCATCGCGGAATGGCTTACCCCAATTGGACTCTCCTGTGGATTTGTGGCATCGGACAACGCCAGCAATATTGTGTGTGCATTAAATCTGGGCAAATTCCAGCACGTCCCATGTTTTGCACATACCTTGAATTTGGTGGTGCAGAATTATTTAAAAAACGAGAGGGGCGTGCAAGAGATGCTGTCGGTGGCCAGAAGAATTGCGGGACACTTTCGGCGTACAGGCACCATGTACAGAAGACTGGAGCACCACCAAAAATGCCTGAACCTGCCCTGCCATCATCTGAAGCAAGAAGTGGTAACGAGGTGGAATTCAACCCTCTATATGCTTCAGAGGTTGGAGGAGCAGCAAAAGGCCATTCAAGCCTATACAGCTGAGCACGATATAGGAGGTGGAATGCACCTGTCTCAAGCGCAGTGGAGAATGATTTCAACGTTGTGCAAGGGTCTGCAACCTTTTGAACTTGCCACACGTGAAGTCAGTTCAGACACTGCCAGCCTGAGTCAGGTCATTCCCCTCATCAGGCTTTTGCAGAAGAAGCTGGAGACATTGAAGGAGGAGCTAACACAGAGCGATTCCGCTAGGCATGTGGAGCTTGTGGATGGAGCCCTTAATTCGCTTAACAAGGATTCACGGGTGGTCAATCTGTTGAAATCAGAGCACTACATTTTGGCCACCGTGCTCGATCCTAGATTTAAAACCTACCTTGGATCTCTCTTTCCGGCAGACACAAGTCTGCTGGGGTTCAAAGAACTGCTGGTGACAAAATTGTCAAGTCAAGCGGAACGCGACCTGTCAACATCTCCTCCTTCACATTCTCCCGAAACTGGGGGTGCGAGGAAAAGGCTCAGAATTCCGAGCCCACCCGCTGGCGGTGATGCAGGGCAGTCTGGAGCGACTGCTGATGCTGACATCTGGTCCGGACTGAAGGACCTGACAACGATTACGGACATGTCGTCTACTGTCACTGCATATGATTCTCTCCCCATTGAAGGAATGGTGGAGGATTATATGAGTGACCGCATCCAAGTAGGCACGTCAGACAGTCCGTACTTATACTGGCAGGAAAAAGAGGCAATTTGGAGGCCCTTGCACAAACTGGCTTTATTCTACCTAAGTTGCCCTCCCACAAGTGTGTACTCCGAAAGAGTGTTTAGTGCCGCCGCTCACCTTGTCAGCAATCGGCGTACGAGGTTACATCCAGAAAATGTGGAGAAGATGATGTTCATTAAAATGAATTATAATCAATTCCTCCGTGGAGACATTCACCAGCAGCAATTGCCTCCACAAAGTACACAGGGAGCTGAGATGGTGGATTCCAGTGGGGACGAATTGATAATCTGTGAGGAGGGGGATGTACACGGTGATATATCGGAGGATGATGATGAGGTGGACATCTTGCCTCTGTAGAGCCAGTTTGTGCAAGGAGAGATTAATTGCTTCTTTTTTGGTGGGGGTCCAAACCAACCCATCATTTCAGTCACAGTCGTGTGGTAGACCCTGTCACTGAAATGATGGGTTGGTTAAAGTGTGCATGTCCTGTTTATACAACATAAGGGTGGGTGGGAGGGCCCAAGGACAATTCCATCTTGCACCTCTTTTTTCTTTCATTTTTCTTTGCGTCATGTGCTGTTTGGGGAGTAGTTTTTGGAAGGGCCATCCTGCGTGACACTGCAGTGCCACTCCTAGATGGGCCAGGTGTTTGTGTCGGCCACTTGGGTCGCTTATCTTAGTCACACAGCTACCTCATTGCGCATCTTTTTTTTCTTCTTTGCGTCATGTGCTGTTTGGGGAGTGTTTTTTGGAAGGGCCATCCTGCGTGACACTGCAGTGCCACTCCTAGATGGGCCAGGTGTTTGTGTCGGCCACTAGGGTCGCTTAGCTTACTCACACAGCTACCTCATTGCGCCTCTTTTTTTTCTTCTTTGCGTCATGTGCTGTTTGGGGAGTGTTTTTTGGAAGGGCCATCCTGCGTGACACTGCAGTGCCACTCCTAGATGGGCCAGGTGTTTGTGTCGGCCACTTGGGTCGCTGAGCTTAGTCATCCAGCGACCTCGGTGCAAATTTTAGGACTAAAATAATATTGTGAGGTGTGAGGTGTTCAGAATAGACTGAAAATGAGTGGAAATTATGGTTATTGAGGTTAATAATACTTTGGGATCAAAATGACCCCCAAATTCTATGATTTAAGCTGTTTTTTAGGGTTTTTTGAAAAAAACACCCGAATCCAAAACACACCCGAATCCGACAAAAAAAATTCGGTGAGGTTTTGCCAAAACGCGTTCGAACCCAAAACACGGCCGCGGAACCGAACCCAAAACCAAAACACAAAACACGAAAAATTTCCGGTGCTCATCACTACTCGTTACCTGTATTAATGGCACCTGTTTGAACTGGTTATCTGTATAAAAGACACCTGTCCACACCCTCAAACAGTCAGACTGCTCCCTCTCCACCATGGCCAAGACCAGAAAGCTGTCTAAGGACACCAGGGACAAAATTGTAGCGCTGCACAAGGCTGGGATGAGCTACTCGATAATAGGAAAGCAGCTTGGTGAGAAGAGATCAACTGTTGGCGCAGTTATTAAAAAATTGAAGAAATACAAGATCACTGACCAACTCCCTTGACCTGGGGCTCCATGCAATATCTCACCTCGTGGGGTATCAATGATCTTGAGAATGGTGAGGAATCAGCCCAGAACTACACGGGGGGACCTGGTCAATGACCTCAAGAGAGCTGGGACCACAAAGGTTACCATTAGTAACACACTACGTCGTCATGGATTGAAATCCTGCAGCGCCCGAAAGGTCCCCCTACTTAAGCCATCACATGTCCAGGCCCATCTAAAGTTTGCCAGTGACCATCTGGAGGATTGGGAGAATGTAATGTGGTCAGATGAGAGCAAAATCGAACATTTTGGTATAAACTCCACTCGCCGTGTTTGGAGGGAGAAGAATGATGAATGGCATCCCAAGAACACCATACCCACTGTGAAGCATGGGGGTGGAAACATCATGCTTTGGGGCTGCTTTTCTGCAAAGGGAACAGGACGACTGACCCGTATTAAGGAGAGGATGATTGGGGCCATGTATCGTGAAATTTTGGGCAAAAACCTCCTTCCCTCAGTAAGAGCATTGAAGATGGAATGTGGCTGGGTCTTCCAGCATGACAATGACCCCAAACACACCACCAGGGCAACTAAGGAGTGGCTCCGTAAGAAACATTTCAAGGTCCTGGAGTGGCCTAGCCAGTCTCCAGGCCTCAACCCAATAGGAAATCAGTGGAGGGAGTTGAAAGTCCGTGTTGCCCGGTGACAGCCCCAAAACATGACAGATCTAGAGAAGATCTGCATGGAAGAGTGGGCCAAAATACCTGCTACAGTGTGTGCAAACCTGGTCAAGAACTACAGGAAACGTTTGACCTCTGTAATTGCCAACCGAGGTTATATTACAAAGTATTGAGTTAAACTTTTTGATTGTCCAAATATTTATTTTCCGCAAGAATATACAAATAAATTGTTTAAAAATCATACAATGTGATTTCCTAGTTTTCTTTTCCAGATTCTGTCTCTCACAGTTGAAGTGTACCTATGATGGAAATTACAGACCTCTCATCTTTTAATGTGGGTCAACTTGCACAATGGGTGGCTGTCCAAATACTTTTTTGCCCCACTGTATGATCTCGATATCAGGGAGAGGTGCAATAAAGGAAAAAACAGATGCTTGACACTGAAAGTTGATGTTCCGAATATGTTTCTATGGTACTTGACTCTGCCCAGGTTATGCAACAGAACCCGACTTAAAGTGACTGCTCTGCAGAGGAACCTAATTGAGACAGAGATTCAAACAGGAATGTATTCCATAGGGACACTGCCTTGTGTTTACAGTACTATCTTTCTGCAATTTACTCATCTCTGACTGAATCTGTTCAACAATATCTATACCAGAGGTTCCCAAAAGCGGTCCTCGAGGCACCCCAACGGTCCAGGTTTTAAATGTATCCATGCTTGGCCACAGGTGACTTAATTAGCACCTAAGTCAATTTGATTTAACCATCTGTGCTGAGCCATAGATATACCTAAATCCTGGACTGTTGGGGTGCCTTGAGGACCGCGTTTGGGAACCTCTGATCTATACAAATAATAAAAAACTGTTAGGCTTCTGTCTGTACATAGCAATTTTTTAAATGTGAGACTGTGTTTACACACCGTATATCCCTTATCCTCAACAATTTACTTTTTAATTGAAGTGCCTGCAGTTTCTTGTGTCTGCTTCGCTATGACGATCAACAAGTCGCAGGGGCAAACACTCAGGACTGCAGGTGTAGATCTCAGGACCAGCTGCTTCTCCCATGGGCAACTTTACATGACTTGCTCATGAGTTAGTAGCCCCAAGCATCTTTATGTGTTAATCCCTGAAGTTAAAACAGGAAATACTGTTTACAAAGAAAGTTTGTGATTAATGTGTGCAATATAAAAAATACATCACAATATTAGATGACACTACTGTCTTTGTAAAATAGTAAAATTAGTTCCGCTGAGCAATAACAGACATTCACCCAAGCAAAGCCACGGGCAAATGCGAGTAAATAATTATTTTCATTGCTTCTTTTTTACCCCCTACAATTGCTTCCACACCAAATGTATTTGGTGGTCATTCCGAGTTGATCGCTCGCTGACGATTTTCGCAGTGCAGCGATCAAGTGAAAAAACGGAAAAAATGCGCATGCACATGGTACGCAGCGCGCATGCGCTAAGTACTTTCACACAAAACTTTGTAGATTTACACAAGCTCGGGCGACGTTTTTTCATTGCTCGAGTGATCGTAGTATGATTGACAGGAAGTGGGTGTTTCTGGGCGGAAACTGGCCGTTTTCATGGAGTGTGCTAAAAAACGTAGGCATGCCAGGTAAAAACGCAGCAGTGGCTGGAGAAACTGGGGAGTGGCTGGCCGAACGCAGGGTGTGTTTGTGACGTCAAACCAGGAACTAAACGGACTGAGGTGATCGCAGTCTAGGAGTAGGTCTGAAACTACTCAGAAACTGCAAGGAATTATTTAGTAGCAGTTCTGCTAATCTTTCGTTCGCTATTCTGCTAAGCTAAGATACACTCCCAGAGGGCGGCGGGCCTAGCGTTTGCAACATGCTAAAAGCAGATAGCGAGCGAACAACTCGGAATGAGGGCCTTTGTCAGGTAGTATTAACTGTCATTTATATAGAGCACACATACAGTATCACACAGCGCTTTGCAGAAAATATTTTAGTCATTCACATCAGTCCCTTCCCCGGTGGAGCTTACAATCTAAGGGGGTAATTCAGACCTGATCGCATCAGCAAATTTGTTAGCTAATGGGCAAAACCATGTGCACTGCAGCAGGTGGGTGCAGATATAACATGTGCAGAGAGAGTTAGATTTGGGTGGGGTGTGTTCAAACTGAAATCTAAATTGCAGCGTAAAAATAAAGCAGCCAGTATTTACCCTGCACAGAAACAATATAACCCACCCAAATCTAACTCTCTCTGCAAATGTTATATCTGCCCCACCTGCAGTGCACATGGTTTTTCCCATTAGCTAACAAATTTGATGCTGCAATCAGGTCTGAATTAGGCCCTAAATGCATACAACTGTCTAAATTCCCTACCACGCTGGTTCCCAAACTTTCTTCAATCATGGTGCCCTAGAGTATAAACATTTTTTCCCAAGGGTCCCTTAGACCAAGGGTTTCTACAGTGTAATTGAGAAATGTAACTAAATTGTGCTTACTTGTCCTCCTTAGAGTCAGTTATATGTTAATGGACAGGGTTGGGCTTCTGCTTGTACACATATTTTCTAATCAACTGGTTTTGCCTATCATATTGACCATAAATAATTTGATTTGGTCCTGGACCACCAACCTGTGACACCCCCAGGGGCACTGACAGCTGTGTCAGGCCTAGGTACTCGGTGGGCAGCCTGCTTGACGTACTGTACCAGAAACTCATGCATGCACGATTTTCCATGCTTAAAAATTTACATTGCTGTCTGTTGCTTGCATGAATTTTCTTAGCTGTTAGTGCCAAATGCGGCATGAACAACTTCTACAAAAATGCTAATTTCTCTGATGTTTACAGCCTGAATAAGCAACTTTCAAAACTTCAGCAGCTTCTGCTATATATCTCTTGCAAAGGTCACGTGTCATGTCCAGTAACAACTAGTATATTACTATACTCTTCCCATTAATTCTGCACATTTTATCTACATCTCATCTCTCCTCCCGTAGTCACCACTCCATTAATCTTTATGACTGCCCATTCCCTCTATCACATTAAACTCCCTAGTGGCATTTAACATCCTAGACAATCCTAGAAATAAAGCCTGTGTTATAACATATGCTATATACAACCCTTAGGTCATGTGGGGAAATAGTGCACATGCTAATTATCACAATTACATTGTGTTTCATCTGTAGCTCCTGATCCCAGTATTATACGACCACATGGGAGTTGACTCTTGTATATTGGCCGTAGTTTTGTCATCTTCTGGTACCTATTTATTAACTAATAAATGTAAAGTAAACACGGTATAAATTAATATAAACTGCAAATTTGAAGAGTTGTAGAACTTAAAGGGACTATTTATGTACAATTGCCGAAATGATCTGTAGAGTATCATCCCTTATTGCCGCTATTTGCAGTATGTCATGCTCGGCTTGAGTTGGGGATCTGACGACTGATCAATGACTGAGAATGAAACACTGAGGAAAGATTAGTTCAGTTTTAATGAGACTTCAATCATACACAATGGCTAGGAGATAAGTCTGAGAGAATTCTGAAGGACGAAATGTTCGTGACTAGTAAACAATGATGAAGAATACTGAATGAAGAAATTTTTTATGATTTGTAAATGATGCCGAAGTTTACTGAATGAAGAGATGACTTGTGATTTGTAAACGATGCTGAAGAACACAATGGAGAGATGACTTGTGATTTGTAAACGATGCTGAAGAACACTGAATGGAGAGATGACTTGTGATATGATGTTGAAGAGAGGATCGCTGTGAGCACCGTCAGCAAACGGAGACCCTCTACTGGATAGTGGACCCAGTGGTTAAACTGCAAGAGGCGGTGGACTTAGAGCAATGGACTGCAATAACAGAACTGACCACCGGGCGGCCACAGCAGAACCAGGGTTCCAGTGGTTAACCTGGAAGCACAGAGCTTGAACACCTTACAGCAGCAAGTAACTTGAAGCACTGGCACCATAGCTAAGCATTCACCCCTTTATATAAGGGAAGACTGCATCGGATTGGCTGGATGCGAACTGGGATACCTATTGGCTAGGCTTGGTCTCCAACATGGCTGCTGCCTACACAGAGGACACATGTGGAACCAGCACACAGCCACTACATCTGGCCTCAGCCTCCCAGATGCCGCACTCCAGCAACAGGACACCGGGAAACAGACACCTCCGGGTGCCATGATCAGCTCCCCAGGACCCGGCCTCCAGATGCCCGGCAGCCGCACCGGAGGACCTCGCTGCCGCAGCTCCTATCCGTCGCAGCCACACCAGCCAACCAACAGGAAGGCCGCAGGGACCAGAACCGGAGGTAAGGCTCCGGATGCTGACACGGTACAAAGAGATGAAAGTCTGGAAAATTAGTTTTCACTAAACTCATAGCAGAACAGTGCCTTCAATAAGAGGCTATCCTGATGAACAGCCATCACCAGCGTTTCCCAACCTTGGTCCTCAAGGCAAACTAACAGTCCACATTTTTTAAGGATATCCATGCAGATGGGTCAATCAAAAAAACTTAGGTAAGTCAAATGTCCTCAAGTATGCAGGGGAGGTTCAAGAATGGAGAGGGCCCACATGCAGGCTCAATGCGGACTTCTCTTTGGCAGAACAGCAGACAGTGCAAAAGTCCACTGCACATACTCAGGTAACCTAGAAAATGGCGCCAACACTATGTTCCCAGAAACTTCTCTACTGTGCATGCGTGAATCTCTGGAGAAAATGGCCACTGTGAAATTTTCAGAGAGATTTCTGTCTACAGTGCTGGTTGACGTGTGACTCTGAAGGGGTACTGTAAGTTTAATTATATGGATGCAAGGTGGACTGTGTATGCCCCCATAGACCCAGGGGCCCATGTGCACTGCACACCTTGCACCCATTATAGATATGCCAATGCAAGTATGGCTATCCTTAAAACCTGGACTGTTAGTGTGCCTTGAGGATGGAAAACACTGATCTACACTAATGTGATATACAGTATATATCGCTGTCACATTACTTCCAAGTTATGTCCCAGCCTATTCACTGCAATTTGCAGGAGATCACCAGATCTCAAGCCCCTTTCACATTGCAAACCTGGGTCAGAGCCGGGTTTTAAACATGGCTCCGACCCGGGTAAGAGACATTCAACATCGCTATATTGATCTGGGTAATTCCTGGGTTATTGCCTTGTTGCTCAACCCGGGTCACCTATGTTAGAACCAGTGTGATGTCATTTTAAAACGACTTTATTGGTTTACAGTTTTCTACAAGAAAAGGAGGGGGCTGGGGAATGCTCACAGTGCAGCAATCATGGCCCACAGAGCACATGTTCCAGCCCGGAATTCATGATTGTTTAAGCTGTACTGCTGCTGGATTCAGGTTGTGAGAGGTTATTACAGCTTCTCACTGTCTGTAGCTTCTACTGCAGCTATTTAACAAGATGGAGAAGGTTGAATTCTCTAGCTAAAGGGATATTTCACAGAGACAGTGGCCCTCATTCCGAGTTGAACGCACCAAGCAACTTTTTGCTGCTGGTGCGATCAACTTATCTCTGCCTATGGGGGTAGTGTATTTTAGCAGAGCAGGGCTGCAATCGCTTGTGCAGCCCTGCTATGCTAAAAAAGTTTCACTCAAAACAAGAGTAGCCCTAGACCTACTGTGCGATGGATCCAGCGATGATAGGCCCGGCTTTGACGTCACTCCTCCGCCCTCTGTTTGCCTGGACACGCCTGTTTTGCTTACCACTCCCCGAAAACGGCAGCAAACGGTAGGTTGACGCCCCGGAATGCCCTCTTGCTGTCCATCTTCTTACGGTCGCCGTTGCGACCGCTTTCTTCTCTGTATGCGTCGTTGCCCAGGGACAGCAATGTCGCGTGTGCGCAATGCACACGCCGCGCATGCGCATTCCAGACCCATTCGCACCACAGCGAAGAACCGCTGCGTGCGAACGGGTCGGAATGACCCCCAGTATCTGCAGGAGGAGCTCTCTCATAACAGTGTGGGCATATCATCAGTGTGCAACATCGTTTATGAAGTCACACGGGCACTTGTGCAAACTATACCATCGATTTATTTGTCTGCCCCAAGGTCAGCGCTTACAGGACACCATAAATGGTTTCAAGAACCGCGGATATCCACAATGCGCAGGTGTAATTGATGGTACCCACATTCCTATCATAGCCCCTCACAAAAGCCATGCTGATTAGTACAATCAAAAAGGGTGGCCCGCCATAGTTTTACAGGATGTGCTTGATTATAAATATTGGTAAGAATGTTCTGTCCTTTTTGTTTTTGTGAAATTTTATATTTCTACATTTCCCAACTAATTTTTTGGGTTTCCCAGCTTCATAGATATATTTATCGGTTGGCCTGGATGGGCACATGATGCTCGGGTACTTGCCAGTTCTGAACTGATTCGGCTAGCAGAGGAAAAGCAAGGCGGCTGGCTTTTCCCTAGAGAGGTAAGTAAATTTTCACTTTAACTATTTTATTATAGCAGGCCCTGTTGTTTATGCATATTTATGACGTCCGGAGCATTAATACAGGGGGTAATGGGGCTCATTCCGAGTTGTTCGTTCGTTATATTTTTCTCGCAACGGAGCGATTAGTCGCTAATGCGCATGCGCAATGTCCGCTGTGCGACTGCGCCAAGTAAATTTGCTATGCAGTTAGGTATTTTACTCACGGCATTACGAGTTTTTTTCTTCGTTCTGGTGATCGTAATGTGATTGACAGGAAGTGGGTGTTTCTGGGCGGAAACTGGCAGTTTTATGGGTGTGTGCGAAAAAACGCTGACGTTTCTGGGAAAAACGCGGGAGTGGCTGGAGAAACGGAGGAGTGTCTGGGCGAACGCTGGGTGTGTTTGTGACGTCAAACCAGGAACGAAACTGACTGAACTGATCGCAGTTGCCGAGTAAGTGTGGAGCTACTCAGAAACTGCTAAGAAGTGTCTATTCGCAATTTTGATAATCTTTCGTTCGCAATTTTGATAAGCTAAGATTCACTCCCAGTAGGCGGCGGCTTAGAGTGTGCAAAGCTGCTAAAAGCAGCTTGCGAGCGAACAACTCGGAATGAGGGCCACCGTTTCCTAAACAACGTGATTCTATCATTGCACCCAAATATTCCATTTTACCCGCAAACACCAACAATCCATCTGTGGCCACCAGTCTGCCCCTCACGGAGGAATCTGCTCCTATGATAATACCTATTCTTAATGTAATTTGTTTACTCTTTTTTTAGAAACCTAAAATAGTTGATGGAGTGGACGTACCGGTCCATATAATTGGTGATGCAGCCTACCCTTTGAGAAGATGGTTGATGAAGGGGTTTACGCAACACGTTCAGTTGACCAAAAACCAGATAAGATACACTCACATCCTAAGCTCGGCCAGAATGGTTGTAGAAAACGCATTCGGCAGGTTGAAAGGACGTTGGCATTGTCTTTTGAAACGGAATGATGTAGACCTTTGATTAGGGTTATGCTGTATACTGCATAATCTCTGCGAGTATGGGAGGGAGGAATTCCTACCAGAGTGGGCAGTACAGGACTCTGAATGTGTCTATCCTGCACTTGATCTAGAGTCCTATTTAGGTGACCATGCAGCAAGTGCCGAACAAATTAGGGCTGCAATAATGGGCAACCTTTCATCTTTGTTGGTTTAAATGTATTTTTTTTGGTTATAGTTTTCCAAAGATGAAACCTGTTTGTTGCCATTCAAACTACTGTGCCCATGTACTGTACATCTGCTATGTGTGTTACACTTTGTTTTTTGTTGAAAATTTTATTTTACATTTACTCGAAACAAGCTTTGTAAATACCATATAACAATACTATGTTAATATATACTATATTTTTAATGCTTAAAATTATTTAAAAATATAACAACAGATCAGCAAATACTCAGGTAATATAAAAAAATACTATGTCAATTTTGATACATTGGTGCATTAGGATCTTCCAGTCTCTGCGTAGGGGGTGGTTTGAGATGACTATACTCATATGGTGCTGGGTAAGGTGTAGGATTGAAATGGGGATAGGAATAACTGATAATGAGGAGGCATATTATGTCGGTGTCCTGAGCGTTGACTTTCGCTACCTGGGTAAACTCAATCAAATAGATGTGAAAATCTCCTGGCTCTCCCTCTGTCGTTCACAAGCATCTGTTATTTTGCTCCTGCATGGCTCTTAAATGATCTGAAAAATTGTTCTGCATGGTTTGTTCCACAGCCAGGAAACGGTCCATGGCCCTCATTCCGAGTTGTTCGCTCGCTAGCCGCTTTTCGCAGCAGTACACACGCTAAGCCGCCGCCCTCTGGGAGTGAATCTTAGCTTAGCAGAATTGCGAACGAAAGATTCGCAAAATTGCGAATAGAAATTTCTTAGCAGTTTCTGAGTAGCTCGAGACTTACTCTGCCACTGCGATCAGTTCAGTCAGTTTCGTTCCTGGTTTGACGTCACAAACACACCCAGCGTTCGCCCAGGCACTCCCCCGTTTCTTCAGACACTCCCGCGTTTTTCCCAGAAACGTCAGCGTTTTTTCACACACACCCATAAAACGGCCAGTTTCCGCCCAGAAACACCCACTTCCTGTCAATCACACTCCGATCACCAGAACGAAGAAAAATCCTCGTAATGCCGTGAGTAAAATACCAAACTTCTTAGCAAATTTACTTGATGCAGCCGCAGTGCGAACATTGCGCATGCGCAGTTAGCGGAAAATCGCACAGATGCGAAGGAAAATAACGAGCGAACAACTCGGAATGAGGGCCCATGTGATCATCTTCCCTGGCTGCCATGGCTGCATCCATTTGTTCGAGCTTATCCAGCAGAACAGTCGTCATTGCTTTGGCTGTCTGTTTTGTCTTGTTAGACCTCCTCCTGCGTGGTGGTACAGTATATACTGTGGGTGCAAGAGGTCAAAAAATTATTTAAAAATGTGACTTGCAATGAGGATATAGGGCCTAATTCAGAGTTGATCACAGCAGCAAATTTGTTAGCAGTTGGGCAAAACCATGTGCACTGCAGGGGGGGCAGATATAACATGTGCAGAAAGAGTTACATTTGGGTGGGGTGTGTTCAAACTGAAATCTCAATTGCAGTGTAAAAATAAAGCAGCCAGTATTTACCCTGCACAGAAACAATATAAACCACCCAAATCTAACTCTCTCTGCACATGTTATATCTGTCCACCCTGTATTGCACATAGGGGGTAATTTCAAGTTGATCGCAGCAGGATTTTTTTAGCAGTTGGGCAAAACCATGTGCACTGCAGGGGAGGCAGATATAACATGTGCAAATAGAGTTAGTTTTGGGTGGGTTATTTTATTTCTGTGCAGGGTAAATACTGGCTGCTTTATTTTTACACTGCAAATTAGATTGCAGATTGAACACACCACACCCAAATCTAACTCTCCCTGCACATGTTATATCTGCCTCCCCTGCAGTGCACATGGTTTTGCCCAACTGCTAAAAAAAAATCCTGCTGCGATCAACTTGGAATTACCCCCATGGTTTTGCCCAACTGCTAACAAATTTGCTGCTGTAATCAACTCTGAATTACTCCCATAGAAAACAGCAGTGATGTTAGCAAGCGTATCTGTGGTTTCCCACCTAAACACGGCATACACTGCAACATTTATCATTTTTAATATTATTTTTAGTTGTAATTTATCTCCAATTACTTTTGAATATTTTATTATTTGGCCACTTTACACACGATTTCTCAGGCCTTTACGTCGGAATCGGGTGCAAAGTAGCCAAATAAGACAAGTGTATGGCCAGAGTTTGTTATAAATATATCAGTGGTAACGTACATGATCCTCGTAAAGTCTGTGTTTTGGTTGTTGCGGCAAGAGTAGGTCCAGGTTGTGTCTCATCAGCAGTGGATCAGCCGACATGGGTGTAGGCTCATCCACAAACAATGCAGGTGACGGTGGTGGAGATGACTGTCCCTCTGGGGTCACTACAGGAGGCAGGGGTTCTGCAGCACAGGCCTGGCTAGTTTCTGTGGCATCCAGACTGGATGACAATGTCACAGGGCTGCTTAATGCAGTATGGCCAAATGCGTGGGCACAAATACTGCCAATCCATGTGGGCAGCACCACTGCGATTCACATTGTGGTTGTTAACCTTGTGATATTGTTTCTTGAGTGCCTTCAGCTTATTGACCACCTGCTGTTGGGACCTAATAAATCCTGATGCTGCAAGCATTTTACTGATGTTGCGATATGTTATCGCGTCCCTGACTGTACCTGTTATCTGCCTACGTATTTCTTCCTCGCCCCTGATCCGCAGCAACTCCCTGACTTCCTCATCACTCCAGTTTGACATGACGACTGAGGTCTAAAGAAGTGCAGAACTAAGGTCCAAAGGAGTGCAGAACTGTGCTGATTGCTTTCCAACGTGTGCTCACAGTGCAGTACATCAGCTGATTGGAAACAGCCAATCAGCACTATTTCTTCAGAGCTGGGTCGAATATCCCGGGACTGCAGATTTTTAGTGCACAATAATCTGGGTCCGACACGTGTTTAACCCTTATTTTAACCCAGGTTTAAATACCAGGTCCGTTGTCCCGGGATATTCAGTTTGACGCTTTCACACCGCACCTCGACCCGGGTCGATTTGGCAACAACCCGGTAAAAAGCCGGGTTATTTTGGCGATGTGAAAGGGGTATCTGGCTGAGGTCTAACTTAATGCAGGAGCTGCTAAGAACAGGATTCAAGAGCTGGGAGGCTTTGATAAATAGGGCTATAATTATCTTGAGGGAAACTGGCATGGTGTAGGAAGTTAAGGAACATTGGGAGAGATGTATCAAACCTACTATAGACAGGGCCTTAACTAGGGGTGGGCAGATGGTGCCGCCGAGCAGGTTTTAGGGAGTGGCACCATCACTATACAGTGGCACCAGCATTTTGCTTGCAGTGTATCTGGAAATGCACCCTGTAGACTAGAGGGCGAACGAACCGTCCTCAGGACATGCTGGTTACTGCCACAGAGCCACCAAGAGGGTCCATTGGACATTCCGGTCATCTGCTCCTTCTTGGTCCAGATAGCCCTGCCCCCTCAATTTGACATCATGATGCTAGTGCCCTGCCTACAGAGGCAAGAGGAGGAATTGTCCATAATATATATTCTAGATATCAATTATCTAGTACATTCTATAAATGATAGCTAGAATTTGATTGGTTGCTATGGACAACACCTTCACTTGTTATCTTTAGAAGATTTGATACATCTCCCTTGTTATTCCTAATATTACTATTTATCCAGATACAACACAATCCCTCCACACGGTACAAACTGCTCTGTTACACTACAAACTAAATAGACTAGAACAGTTAACTATGCTGAATTAATTAATTGATAAGTTGGTGTTTTCAAGTAATTAGCAAAGATAACTGCAAAATCTGCAATAGTAAAGGTGGAAGTTCTTAAGCAGGTCATTTCGTATTGTGTGTGTAGGAACAATTAGCGATGACCATTGATGGCTGATGACAAGTGGTTTGGTTTTTCTTTTTGCAGTGATAGTGCGGCACTGATGCTGCATCATTGATAGTGGCTCCCAATGTTGAGAAAACATCTGCAATGCCAGTGCAATGGTTGAGGTCTGCGCATACACAGTACTTGACCATCAATGGCTAAACCATTGATGGTTTTCCACCCATGGGTTTAATCCCACTGACCATCAATGGTACAGCCTTCAATGATCATCAGTAGGACCGATGGACACAAAACGATATCATGTTGCAGTTTGGTTCAATCTCTGCTTCTTCCTCTCCCATTATTATTTATGCACAGCAGCAAATCGCTCATATTGAGCTGGAAAGCCCTGGTGCAGTGACATCAGTCTGGCACATTTCATCAAGGGAGGTATTTGTGTGCTCCCAAACTGAGCACTGACTTTGTAACAGAATTAACATGTGCACAATTAATTAATTGATATACAGCAGACCTTTTAGATCAGTAAATTCAATTGGAAAGTCAATGCATGGATCAGGAGCAGACAAATATCTCCAAAATAAAAGGGTCTGGTTGACACCTCTGCTCCTGTGACAGGACCATAGAATCTAAATACATCCGTATGGAAGGGAAAGTCAGCAATTAAACACAATCCCTTTCATTGTGAAACATTGGTGTGGCATTACCCTGAGGAACATCGGCTTTTATCTGCTGCATTTAATGGCTAAAGCACAGGAATATTAATGAATCATGACTCAGAATTAGCTACATTGTACAGTGCACAAATGCTAGTTGCAAGATTGTATTTATTACATTTACCCTTCTTGTGATTAAACTAGCATCTCATTGGTTTATATGACATTACTTTTAAGAGTATAATTAATGATTGCTACTGAGGAAAATCAGAATGTCAGTGTCAGTATGAGTTAGCCACCTGTTCATTGTTGACCGTTTGCAGGTAGATGAATAGAAATTCCTCCTATGTTATTGCTGCTGTTGCAGAATACTTTACGTGGATTTCCTTTTAGAAATAGCTCCTTCAGGATGGGGGAATCATTTTTCTATAAATATAGTTAATGCCTCAAAATAAATATTTTATAATATGAAACAAAAATCTGGCAAAGCACAGCAAAGCAATTCACTGCTGGCCTATAAATCTGTGCATGGATTTAACAGAATTCCATTGTTTATGCCATTTTGTTTTCAAACAACATTACATGTATTTTTGCAGGAATGGGTAATCCTGGGATATTGCCAGCTTTTGTAGCAGTAAATACAGGTCGAGTATCCCTTATCCAAAATGCTTGGGACCAGAGGAATTTTGGATATGGGATTTTTCCGTATTTTGGAATAATTGCATACCATAATGAGATATCATGGTGATGGGGCCTAAATCTAAGCACAGAATGCATTTATGTTTCATATACACATTATACACACAGCCTGATGGTAATTTTAGCCAATAATTTTTATAACTTTGTGCATTGAACAAAGTGTGTGTACATTAACACAATTCATTTATATTTCATATACACCTTATACACACAGCCTGAAGGTCATTTAATACAATATTTTTAATAACTTTGTGTATTAAACAAAGTTTTTGTACATTTAGCCATCAAAAAACAAAGGTTTCAGTATTTCACTCTCACTCAAAAAAGTCCGTATTTCGGAATATTCCGTATTTCGGAATATTTGGATATGGGATACTCAACCTGTAGTAGTTTTGTGGTATAAAGTAAGAACACTGTACCGCAGAGGTGGCCAAACTCAGCCGTCATGTAACACTCATAGTTCATGTTTTCCAGATCTCCTAGGTGGTATACATTTTAAAAGAGCCACAGATTGTCTGGAAAACATGTACTGTTAGGGGGTTCCACAGAACCTAGGGCCTAATTCAGATCTGATCGCAGCAGCAAATTTGTTAGCTAGTGGGCAAAACCATGTGCACTGCAGGGAAGGGGGGGGGGGGAAGGCAGATATAACATGTGCAGAGAGAGATAAGCTGGGTACAAACAGAAAGAAAGATAAAATCTTTCTCTTTCAGCTCCCAGCTCCTGACTCAACAAACTAGAGTGTACACATGGAAAGATCTAGCCAAATCTTTCAGTCTTTCAAAGATCTTGGCTAGATGGTTTTTAGCTCCAAATTTAACTAATTTCTTGGTGGCTAGATGACATCATCTAGCCAACATCGTTCGTCTTTCATACACACCGTGTAGACAGTGAATGATCATGAACAATCTAGCCAAAATTGACCTTGCTACACAGTCTATCAATGATTTTGTCATTTACCCGCGAGAGCGTGCCTAGTGTACGATCTAGCTTGTACACACGGAACAACATTATCGTTCAATGACCTATCTAGCCAAAATAGTTGGCTAGATCGTCCCTTGTGTACCCAGCTTTAGAGTTGGGTGGGGTGTGTTCAAACTGAAATCTAAATTGCAGTGTAAAAATAAAACAGCCAGTATTTACCCTGCACAGAAACAAAATAACCCACCCAAATCTAACTCTCTCTGCACATGTTATATCTGCCCCCCCCCCTGCAGAGCACAATCATTTTGCCCATTAGCTAACAAATTTGCTGCTGCGATCAGATCTGAATTACCCCCGAAGTTTGACCACCACTGCTGTACACTATCTGAAAATTGAGAGCATGATTATAATTACTCTAATACAGATACTGCAAATGTGAGTAATATGGTACAGTACTGGTGTCAGCGTAACTCAGATCTATTTGTGTTCTTACTAATAGGCCATACACATTAGGCAACCCGCCGCCGAGCTGCCCGACGGCCGATACGGCAGACGGGCGACCCGGCGGCAGGGGGGAGGTGACGGGGGGAGTGAAGTTTCTTCACTACCCCCGTCACTCGGCTCCATATGCGTGCATGCTAATATGGACGCTATGCACAAGTGACCCGCCACCAACAATGAACGAGCGTGGGGCCGCGCATCGTTCATCGTGGATGCCTACACACTGACCAATATGAATGAGTTCTCGTTCATTAATGAACGATAACGTTCATATAGATCAGTGAAATCGCTATGTGTGTAGGGCCCTTTATTCTCAACCTCTGTCCTCAAACACACTAACAAGCAAGGTTTTAGTGACATCCATGCTTGAGCACATATGGCTATATCAAAATAACTGAGATACTAATTAAGTCACCTGTGCTTAATTATGGCTATCCTTAAAACATGGTCTGTTAAGGTGCCTTGAGGACCATGGTTGGGGACCCCTTACATAGACCATAGGTTTTCAAACTTAGTCCTCAAGGCACCCTAACAGTCCATGTTTTAAGGCTATCCATGGCTGAGCACAGATGATTAAATCAAAAAAGGAGAATGCAGGGATAGGTGCGCCAAATAAACAATAATTACTAATACAAAAGAGATGTTGTTGTAATAATACTCGGACCAGTGACTTTATATTGTCAAACTGTATCTTTTATTTAAACTGAAGTTATGTCTGCATCTGCTGCAAACACTAAGAACTTATGCAGTTCTAAGGATGGTTGTGGTTTAAAAATCGGAAAGGGGACGGGGCGGTGGGGGATGTGAAGGGGGGGGGGGGGGGGAAACAGATTGGATCTGTGTGTCTAGAGGTATAGTACCGAGTCCGTTAATATAAAGGAATGGAGACACTCAGGTCGGTGGCATCCTACCTCTGTAGTGTCTATAGTTCTGTTAGAATGTCCAGAGCCTCTGATCGGTGTCTGTAATATGTCCAAAATAGAAAGAGTTTAAAAAACAAATAGGGGTACCCCTGGAGGGCCGGTACGGCAAGGGATCCTAGTGGTTGCTATTAGTCAGGTAGTGAGGGCTCCGGACATACCGTCCACCCCTGTGCTCTGACAATACGCGGTGTCGCTCTTTTGAGCGCACCGTGGTTGTCTGTGCGATTGGGGAAGCGGTCACCATCTTGGAGAGGGAGGAAGACAACTGCTTCTAGCCCTAATGGGCTGTCTGCCGTGTCTTTTCCTCTCCTACAGAGTCCCTTACCTTGTCCTCGTAGCTCCGTCTTGTTTCCTCTTGCCGGCGGCCTGCTCCGTTCTTCCTCAGCGACGCTATCCTCCTCTCGCTTCCGGGTTGTTCTGGTCACGTGTTAAGGTCACGTGACCGCAACGTTCCCTCAGTGAAGCGGCTGTTCTTCCTCGTCCGTCTTCGTTTTTCTCTCCCTTGAGGCTCTGTTAAAGTTAAAGTAGATGACTGAAGTACTCTGTAATGACTTGATGATGTGTTTCCAACGCGTATCGGCCAGTTGCGGCCTTCGTCAGGGAATCTAATTCAGCCATGTTTGATGTGGGCTATTTAGCCCATCTTCAGAAAAATTCTCTCTGTCTCATTGGTCCTTTGTGTAATTGGGGGCGGGGTGAGGGGCGGGTTAGAGGGGGAATGGTGCTATACAAAGGAATTTGAAAAAGACAAAAATAAATGGCACGGTGATGCTAGTTATCCAGCACAATGTGGGTGATGAAATCCTGACAGTCTTACAATAGTGTCTGGATGCCAAACTAATAATGAGCATCCAAAGAGGAGTGATGAATAAAAGTACAATGTCCTGATATTAAAAATTGATGGAGCTGATCATATATTTATATATACATTTGCATGCATGTGCACATTCTGTTGGACACATGCATTCACATCTGCACATACACCCTTCATATTGAGGTGAGGGGTTATAAATTACCATGTTCTAGGTACTTGATGTTGGTATACTAATGGTGGTGAAATAAAGGATATTTTCAAGATTTGTCCTCCGTCTCATGGCCTAACCCCTATAATCACTGATCTTACTTCGTTGTCTATATTCAGCCCATAGGGTTTCAGGGTTTTAAGTGTGAATATCCATTTAAGTTCTTCTTTATTTATTTTCTTAATAAAGTCTCCTCCCCGCCAGTTTTGTTTTACCATTTTTATCCCTAAGATTCTCATCCCTGCTGGATTTTGTTTGTGTTTCTCTCTAAAATTATCCGAGAGACTATGTGTTTCTAGACCCTTTCTTATATTCCTTATGTGTTCTGATATTCTGGTCTTAAGGGGTCTCACCGTTCTCCCTATATATTGTAAATGGCAGGGGCATTCTATTAGGTAAATAACCCCCTTGGTGTGGCATGTAATGTGTCCCTGAATGATGAACGATTCCTGTGTATTGTTTGACTGAAAGTTAAAAGTGCCCTTTGTTGTGGTGTGGATGGACTTGCAGTATTGGCAACAGTTGCACTGGAAAAAGCCCTTGTTCAATTTGTTCCCTGTTAAGGTGCTTTGTACTGTCTCTTTTCTTTCTAGATGACTATGAGTCACCCTGGATTTTAAGTCTGGTGCCTTCCTGTATATCACCTTTGGTTGTCTAGGTAGTAGGGTCCCTAATAGTTCATCTTCTAAAAGGATGTGCCAGTGATCACGTATGATCCTTTCTATGTTTCGGTTCTTACAGCTGTATTGAGTTTGGAAAGTGATTTTCCAATCCTTTGGGTCCTTAGTCTGTCCTTTTTTATTTTTATATGTCAAGAGTGTTTTTCTTTCTAACTCTGCAGTCTCTTGTAAGTCCTTGTCTAGGGACTCTTCTTTGTATCCTCTATCCATGAATTGTTTTTTCATTTTGTTTGCTTGGATGTGATAATCTTCTATTTTAGTGCAATTTCTCCTAACTCTTTTGAACTGACCTGACGGTACATTTTTTAACCAGTTGGGATGGTGTCCACTGGTTGTGAGGATATAGCTATTGACATCCACACTTTTCTGATATATTTTTGTGCAAATGTTCGTCTCCTCTGTAAAGATAGTGATATCCAAAAAGTTAACAGTGGTTCTGCTGTAGTTGGTGGTGAATATTAGGTTACTGTTGTTCGAGTTGATATGTTCAAGGAATCTTAAAAGCTGACTCTCAGTCCCTTTCCATATAAAAATTACGTCATCTATATACCGCCGCCAAAGGACCAGGTTCGCCCCAAAGTCATGCCCGTCCCATATGTGGGTATCCTCCCATCTGCTCATAAACAAATTAGCATAACTTGGGGCGAACCTGGTCCCCATAACGGTGCCGGTGGTTTGTCTGTAATACGAGTCCTGAAACCAAAAGTAATTATGCTGTAGAATGAAATTTACACAGTCTAGAATGAAGTTTGTTTGTGTTGTTGTCATTGTTTGATCCAAATTCAAAAAGTAACGTAGTGAGTCTAACCCTTGAGATTGATCTATAATTGTATATAGTGATGTCACATCGCTAGTGCATAGCCAGTATTCCTCTGACCATGTGATGTCGTCAAGTGTCTTTATAATGTCAGTTGTGTCCCTAATGTATGATTTTTGGATCTGTACATAGGGTTGTAGGAAGCTGTCAATGTATTGGGACAAGTTGGCTGTGAGTGATCCTATCCCAGATATTATTGGGCGTCCCGGTGGATTGGTCCGGTCTTTATGTATCTTTGGCAAGTAGTAAAAGACTGGTGTAATGGGATGTGTGTTGTCTAAAAAACAATATTCTTTCTTGGTTAGAATGCCTTGTTCTAGGCCTTGTTTGAGTAAGGGTTCTAGCGTCTTTTTGTATTTTGGGGTCGGGTCTTGCTTCAAAGTCTTGTATGTGTTTGTGTCACCTAAAATTCTCAGGGATTCTTTTACATAATCACTTTTCTCTAAGATGACAATCCCCCCTCCCTTATCTGCCGGTTTTACCACTATGTCCTTGTTCTCTATTAGATCTTTAAGTGCCTCCTTTTCTTTTAAGGTAAGATTGAAATTCTTTGTTTTGTTGTCTAATTTTTCTAGATCTCGCGTCACTAGTTGTTCGAATGTACTTATTAATGGTCCTCTCATGTGTTGGGGATAAAATGTAGAGGTCAGTCTTAGATCTGAATGTTTGAAAATGTCTCCATTCGGGTTATGGTCTACATTCCTCACGGTGTTACTATAGTATTTTGCAAGTGTGAGTTTGCAAGTAAATCTATGTAAGTCTAGGTATGTCTCAAATTTGTTTAGTTTTTTTGTTGGTGCGAATTTCATACCTTTGTTTAGTAATGCCGCATGTTCTGGTTTTAAAACTGTATTGCTGAGGTTGAAAATCCCTGTCTGATCTACTTCTGTGGGTGGTGCCGTTTTTGTCTGCCTTCCTCCTCTCCCTCCTCGTCTAACTCGTCTAACTTTCGTTTGTTTGGTGTCTTTGATGTCTGGTTGCAGGTTCTCAGTCCTGCTACCTCCTCTAAAAAAAACCCTGCACATGGTGTCTGTTTTTCTCCTAGGTCTAGGGACAGCGTAGCTTCCTCTAGGTTGGCGGAGACCTGGAACCCTTCCTCAAGTGAAACACGGGCTAAATTTTCATATGCAAAATCCTCATTAATACTATAAGTGGAGAAACTGGTGTCTTGCGTTGTGTCACAGTCTTCTATGGATCCTACCGTCCGGGGCTCTATTCTCTCGTTGGTCTCCCTTTTTTCTTTGTTATGCAGTCTGGTCATATATTGTTGATATGTTAAATTTAATTTCTTATATATAGGTATATTGTTTTTATTCAAAGGTTGTGGAGTGTTTCTTATTAATGTCTTATTGGTTGTTTTCAGTTCCTTTGTTGTCGTTGGTGTCTTCTTCCTGCCTTTCCTATGGCTTCTTTCCTTCCCTATCTTGTCCCTCAATATTTTTGATTTTTTTGGTCGCTACAATTTCTTCCTCAATCTTCTGCAGTCTATTTTGTGAGATGTTCTCTAATTGTTGGAAGTCCCTATCGTCTTTGTATGCTTCCAATGATGTGTGTAGTGACCTTATTTCTGTCTCCAAGGATTTCAGTTCATTTTCATGAGTCTCTAAGATTACCTTTATTAGGTTTCTGGAACAGTCATGTAGAACTGAATCCCATTTTTCCATGAATGTCATGTTTTCCCTATTCTGTGTGGGTGTTTTTTTAATCCTTAACCCTTTTGGTACTAGGTTGTGTTCTAGATACCACTCTAAAGATTTCTTATCCCACCATACTTTGGATTCCCTTGTTATCAATTTCTCTAAATTTAAAAATAAATCACAGAATTTGTTAACGGTTTCATGTGTCTCTGTGGTGTGGGTGAGTTGCGAGAATATCAAATTGGCCCTCAAGTCCCTATCCGTTCTGTGGTCTAAAATACCCATATACAGAGCAAGCTGGATGCAGAGGTAGATATATATGGCTTAGAAGGAAGGGTATCCAGCGCTCGTGTGTATGAGTATTTTGATTGTTCTAAGGCTGCAACCCGTTTCAGAAGTACCTCAAACTTCTATATAGATATAGGAGAATGCAGGGATAGGTGCGCCAAATAAACAATAATTACTAATACAAAAGAGATGTTGTTGTAATAATACTCGAACCAGTGACTTTATATTGTCAAACTGTATCTTTTATTTAAACTGAAGTTATGTCTGCATCTGCTGCAAACACTAAGAACTTATGCAATTCTAAGGATGGTTGTGGTTTAAAAATCGGAAAGGGGACAGGGCGGTGGGGGATGTGAAGGGGGGGGGGGGGAACAGATTGGATCTGTGTGTCTGGAGGTATAGTACCGAGTCCGTTAATATAAAGGAATGGAGACACTCAGGTCGGTGGTGTCCCACCTCTGTAGTGTCTATAGTTCTGTTAGAATGTCCAGAGCCTCTGATCGGTGTCTGTAATATGTCCAAAATAGAAAGAGTTCAAAAAACAAATAGGGGTACCCCCGGAGGGCCGGTACGGCAAGGGATCCTAGTGGTTGCTATTAGTCAGCTAGTGAGTGCTCCGGACATACCATCCACCCCTGTGCTCTGACAATACGCGGTGTCGCTCTTTTGAGCGCACTGTGGTTGTCTGTGCGATTGGGGAAGCGGTCACCATCTTGGAGAGGGAGGAAGACAACTGCTTCTAGCCCTAATGGGCTGTCTGCCGTGTCTTTTCCTCTCCTACAGAGTCCCTTACCTTGTCCTCGTAGCTCCGTCTTGTTTCCTCTTGCCGGCGGCCTGCTCCGTTCTTCCTCAGCGACGCTGTCCTCCTCTCGCTTCCGGGTTGTTCTGGTCACGTGTTAAGGTCACGTGACCGCAACGTTCCCTCAGTGAAGCGGCTGTTCTTCCTCATCCGTCTTCGTTTTTCTCTCCCTTGAGGCTCTGTTAAAGTTAAAGTAGATGACTGAAGTACTCTGTAATGACTTGATGATGCGTTTCCAACGCGTATCGGCCCGTTGCGGCCTTCATCAGGGAATCTAATTCAGCCATGTTTGATGTGGGCTATTTAGCCCATCTTCAGAAAAATTCTCTCTATCTCATTGGTCCTTTGTGTAATTGGGGGCGGGATGAGGGGCGGGTTAAAGGGGGAATGGTGCTATACAAAGGATTTTGAAAAAGACAAAAATAAATGGCACGATGATGCTAGTTATCCAGCACAATGTGGGTGATGAAATCCTGACAGTCTTACAATAGTGTCTGGATGCCAAACTAATAATGAGCATCCAAAGAGGTGATGAATAAAAGTACAATGTCCTGATATTAAAAATTGATGGAGCTGATCATATATTTATATATACATTTGCATGCATGTGCACATTCTGTTGGACACATGCATTCACATCTGCACATACACCCTTCATATTGAGGTGAGGGGTTATAAATTACCATGTTCTAGGTA
Source organism: Pseudophryne corroboree (assembly GCF_028390025.1). NCBI lineage: Eukaryota > Metazoa > Chordata > Amphibia > Anura > Myobatrachidae > Pseudophryne > Pseudophryne corroboree. Next base: position 242,774,159 of record NC_086447.1, on the reverse strand, counting down.
CTTGATGTTGGTATACTAATGGTGGTGAAATAAAGGATATTTTCAAGATTTGTCCTCCGTCTCATGGCCTAACCCCTATAATCACTGATCTTACTTCGTTGTCTATATTCAGCCCATAGGGTTTCAGGGTTTTAAGTGTGAATATCCATTTAAGTTCTTCTTTATTTATTTTCTTAATAAAGTCTCCTCCCCGCCAGTTTTGTTTTACCTTTTTATCCCTAAGATTCTCATCCCTGCTGGATCTTGTTTGTGTTTCTCTCTAAAATTATCCGAGAGACTATGTGTTTCTAGACCCTTTCTTATATTCCTTATGTGTTCTGATATTCTGGTCTTAAGGGGTCTCACCGTTCTCCCTATATATTGTAAATGGCAGGGGCATTCTATTAGGTAAATAACCCCCTTGGTGTGGCATGTAATGTGTTCCTGAATGGTGAACGATTCCTGTGTATTGTTTGAAAACACGAAATTCATGGAAAAATGGGATTCAGTTCTACATGACTGTTCCAGAAACCTAATAAAGGTAATCTTAGAGACTCATGAAAATGAACTGAAATCCTTGGAGACAGAAATAAGGTCACTACACACATCACTGGAAGCATACAAAGACGATAGGGACTTCCAACAACTAGAGAACATCTCACAAAATAGACTGCAGAAGATTGAGGAAGAAATTGTAGCGACCAAAAAATCAAAAATATTGAGGGACAAGATAGGGAAGGAAAGAAGCCATAGGAAAGGCAGGAAGAAGACACCAACGACAACAAAGGAACTGAAAACAACCAATAAGACATTAATAAGAAACACTCCACAACCTTTGAATAAAAGCAATATACCTATATGTAAGAAATTAAATTTAACATATCAACAATATATGACCAGACTGCATAACAAAGAAAAAAGGGAGACCAACGAGAGAATAGAGCCCCGGACGGTAGGATCCATAGAAGACTGTGACACAACGCAAGACACCAGTTTCTCCACTTATAGTATTAATGAGGATTTTGCATATGAAAATTTAGCCCGTGTTTCACTTGAGGAAGGGTTCCAGGTCTCCGCCAACCTAGAGGAAGCTACGCTGTCCCTAGACCTAGGAGAAAAACAGACACCATGTGCAGGTTTTTTTTTAGAGGAGGTAGCAGAACTGAGAACCTGCAACCAGACATCAAAGACACCAAACAAACGAAAGTTAGACGAGTTAGACGAGGAGGGAGAGGGAGAGGAGGAAGGCAGACAAAAATGGCACCACCCACAGAAGTAGATCAGACAGGGATTTTCAACCTCAGCAATACAGTTTTAAAACCAGAACATGCGGCATTACTAAACAAAGGTATGAAATTCGCACCAACAAAAAAACTAAACAAATTTGAGACATACCTAGACTTACATAGATTTACTCGCAAACTCACACTTGCAAAATACTATAGTAACACCGTGAGGAATGTAGACCATAACCCGAATGGAGACATTTTCAAACATTCAGATCTAAGACCGATCTCTACATTTTATCCCCAACACATGAGAGGACCATTAATAAGTACATTCGAACAACTAGTGACGCGAGATCTAGAAAAATTAGACAACAAAACAAAGAATTTCAATCTTACCTTAAAAGAAAAGGAGGCACTTAAAGATCTAATAGAGAACAAGGACATAGTGGTAAAACCGGCAGATAAGGGAGGGGGGATTGTCATCTTAGAGAAAAGTGATTATGTAAAAGAATCCCTGAGAATTTTAGGTGACACAAACACATACGAGACTTTGAAGCAAGACCCGACCCCAAAATACAAAAAGACGCTAGAACCCTTACTTAAACAAGGCCTAGAACAAGGCATTCTAACCAAGAAAGAATATTGTTTTTTAGACAACACACATCCCATTACACGTCTTTTACTACTTGCCAAAGATACATAAAGACCGGACCAATCCACCGGGACGCCCAATAATATCTGGGATAGGATCACTCACAGCTAACTTGTCCCAATACATTGACAGCTTCCTACAACCCTATGTACAGATCCAAAAATCATACATTAGGGACACAACTGACATTATAAAGACACTTGACGACATCACATGGTCAGAGGAATACTGGCTATGCACTAGCGATGTGACATCACTATATACAATTATAGATCAATCTCAAGGGTTAGACTCACTACGTTACTTTTTGAATTTGGATCAAACAATGACAACAACACAAACAAACTTTATTCTAGACTGTGTAAATTTCATTCTACAGCATAATTACTTTTGGTTTCAGGACTCGTATTACAGACAAACCACCGGCACCGCTATGGGGACCAGGTTCGCCCCAATTTATGCTAATTTGTTTATGAGCAGATGGGAGGATACCCACATATGGGACGGGCATGACTTTGGGGCGAACCTGGTCCTTTGGCGGCGGTATATAGATGACGTAATTTTTATATGGAAAGGGACTGAGAGTCAACTTTTAAGATTCCTTGAACATATCAACTCGAACAACAGTAACCTAATATTCACCACCAACTACAGCAGAACCACTGTTAACTTTTTGGATATCACTGTCTTTACAGAGGAGACGAACATTTGCACAAAAATATATCAGAAAAGTGTGGATGTCAATAGCTATATCCTCACAACCAGTGGACACCATCCCAACTGGTTAAAAAATGTACCGTCAGGTCAGTTCAAAAGAGTTAGGAGAAATTGCACTAAAATAGAAGATTATCACATCCAAGCAAACGAAATGAAAAAACAATTAAGGGATAGAGGATACAAAGAAGAGTCCCTAGACAAGGACTTACAAGAGACTGCAGAGTTAGAAAGAAAAACACTCTTGACATATAAAAATAAAAAAGGACAGACTAAGGACCCAAAGGATTGGAAAATCACTTTCCAAACTCAATACAGCTGTAAGAACCTAAACATAGAAAGGATCATACGTGATCACTGGCACATCCTTTTAGAAGATGAACTATTAGGGACCCTACTACCTAGACTACCAAAGGTGATATACAGGAAGGCACCAGACTTAAAATCCAGGGTGACTCATAGTCATCTAGAAAGAAAAGAGACAGTACAAACCACCTTAACAGGGAACAAATTGAACAAGGGCTTTTTCCAGTGCAACTGTTGCCAATACTGCAAGTCCATCCACACCACAACAAAGGGCACTTTTAACTTTCAGTCAAACAATACACAGGAATCGATCACCATTCAGGGACACATTACATGCCACACCAAGGGGGTTATTTACCTAATAGAATGCCCCTGCCATTTACAATATATAGGGAGAACGGTGAGACCCCTTAAGACCAGAATATCAGAACACATAAAGAATATAAGAAAGGGTCTAGAAACACATAGTCTCTCGGATCATTTTAGAGAGAAACACAAACAAGATCCAGCAGGGATGAGAATCTTAGGGATAAAAATGGTAAAACAAAACTGGCGGGGAGGAGACTTTATTAAGAAAATAAATAAAGAAGAACTTAAATGGATATTCACACTTAAAACCCTGAAACCCTATGGGCTGAATATAGACAACGAAGTAAGATCAGTGATTATAGGGGTTAGGCCATGAGACGGAGGACAAATCTTGAAAATATACTTTATTTCACCACCATTAGTATACCAACATCAAGTACCTAGAACATGGTAATTTATAACCCCTCACCTCAATATGAAGGGTGTAAGTGCAGATGTGAATGCATGTGTCCAACAGAATGTGCACATGCATGCAAATGTATATATAAATATATGATCAGCTCCATCAATTTTTAATATCAGGACATTGTACTTTTATTCATCACTCCTCTTTGGATGCTCATTATTAGCTTGGCGTCCAGACACTATTGTAATACTGTCAGGATTTCATCACCCACATTGTGCTGGATAACTAGCATCATCGTGCCATTTATTTTTGTCTTTTTCAAATTCCTTTGTATAGCACCATTCCCCCTCTAACCCGCCCCTCACCCGCCCCCAATTACACAAAGGACCAATGAGACAGAGATAGTTTTTCTGAAGATGGGCTGAATAGCCCACATCAAACATGGCTGAATTAGATTCCCTGACGAAGGCCGCAACGGGCCGATACGCGTTGGAAACACATCATCAAGTCATTACAGAGTACTTCAGTCATCTACTTTAACTTTAACAGAGCCTCAAGGGAGAGAAAAACGAAGACGGACGAGGAAGAACAGCCGCTTCACTAAGGGAACGTCGTGGTCACGTGACCTTAACACGTGACCAGAACATCCCGGAAGCGAGAGGAGGACAGCGTCGCTGAGGAAGAACGGAGCAGGCCGCCGGCAAGAGGAAACAAGACGGAGCTACGAGGACAAGGTAAGGGACTCTGTAGGAGAGGAAAAGAGACGGCAGACAGCCCATTAGGGCTAGAAGCAGTTGTCTTCCTCCCTCTCCAAGACGGTGACCGCTTTCCCAATCGCACAGACAACCACGGTGCGCTCAAAAGAGCGACACCGCGTATTGTCAGAGCACAGGGATGGACGGTATGTCCGGAGCCCTCACTACCTGACTAATAGCAACCACTAGGATCCCTTGCCGTACCGGCCCTCCGGGGGTACCCCTATTTGTTTTTTGAACTCTTTCTATTTTGGACATATTACAGACACCAATCAGAGGCTCTGGACATTCTAACAGAACTATAGACACTACAGAGGTAGGACGCCACCGACCTGAGTGTCTCCATTCCTTTATATTAACGGACTCGGTACTATACCTCCAGACACACAGATCCAATCTGTTTCCCCCCCCCCCTTCACATCCCCCACCGCCCCGTCCCCTTTCCGATTTTTAAACCACAACCATCCTTAGAACTGCATAAGTTCTTAGTGTTTGCAGCAGATGCAGACATAACTTCAGTTTAAATAAAAGATACAGTTTGACAATATAAAGTCACTGGTCCGAGTATTATTACAACAACATCTCTTTTGTATTAGTAATTATTGTTTATTTGGCGCACCTATCCCTGCATTCTCCTATATCTATACTGAAGTTTGAGGTACTTCTGAAACGGGTTGCAGCCTTAGAACAATCAAAATACTCATACACACGAGCTCTGGATACCCTTCCTTCTAAGATTAAATCAAAATGACTGTACTAAAATGAAAAGTACTAATTAATTAATCTGTGCTCAAACATGGATAGCCTTAAAACCGGAACCATTAGGGTGTCTTGAGGAGCGAATTTGTGAACCTCTGGCATAGACTATGCCAGTGTTTCCCTTCCTCAGTCCTCATCACACACTAAAGGGCCCAACACATTTGGCGATCCGCCGCCGAACCGCCCGACGGCGGATACGGCCGATGGGCGACCTGGCGGCGGGGGGGGGGGGGGGGGGGGTGCAGTGACGGGGGGAGTGAAGTTTCTTCACTCCTCCCATCACCCGGCTCCAAAGAAGTGCAGGCAAATATGGACGAGATTGTCCATACTGGCCTGCATGCACAGCCGACGGGGCACCAGCGATGAACGAGCGCGGCGCCGTGCATCGTTCATCGCTGGTGCCTCCACACTGCACGATATGAACGTCATCTCGTTCATATCTTGCAGTCAAATCGCCCAGTGTGTAGGGCCTATAACCAAGCTTGAGCACAGACGGTTCAATCAAGTACCAAACTGAGGTATTAATGAAGTCACCTGTGCTCTAATATGGCTATCCTTAAAGCCTTGGCTGTTTAGTGTGCCTTCAAGACCATGGTTGGGAATCCTAGTTCTATCATACTTGCCTACCTGACCCTCTCCATGAGGGAGAAAATGCTCTGTTCCTGGACTTTCCTGGTAATGTATGATTGCCATCACCTGTGGTGAAACACCTTTCTTATCAATTAACTAGCTCTCCACAGGTGATGGCAATCATATATTACCAGGAAAGTCCAGGAACAGAGCATTTTCTCCCTCATGGAGAGGGTCAGGTAGGCAAGTATGGTTCTATATCAGAGGTTCCCTCCACAGTCCTCAAGGCACACTAACAGTTCATGTTTTAAAGATAGCCAAACCCGAACCCAGGTGGCTTAATTAGTATCTCAGATTTAACCATCTGTGATCAGGCATAGATATCACTAAACCTGGACTGTTAGTGTGCCTTAAGGGCAGAGGTTGGGAAATACTGTTCTAATAGTGTGAAAAGAAGAGATTGTTCAGACAGTATGGGTGGAATGTACTAAGCATTGCATCCCCGATGCGGTACATCCCGCCACTTAACGGGTACATACTGGCATTATTAACGCCGGTATGTACCCAGAGCCGGTCCTAGGCATATGCAAATGCTTAGGGACATTCTAAGCCTGGGGCCAGGGGATGTTTGGGCGTGGGCAGGGCTGGCGGTAAGCAAGGGTATGCACTGCAGGATGATGCTGGGCTACAGAGGTGTCGTGCCCAAGTCATCTTTTTTAGGGGTAATCTTATAGGCCCATGGAACTCCCACTGGGCACGGGTGTATGTCTAGGGCCGTGGCTGAGGCACTTTGTCGGTGATATCAACGTTAGTGAGTCACCAGCCGCCCTTTGCACTCCAAGCATAACCTTCTCTCTTGTGATGAAAGTAGCTCAGTCTCCTCCTCGAGTAGCTGAAATGGCAGAACGCCAAAACAGGGAGCCAGTGGTGATTGCTCCCGGTATGTTGTTGAGGGAGAAGGCAGCAGCGCCTTCGCCAAGGAGAACAATGGGCGCAGGTAAGAAAGTGGTGCAGGTCAGAGTGGGGGCATAGTGGTTTCAGGCATGTTGGACCCAAGAAAAGTAACATGTCAGGGCCTCCACATCACTCTGTATGAAGCACCGTATGGATCCCCAGCAGTTGGAGTCCCAGCTCCAGTATGGGCTAGTCAAACTCTGTAGCAGCCCAAATACCTTGATAGACATATCTCTGCCCATTTGTGTTTGTTATATCTCTGTATGTTTTTATCAACATGCAAGCCCTAGGGGTGGGTGAGAAAATAAGCTTTTAAACCTACCGGTAAATCTTTTTCTCCTAGTCCGTAGAGGATGCTGGGGACTCCATAAGGACCATGGGGTATAGACGGGCTCCGCAGGAGACATGGGCACCTATAAAGAACTTTTAGTATGGGTGTGCACTGGCTCCTCCCTCTATGCCCCTCCTCCAGACCTCAGTTAGAGAACTGTGCCCAAAGGAGATGGACAATACGAGGAAAGGATTTTGTTAATCTAAGGGCAAGATTCATACCAGCCCACACCAATCATACCATATAACCTGGAATACCCAAAACCAGTTAACAGTATGAACAAACAACAGCATCGGTCCAAGACCGATTCCAACTGTAACATAACCCTTATGTAAGCAATAACTATATACAAGTCTTGCAGATTTTCCGCACTGGGACGGGCGCCCAGCATCCTCTACGGACTAGGAGAAAAAGATTTACCGGTAGATTTAAAATCTTATTTTCTCTTACGTCCTAGAGGATGCTGGCGACTCCGTAAGGACCATGGGGTTTATACCAAAGCTCCCAATCGGGCGGGAGAGTGCGGATGACTCTGTAGCACTGACTGAGCAAATGCTAGGTCCTCATCAGCCAGGGTATCAAACTTGTAGAATTTAGCAAAAGTGTTTGAACCCGACCAAGTCGCCGCTCGGCAAAGCTGTAATGCCGAGACGCCTCGGGCAGCCGCCCAAGAAGAGCCCACCTTCCTAGTGGAATGGGCCTTTACTGAATGTGGTAACGGCAATCCAGCCGTAACATAAGCCTGCTGAATCGTGTTACAGATCCAGCGAGCAATAGTCTGCTTTGAAGCAGGCGCGCCAATCTTGTTGGCTGCATACAGGACAAACAGAGCCTCTGTTTTCCTAATTCTAGCCGTCCTGGCTACATAAATCTTTAAGGCCCTGACTACATCCAGGGACATGGAATCCTCCAAGTCACTCGTAGCCACAGGCACCACGATAGGTTGGTTCATATGAAATGAAGACACCACCTTAGGTAAAAATTGAGGACGAGTCCTCAATTCTGCTCTATCCACATGAAAAATCAAGTAGGGGCTCTTGTGAGACAATGCCAATTCAGACACCCGCCTTGCTGAAGCTAAGGCCAATAACATGACCACCTTCCAGGTGAGAAATTTAAACTCAACCGTTTTAAGGGGTTCAAACCAGTGTGACTTAAGGAACTGTAACACCACGTTCAGGTCCCATGGCGCCACTGGGGCCACAAAAGGAGGCTGGATGTGTAGCACTCCCTTCACAACAGTCTGGACTTCTGGAAGAGAAGCCAATTCCTTCTGAAAGAATATCGATAAGGCCGAAATCTGTACCTTAACAGAGCCTAACTTCAGGCCCATATCCACTCCTGTCTGTAGAAAGTGGAGAAAACGGCCCAGGTAGAAATCTTCCATAGGAGCATTCTTGGCTTCACACCAAGATACATACTTCCTCCAGATACGGTGATAATGTTTCGCCGTCACCTCCTTCCTAGCCTTTATTAGAGTAGGTATGACCTCCTCCGGAATACCCTTCTCAGCTAGGATCCGGCGTTCAACCGCCATGCCGTCAAATGTAACCGCGGTAAGTCTTGGAACGTGCAGGGTCCCTGCTGTAACAGGTCCTCCCTTAGCGGAAGAGGCGAAGGATCTTCTGCAAGCATCTCCTGAAGATCCGAGTACCAGGCCCTTCGAGGCCAGTCTGGAACAATGAGTACTGTCTGTACTCTTTTCCGTCTTATGATCCTCAACACCTTTGTGATGAGAGGCAGAAGAGGAAACACATAGACCGACTGGAACACCCATGGCGTTACCAGAGCATCTACTGCTATTGCCTGAGGGTCCCGGGACCTGGCACAGTACCTCCGAAGCTTCTTGTTGAGACGTGACGCCATCATGTCTATTTGAGGAACTCGCCAGAGACCCGTTATCTCTGCAAAGACTTCTTGATGAAGTCCCCACTCTCCTGGATGGAGATCGTGTCTGCTGAGGAAGTCTGCTTCCCAGTTGTCCACTCCCGGAATGAAGACAGCTGACAGAACGCTTACGTGATTTTCCGCCCAGCAAAGAATCCTGGTGGCTTCCGCCATCGCGACTCTGCTCCTTGTCCCGCCTTGGCGGTTCACATGAGCCACGGCTGTGACATTGTCTGATTGAATCAGAACCGGTAGGTTGCGAAGAAGCCCCTCCGCTTGTCGAAGGCCGTTGTATATGGTTCTTAATTCCAGCACGTTGATGTGCAGACAGGACTCCTGGCTTGACCATAGTCCTTGAAAGTTTCTTCCTTGGGTGACTGCTCCCCATCCTCGGAGGCTCGCATCCGTGGTTACCAGAACCCAGTCCTGAATGCTGAACCTGCGACCCTCTAGAAGGTGAGCACTTTGCAGCCACCTTAGGAGAGACACCCTGGCCCTGGGGGACAGTGTTATTTTCTGATGTATTTGTAGATGGGACCCGGACCACTTGCCCAGAAGGTCCCATTGAAACGTCCTCGCATGGAACCTGCCGAAGGGAATGGCCTCGTAGGCTGCCACCATTTTCCCCAGAACTTGAGTGCATTGATGACACTCTTTTTGGCTTTAGCAGGTCTCTGACCATGTTCTGGAGGTCCTGGGCTTTTTCCAACGGGAGAAAAACCTTCTTTTGTTCCGTGTCTAGTATCATGCCTAGGAACGATAGTCGAGTTGTTGGAACCAACTGTGACATTGGCAGATTGAGAATCCAACCGTGTTGCTGGAGCACTCTGAGAGAGTGACACGTTCTTCAGTAATCGATCTTTTGATCTCGCCTTTATCAGGAGATCGTCCAAGTATGGGATAATTGTGACTCCTTGCCTGCGCAGGAACACCATCATCTCCGCCATTATCTTAGTGAAAATCCTCGGGGCCGTTGAAAGCCCAAACGGCAACGTCTGAAACTGGAAATGACAATCCTGTACCGCGAATCTCAGGTACTCCTGATGAGCGGGATATATGGGGACATGAAGGTAAGCATCCTTTATGTCCAGTGACACCATAAAATACCCCCCTTCCAGGCTGGCTATTACAGCTCGGAGTGATTCCATCTTGAATTTGAAACGTTTCAAGTACAGATTTAGGGATTTTAGATTTAAAATGGGCCTGACCGAACCATCCGGCTACGGGACCACAAAGAGTACCCTTTTCCCTGTTGACTCAGGGGAACCCCTATAATCACTTGCTGTTGACACAGCGTTTGAATTGAAGCTAACACTACTTCCCGCTCTGGGGTAGAAGCTGGTAAGGCCGACTTGAAAAATCGGCGTGGGGGCACCTCTTCGAATTCCAGCTTGTAGCCTTGGGAAACTATCTCCATCGCCCAAGGATCTACGTCTGACCGAACCCAGACCTGGCTGAAGAGTCGAAGGCGTGCCCCCACCGGTGCGGACTCCCGCAGGGGAGCCCCAGTGTCATCCGGTGGATTTTGTAGAAGCCGGGGAGGACTTCTGTTCCTGGGAGCCCGCCGCGGCAGGTGTTCTTTTCCCTCTACCCTTACCTCTGGCAAGGAAGGAGGAGCCCCGACCTCTTCTGGGCTTTTGCGACCGAAAGGACTGCATCTGATACTGTGGAGTTTCTTTTGCTGTTGGGGAGCAAAAGGTAAAAAGGTAGATTTACCCGCGGTAGCTGTGGAAACCAGGTCCGCGAGCCCATCCCCAAACAACACATCACCCTTATAGGGTAAAACCTCCATATGCTTTTTTGAATCCGCATCACCCGTCCATTGGCGGGTCCATAAGGATTGTCTCGCTGAAGTAGCCATGGCATTGGCTCTGGAACCCAACAATCCAATGTCTCTTTGAGCGTCTCTGATATATAAGACTGCGTCTTTAATATGTGCTAAAGTTAGCAAAATAGTATCCCTATCTAGGGTATCAAGGTCAGCTGACAGGGTATCTGTCCAAGCTGCAACTGCACTACATACCCATGCCGACGCAATTGCCGGTCTAAGTAAAGTACCACTATGTGTATAAATAGACTTTAATGTAGTTTCCTGCCTGCGGTCCGCAGGGTCCTTGAGGGCCGCTGTATCTGGAGACGGCAGTGCCACCTTCTTGGACAGGCGTGTTAGAGCCTTGTCCACTATGGGAGGGGATTCCCAACGTGCCCTGTCCTGTGTAGGGAAAGGGTACGCCATAAGAACCCTTTTGGGAATCTGCAGTCTCTTATCTGGAGATTCCCAAGCTTTTTCAAATAACTCATTAAGTTCATGAGATGGAGGAAAGTTTACCACAGATTTCTTTTCCTTATACATGCGCACCCTCGTGTCGGGAACAGAGGGGTCGTCTGTGATATGCAAAACATCTTTTATTGCAATAATCATATACTGAATAGTTTTTTCCACCCTAGGGTGCAATCTAGCATCATCATAGTCGACACTGGAATCAGAGTCCGTGTCGGTATCTGTGTCCCCAATTTGTGACAAGGGACGCTTTTGAGACCCTGACGGGCCCTGTGAGTCGGTCCAATCCGTGGATTGACCCCCTGATGTCTCCCTGGATTCTGCTTTGTCTAGCCTCTTATGCAATGATGCTACACTTGCATTTAACATATGCCACATATCCATCCATTCCTGAGTCGGCACTACCGACGGGGACACACCACTCATCTCCTCCACCTCCTCCTTTGATAAGCCTTCCTCTTCAGACATGCCGACACGCACGTACCGACCCCCCCCCCCCCCCCCCATCCCCACACACACACACAGGGATATAACTAAACGGGACAATTCCCCAACCAGGCCCTTTGGAGAGACAGAGAGAGAACATGCCAGCACACACCCAGCGCCAAACTGACACTGGAAAACCCAGGTAGCGCTTTTATATATAATGCCTATGCTATTCCCACTTAATGCGCTTGAAATGTGCCCCCCTCCTCTTTTTTCCAGCCCTCTGATGCGTTCAGCAGGGGAGAGTCCGGGGAGCCAGCGTTCTCTACAGCTTCTGTGGAGAAAATGGCGCTGGTTAGTGCTGAGGGATCAAGCTCCGCCCACTCCAGCGGCGGGCTTCACCCCCGCTTTAATTTCATAAAAATGGCGGGGGATCGTCTATTTGCTGCCTCCGCAGCCTAATATATATATTTGTGCCAAAAACGAGGTTTATTGCTGCCCAGGGCGCCCCCCCTGCGCCCTGCACCCATCTGTGCCTGTGTGTGTTGTTTGGGAGCAATGGCGCGCAGCGTTACCGCTGCGCGCTTACCTCATGAAGATCTGAAGTCTTCTGCCGCCTTGAAGTCTTATTTTCTTCTCATACTCACCCGGCTTCTATCTTCCGGCTCTGCGAGGAGGACGGCGGTGCGGCTCCGGGACGAACCCCAGGGTGAGACCTGTATTCCGACTCCCTCTGGAGCTAATGGTGTCCAGTAGCCTAAGAGGCAGATCCTATCATTTAAGTAGGTCTGCTTCTCTCTCCTCAGTCCCACGATGCAGGGAGTCTGTTGCCAGCAGTGCGCCCTGAAAATAAAAAACCTAACAAAATTCTTTTACACAGAAAACTCAGGAGAGCTCCCTGTAATGCACCCTATCTCCTCTGGGCACAAGATCTAACTGAGGTCTTGAGGAGGGGCATAGAGGGAGGAGCCAGTGCACACCCATACTAAAAGTTCTTTATAGGTGCCCATGTCTCCTGCGGAGCCTGTCTATACCCCATGGTCCTTATGGAGTCCCCAGCATCCTCTAGGACGTAACAGAAAGGAAATTCTCTGCACAATGTCTCATCCAATTGGATCCTTCCCAGCACTCCCAGCGACCACCTTGTCTCTCTGAACATGTGCAGAGGGACTCCCACGGCCGAAACCTGGAAGTCCCGACGGCGCAAAGGGCAGCTTTTATCGGGAGAGCGGTTCTTATCGCACATGTAAGTAAAAAGCAATTAGTATAGACGCGGTAAGTGGCGGTATGTACCGAATTGTGGAAGCGATGCTTAGTACATCTCGCTCTGGGCTTTTTGCTTGCGATGCATCCTGCCACTCTCCGCATGAATAGCTTTGTTTACTATGCATGAAGAAAATCAGAAAGACAGCTCTTGCGGTTTAGGACACGGAGTCCTATTTGTGCATGCGTTGAGAGATGCGAGCGCGACGGGGGTTGCTGGGAGGAATCCAATTGGATACATCTAAAAAAGGGCTGTGCGGTAGAAGCCCATAGGTTCTATAGGACAATCTGTAGATGGCGTTGCCCACTGCATCCAATGCAATGGATTCCAGGGCTTGGTGCATACGCAGTACACGCCCACACCTCCAGAAACTGCGTTTTCAGAGTTTGGCTGCATTTTTTCATTTGCTGCATCTCGCCGCCTATATGAGAATAATCAGTTTAAAAATAATGATACTGATACTGTACAAAGTAAATAGCTTGGATGGGTTAATTCTACCTAAATGCAAAGACCTACGAGCCAGCAGCAATTTGTTTTATGTGTTTTACATGGAGCAAAGGTATAGTCAAACGTGATTGGAAAGCTGCAGAAAACAGTTATTTTCATGTCCCCCAGCAGTGTTACCCCCTAACATGTGGAACTGAATTGCTGTATACAGTATATAGCAATATATTACCCTTTTACCCTCTTGACAGACCCCCAAGGCAAAAAGCAAATCCTTCATATTTTACTACGTTTTCCTAAAAAATGGTGTAGGTAAATTCAAATGATGTATGCAAAGCAGAAATTACTCAGCATTTTACACATCACCCTCTATGAGGAGGGAGAGGATAGAGCGCCCTGCAAACATCCAGGAGGGAGGTGTTTGGCCTCAGAGACCCCCCTCCCTCTTCCCAATCCTATGCATAAAGAGTGCGATCATCAGCAGCAGCAGAGACGGAGGGAGTGGGCTGCAAATACTGTACATACATGGGCTTAGAGGTGTGTTCTGTGGAGTGACAGCCGGCTCCTCCAGTAACGCAGCGGATGGGATGCAAGCATCGGTATCCCCATATTGTGCTTGAGAAGAGGAGCAGCTCTGGGCTCTGTGCATTCTCCTCTTTAAGCAGCAGCAGCACCAGCACCACCGAGAAGAGCCCAGCAGCTAAGCCGTTACAAGAACGGAGGCGGGCGGCTGCTACCCTTTAAAATAAAACCAGTGCTCGGTCCTGATTTCGGTAGCAGTACTAGAGCTTTGCATGCATGCATGCATGCAGTGACCCGTACACCCAGCGGCGGGCGATGCTATGTTCCACTGCTGCAGTGTGAGTCGAGGACGATCTGGGAGAATAAGTTTGCGTGGCTCCCGCACCGGACACCTGGCAGCTGCCTCCGAATGACCCCGGCACGACGGTGAGATGCTGCTGCCGGCCGCTGGGGAGGGCAGACGCTGCTGCTGGGCTGTGCGATGCGGTGCCGCGGCATGGGCTCCGGGGAAGCGGCCCCCAACCTGATCCCAGAACTTTGCTGATCGCCCTGAACGCTGCAGCCGCTGGGTCCCGCTCTCTGGCTAGTCCGCACTGTGCTGCTACGACCAACGATGAAGGTGTTCCGCAGGAAGGCGCTGCTGCTGTGCCTGGGCTACGTGCTGCTGCTGGTGCTCACCATGCTCAACCTCCTGGACAAGTGGCACAAGGAGCCGCAGCAGTGCAGCGAGCAGGGGCGCTACACCCCGTACCAGGCGCGCCCGGACCTCCGCTACCTCTATCGGCCCTCTCCCCCTCGTAAACGGCAGCTTGTCTACGTCTTTACCACCTGGAGGTCCGGCTCCTCTTTCTTCGGGGAGCTCTTCAACCAGAACCCGGACGTCTTCTTCCTGTACGAGCCGGTGTGGCACGTGTGGCAGAAGCTGTACCCGGGAGATGCCATGGCTCTCCAGGGGGCCGCCCGGGACCTCATCAGCGCCCTCTACCGGTGCGACCTGTCTGCCCTGCAGCTCTACAACACGGCCGGGGCTAAGAACATCAGCACATTGGGCATCTTCGGCGCCTCCACCAACAAGGTCATCTGCTCCTCCCCCCTGTGTTCGGCCTACAAGAAGGAGGTGGTGGGGCTGGTGGACGACAAGGTCTGCAAGAAGTGCCCCCCGCAGAGCCTGACTCTCCTGGAGGAAGAGTGCCACAAGTACAACACCATAGTCATTAAGGGGGTGAGGATCTTTGACATCAGAGTGCTGGCCCCACTGATGGTGGACCCATCCCTGGACCTGAAGGTCATTCATTTGGTCAGGGATCCCAGAGCAGTGGCCAACTCCCGGATTAAGTCTAGGCATGGCCTGATCCGAGAGAGTCTACAGGTGGTTCGCAGTCGGGACCCCCGGATACGCAGAGTTCCCTTTATAGACCCTGGGCACAAACTAAATAAAAAAGATGGTTCCGATTACCATGCTATAGGTGCCATGGAGGTAATATGCAGCAGCATGGGCAAGACCTTGAGGACTGCTCTCAACCCACCCAACTGGCTGAAAGGTAATTACATGGTAGTCAGGTATGAGGACTTGGTGGTGGATCCCATTAAGACCCTGAGGCAGGTGTATGGGTTTGTGAACCTTTCAGTGAGTCCTGAGATAGAGAAGTTCTCACTGAACATGACTAGTGGCTCAGGCTACTCCTCTAAACCCTTTGTGGTGTCTGCCCGCAACGCCACCCAGGCTGTTAGTGCTTGGAGGACATTACTGACTTTCCTGCAGATAAAGCAGGTAGAAGAGTACTGCCAGGTCCCAATGGAACTCTTAGGTTACCAAACAGTGGGAAGTCAAGAAGAAGTAAGAGACCTTAGCAAGACACTGCTTAAGAAGCCTATGTTGTGAGGACAATCTCTTGGGCTGTTTGACCTGTTGCCTGCAAAACTAAACTTCTTCAACTACTGTACCAAATTTCTCCAAGTGTTACTCTGGATTGTATCATTCTGGTAAACCCATCTGTCCTCTTCCCTAGTTAATATGAGCTGCCAGCTTACCCATGCAAAGCATAAAATATCTGGGGGCAATTTGAGGTACTTATGCTTGCTTTCTAGTTAACTTATTCTGAGACACTATGACAGGTCATGTTGAGGATAACCATACTGCAGGGCAGGTGATTCAATCATTGGCTTAGTATTCTCACCAGATGGCCAGTAAGATTTATCCTTTTAGTGGGCCTTAAGGACTGTCGGTGAATTATTTTGTTTGGGACCCATATCCTGGCTATTTGTGATGATTAGTTTGTGGCAGCCAAACATTTTGCACTATTTCAACTAGCTGAAGAGAAATTGAAGTGACTGTCTGCAATGTTGCATTGATAAACGTAATCATGTTTATACTGTTTCACATTGTTTATATAGCATTGGCTATAGCTATTTTGTTAAAATGTTGACAAACATGACTGGATAAAAGTGAAGCCTTCACACTTCCCATGGCATGCTTATTGCAATGGCCCATTAATACTGTACAGAGTACCCATTGGGATAAATGGTAAATGTTACAAGTGCTGTTAATAAAAACCAAAATAATAATTTGTCAATTTGGCTGAGTTTTTATTTCCTTGCCATGTAAGATATGTCCAAATGGTATGATGCTGAACCACACTGTTCTAAATCTATTTTACTGGTTTATAAAAAAATAAAACTTGCTGTACAGTAGAACTGAATTACAGCTAATACTCTTGGTCCATGAACCCAAAGACTGACTCCTTTCCTCCTCACAGTTAAAAATGCCTTTTGTGTAGGGGTTTTCTTTTTCCTGTTTTCTCAAGAGATAATGGACTCATATTAAAGCACTGAGCTGTTTTGAGTAAATGAATATCTATTTGGGACTCTTATAATAATGTACCACCTCACTAGAGGTGGGTGATTCATGGAACCCAACTCTTATGTTTTTTGGCTAGTTAACGCTATACTTTTTTTTTTTTTTTTGTAAGTCTGTATTGGAAAAATATGCAGCAAACTCAAATAAAACTACTACATCCTATAACTTTATGTAATAATAAAGTATGTGTATAGAGGCTAAGATGCTAATCAACTGTGGCATGCATAGACCAGCTCTTTTCATACACTGACAGTATAGCACAATCCAGAGATGAGTTGTTAGGAAATGTAAGTATTTTAACAGAAATATGGCACTGTGCAGTGAGCAATCTCTGGATTGTGCTATACTGTCAGTGTATGAAAAGAGCTGGTCTATTCAGTTTCATGTCCCCCTGGATGGTGCTTCATGTGTGGGAGTATATGCTAATACAGGTATGGGAACAGGATGCTTGGGAATATTCCTAGGTTTTAGAATGCCTAATGGGCCCTACACATTTAAAGATCCGCCGCCGAGCTGCCCGACGGCGGATACGGGCGACCCGGCGGCGGGGCTGGGGCAATGACGGGGGGAGTGAAGTTTCTTCACTCCCCCCGTCACCCGGCTCCATAGAAGTGCCGGCAAATATGCACGAGATCGTCCATATTGGCCTGCATGCACACCTCGCTGGTGCCTCCACACTCAAAGATATGAACGTTATCTCGTTCAATAATGAACGAGATCGTTCATATCTTTGCGGAATATCGGCCAGTGTGTAGGGCCTATTAAACATAACTAAATACAATTTAGTTGGCCTTCCACTCATCACTCTTTAACGTGACTTTAGATCAGTGATTCCCAACCTTGGTCCTCCTCGCCGCTTTCATATATGGGATCTGGGAATTTGCCAGGTCTAGCAAGCCGGCAAATTCCCGGGTTTCAGCTCCGTGACCCTGGTCTGGGACCCTGGACTTAGTGCTGAGTTGTTTGCTTTACACTAAGCAAAATCCATGGTTACTGTGCGTGCACATGCAATCGGGATTTTGCTTCTAGTGTGAAAGGGGTATAACAGTCTAGGTTTTATTGATAGCCATGCTTGAGCACAGTTGGTTAAATCAAAATAACTGAAGTACTAATTAACATGTCTGTGCTCAAGTACTGCATCTTTAAAACCTGGACTGTTAGTTTGCCTTGAAGACTGTGGTTTGGAACCTCTGCTGTAGAAGGACTTGCTTTATGATCATGTATATTACCTTTTGCCTATCATTTTTTTTCTTTCATGGTGTGTGTTGGTGGGCTTTTTTGTTATATATGTAGTTTCTGCTTGAAACATCCTATCTGCAGTGACGTGCATTGCTACAAGCATACTTTATGCCATAACATCTAATGACTATTGACTTTTGAGTGGTGTCTCTTAATGTATAAAAATACTAGTCTTCTGCTTTGTTTTCACTTGGCTCTTGAGTATTAAATGCAGCATCTCCAGACACTTGGCAGTTTAGGGGATGTGCATATTGTGGTCTGACACAGAAATATGCAGCCTGTGTATTTGTGAGCTGTCTGAACCTGGAATTGTAGTTCCAGTGCTGGAGATTGGTCGTGGCAGCGGTGCTACCTCAGTTGTAATTCTAGCAGACTCCCCCATTAATCCTTGGGTTATTGCATTCTAAAGCAGCCCCTTCCTCTGTGTAAGGTCTAGTATGTCATTTTATTTATCTCTAGGAACACAACTGAATTGCATAATTACACGGATTTGCTGGTTTCAGAATCCCAATGTAAATAAAGTAGTATGCTGTTTGTTGTATCATCCAGAGCACATAATGAGGGTTTGGGCTGCTCCTCTCTACTCTGTATGTTATTATGTCATGGAAGGAGTAGATATATTTGAAGAGAATAATACAGTGATATGAAGAGTGGGAGGTGACTTGTGCTGTAATTGTCCCCAGCTGCAGACAAGACGCTGCCCCACACCCCCCCTTCCCAGTCCATCTGCCAAGCAGAGTGGGTACATGGTGCTATATTTCAGAGCCACCTGCATGGATTACCAGCATTTCCTGGATTTGTGGACAGAGCTCAGTACAGCATTTCCCTCTGTGAATATTATGCCTAGTGTGTAATTGTGGAACAATCAAAGTAATCAAAACTAATTTAATAAAATAGAAAAATATCCTGTTGCCGTTTGTTTGTACTACATTGTAAGTCTGGAACACTGTTGAGGCTACAGCAATAGCCATAGCTGTGCTGTACTGATTATGCTATGGGATATTGTTCTAGGGCAGTGGTTCTCAAACTCGGTCCTCAGGACCCCACACAGTGCATGTTTTGCAGGTAACCCAGCAGGTGCACAGGTGTACTCATTACTCACTGACACATTTTAAAAGGTCCACAAGTGGAGATAATTATCTCTCTTGTGATTCTGTGAGGAGACCTGGAAAACATGCACTGTGTGGGGTCCTGAGGACCGAGTTTGAGAACCTGTGTTCTAGGGCATTGCTACACGTTTTTACTTTATAAGGGGTGCATATTCTCACTGGCCAATTACAATGGTCTATGAAGGTTGTTGGTGGGGTCACAGTAGTACAGACCTGTCTCTTTAAACTTACAGAAAGTAGTTGGTATTCTTTGTACTTTGATGAAACTACTTAGCCACTGGGCGGCATCCATGTGGCTTTTATGGTCTGTGCTTCAATTTCTGTCATTTGCAGTCTTTTGAACAGTCCTAATGTGCATATAATATACAGAAATCTAAATGTTAACGGCATACTGTATATCTGACCTGGCTAACCTGTACCTCTCCAGCTGTTGTGAAACTACACGTCCCAACATGCCCTACCACAGATTTTGCATTCCTTCCCGAATAGCAAAATTGTGGCAGGACATACAGGGACTTGTAGTTTCACAGCAGCTGGAGAGCCATAGGTTGGCAAGATCTGCATTAAATGCATCTACTAGACAAGTGTATCTATTTATATCTACTTCTGCCCACATGGCTGTTCCTACACAGCCCGTTATTACTGCCTGCTTTGTTTTATGAAATAAAAGATTAGGTTTCAAGATAAGTGGTGATTTTTTAATGCTGTATGCTTTACCCCTTTGCATGGTGCTGCAGATCCTGGTGCCATAATAAACACATATACACAACCAGCATAGTGGATGGGTCTCTCCTCCTGCCCTATTTCTCAGCATCTTGCGGCTGCTTGCCCTGTCACTCTGTCCCCTGTGGTGTGGGAGCTGTTGGCGCACGTTCTAACTTCCACTACACATGCTGATCTCGGGACAGACCATCCATGATTGTTATTAAAAATGCTACATTGATTTTTTTAGTACTAATGAAAGTATGCAAAGTTATTGTACACATAGTACTGCGTCTCTAAAAGAGACACTTATTAAAAACAAAAGTTAAGAAAAATTACCCTCTTCTCAATTTTTTTTCAAACAGAGGGGTAGATGTATTAACCTGGAGAAGGCATAAGGAAGTGATAAAGCAGTGATAAGTGCAAGGTGATAATGCACCAGCCAATCAGCTCCTAACTGTTAATTTACATATGGGAGCTGATTGGCTGGTGCGTGTATCACCTTGCATTTATCACTGGTTTATCACTTCCTTATGCCTTCTCCAGGTTAATACATCTGCCCCAGGGTTTGGCTGAGAGATCACTAACATAACAACATACTTATGGGGCGGGATGTACTAAGCGGAAAATGCGGTAAACTCCCTGTTTACCGCATTTTCCTGATGTACTAACCCCCGGCCGGCAGGACAGCGCCGCGGCGGGGCGAACGTCCATAGAAGCCTATGGGCTTCTCTCCGCGGCGCTGTGTGAGGGATCCGATCGGATCCTTCCCAGCATGCCCTGCGGCCGCCCCCGTCACCCCGCGCATGCGCAGACTGACTCCTGGGTCCGAATCCCGGAAGTCTGGCTGCCGCTGCGCATCGCGGAGGACAGCTCTTATCGGTAGAGCTGTCCTCCGCAACACTAATCGCATATGTTAGTACATATGCGTTAAGCATCGTGGCGCAGGGAGGCGATGGGCGGCGATGTACATTAGTACATCCCGCCCTTATATATCAAATTCCCACTACATATAAACTGATCACACCAACAAAAGACAGAAACACGGTTTCCCACAGTACACTGTGTTTACATGTTGGATGCTGGTTTTTAATGCCTTGTTGCAGTGTGCTAGGGAAAAATTTATTTTGTGTCTTTTTCTTGTGTAGTTATACTCCCTTACAGGCATATTTTACAGATATCCTCAGTATCACAACTAAACTAACTAGCTCCACCTGTGGATCTTTTAAAATGTTAGCCAATAATGATTACACCTATGCACCAACTAGGAAATCTGTAAAACATGCCATGTTAAGGAAGTCCCAGAGGTCTGGAGTTGTGAAACACTGGATTACAGCAATAGGCAGTACATGTCAGTTATACCACTTTCAGACAGATTTATCAAGCCTTGGACCATACTTGCCTACATGACCCTCTCCATGAGGGAGAAAATGCTCTGTTCCTGGACTTTCCTGGTAATGTATGATTGCCATCACCTGTAGTGAACTAGTTAATTGATAAGAAAGGTGTTTCACCACAGGTGATGGCAATCATAGATTACCAGGAAAGTCCAGGAACAGAGCATTTTCTCCCTCATGGAGAGGGTCAGGTAGGCAAGTATGCCTTGGACAGTGATAGATTGCATGGTGATAAAGTACCAACCAATCAGCTCCTAACTGCCATGTTACAGGCTGGGTTTGAAAAATGACAATTAGGAACTGATTGGTTGGTACTTTATCACCGTACTATTTATCACTCTCCAAGGCTTCGTAAATCTTGGCATAAAATCACTGTGTCAAGCTGTGTTGAGATGTGTTTCAAACTATTTCACCCCGAGACAGGTACCTGGTATTTAGGTTTGATTTTGCCATGGGGAACTCGGGTCGTGTGTTGGTGTGAATAGGGTTGACCTGGGTTAATGTTATACCCCTTTCACACCGCACAAATAACCCGGTATCGACCCAGTATATTGCCGGGTCGGCGTGCGGTGTGTAAGCACCATAATCGAAAGCCAGGGTCGTCTGACCCGATAATTCAACCCGGGAATAAAGCAGTGTTATTCCCGGGTTGAATACCGACTCTCACTGGCAGCGTAAACAGGCTCCCGGGATCCGTTCATTACAACAGGGAGAGGCAGAAATGATCTCATCTCCATGCGCCAGCTCTGCCCCCCGGCATATTGCTGGGTCGGGGAAGCCAGCAGCAGCGTCCAATGCCAGGATCCCACCCAAGAAGGACCCGTTTCCACTTCCCGAGTGGGTTCCGGCATTAGCGGTGTGATAGGGGTATTACACAGGCCTTAACAAAACCTGGGTAAAGTAACCTGGGTCCCCTCTATCACACTGTTGTCTACCAGGTTAGGTCCTGGGAATAACCCTGGTGAGATCTTAGGAAACACAAACTGGGTTGACCCTTTCACACCGACACATGACCTGGGTTGCCCCGGCAATATCCTGGGTCCGAGGTGTGGTGTAAAAGGGTATTGGGTAACATTTGGTAAAAATGTCTGGTTTAAAATGTTTCTGTCAGAGAAATGATTCCAAATATTAAATATTAAAAGTCATAGGATTTTTAATATAATGCCAGACATTTTGATTGTCCCCGTGCAGTATTATATCCATTTTTAATTGCTCCTAATTTATAGACTAGGTGTGTACTGAGGCAAGCAATGTAAATTACTACCGTCCAGGGTTTACAGGAGACCTCAAACCATGGCTGATTCAGAGTTTATGCAAAATGACCACAGTTTATCCTTATTGCATTCTCCAAAACATAAATGTGGTGCAAGAGATACCTTGTAAAATCAGATGGATCTCTGCGTGCACACAGCTCTGAATAGGTTGAAGTTCTGCCCAAACATCTATAACACTCTACCCAGACTACTATACATGCATACATCCAGCTCCTGCCCATTTACACTCACTCAGCCATAAATGCAAATGTTGCTGAGATGTTTGTGACTCTGGACTGCCTGTAGCCGCTCAAATATGCGTTTGCACAGAAATATCGCAAGTACTGTTCACAAAATGTACTTCTGTGCCACTGTGAATCGGGCCCATTGTAAGCGGTTACATTTCAACACGCATTGCCTCTTGCTGCCAACGTTCTCGAACAAAAGTTTTCTTATTTTTGTGTAGGGCAGTTATAGCTACCTATTGTTGAGTTGGGAGTAGAGAGACAGTTTGGTGGGGTGCCCACATAGTAACCCAAAGATAAGCCATTAAAACCTACCACCCCTCTTGCGAATTGCCTTACCTGTTCATCTGCTCTTCTCAGGTTGCCCCCCCCCCCCCCCTTACTAATCAATCAGCACCTGGCAGTCTTCAAGCTAAGTCTGTGAAATAAGAGTTAGTAGCTGATTGGTTAGTGCTTTATCTCTCTCCACTCCCTCTCTCCATGCTTTCATAAATACCCCCTTAGTATGTAAACTCTCAGGCATGGGCTGCTCTAGTTTAGTTCCCCATTTATTACACCCATGCCACCTGTGCTCCTTGCTTTTTGTCTCCTAGTCCCCGCTGATACTGTGTGCTCACTTTACATCAGAGGTTCTCAAACTCGGTCCTCGGGGGCCCACACAGTGCATGTTTTGCAGGTAACCCAGCAGGTGCACAGGTGTATTAATTGATTGGCAAAATGACTGTTGACTTAGCTCTGCTTGGCCCACAAGAAAAAGTGAGTAGCCCCATACCCTCTAGTATAGTCATCCTACTTAGGGGTATATTCAACAAGAGTCGGATCCATTCCAACATGCATTTGTCGGAATGGATCCAACAACCCCTATTCAATAGAGTGGCCAAATCCGACTGTCGGATTTGAGCCTAATCCAACTGTCGGATTTGGCGGGGTCTGTGCAGCTGCTGTCAGCAGCTCCCTGTGTGTGAAAGCACAGGGAGCTGCTGAAGATGCACATCACGGCCATGTAGCCCAGTGCTGCGCAGCAGGGAGAGAGGTACCTGGCCGGGGGATGGCCGTCATAAGGTACCTTCCAGCCCCGCTCCTCGTAGCCTGCCGCACCGCTCCTCATAGCCTGCCGCACCGCTCCCCATAGCCCACCGCACTGCTCCCCCGTCTCCTCACCTCAATCCGACTTTTTTTAAAGTCGGATTGAGATTGTCAGAAACGGACCAAAACCTGTCGGATTTGGCCTCGTTTCCGACAGAAGCACACGGATTGGCGGCTATTCCGCCGATTCACGTGTTTTCCGATAAGAACTGCCCCTATTGAATAGGTCGGAACCCCTTCCGAACTAAATCAGTCGGAAACTGCCGTCTTTCCGACAAGACGGCAGTTTCCGACTCTTATTGAATATACCCCTTAGAGGTATATGTATTAATAATTGTGGAACAAATGCGATTAACACTGAAAGATGATGCTAATAAAAAGTCCCCTCACATCAATTATATCCAAGGTATATCAAATTATTGTTTTATACTCCCCTCAGATAACTCCCACATAAATGTATGTATGTAGTGGTGGGGGGAGTAAATCATGTAACTATATATAATGTTGCACCAAAATAGTTTATGTATAGTTGGTATTGGGAATGTATGGAGCTATCTTAGATTCTGACAGAGAACTACGAGTAGTTAGATTTACTCCCAAGATTGCATCATACAATCTGTGGCACTTTAGCTGCAATTAAATTACAACTCCCTGATCTGACCACAGTGGGTGAGATGCAACAAGCAGAAAAATGCTGCAAACCTGACAAAAAATGCAGCCTCTGGAGGTTTGGCTGGGTACCATATATGCACCAAGTCCCAGAATGCAATAGATTTCAGTGATTGGGTGCGGAGGGCAATGCCATCTTCAGAAGCCTATGGGCCTCTATCGCACTGCCCCTTCTGTGATGTGCAGATGGACTCCCGGGTCATAAACCTGGAAGGCCACACATCTGTAAAGACAGCTCTTACCTTAAGAGCTGTCCTTCGTGATTTTCTTCATGCATACAGCGTTTGTAAATGCCGCTATGCATGCGCAGAGAGGTGGGATGATTGCTGAATCCCGGCTAGTGTGTAGCTTGGTCATCTGTTGTTCAGCATCAAAGATTTCCTATGCTAAGCATACACAGCCCCTATTCCTACCCACAAATATACTGTATATATTATTTGGGTTGTTCCACGTGACTCACGTTACAATTTTGAAAGTGTAAATACAGCACACACAAATATGAGTTGAAACTCAGCATTTTAAAAATATGACCATGGGGTAGGTAGTCATAATTAATGCTAAGAAGCAGAAAAAAATGTACACTGTTAGTAGTTCAATTTTATTGTTTATATAAATGACTCATTACAACATAAGAACTGAGGGGACTTGTATATTTAAAAACTGTTCTCCTAATTATTTTTACAATAGGATTGTTATACTATATACTTATAAGACCCTAAACTTATGTTTAACACACAAACAAAAAACTGAATGTTAACCAAACAGTGCTTAAAATCAATTTTGTGACTCCTGTTATATACGAATGTGACTCACGTTACATTTCTGTCTCCAGTAAAAGGGCTCTGATACAAATTACTCAACCTGTGGAAACCACGTGAATTTATTAATGTAGCCATGTTTCTCTTCCTGATTAGCTGGGAAGGTGTATAAAATATTTCATCTGTGATCAGAGCCATATAAAATCCAGTTATAAAATATGCAGAAATTAGCCGTTTTTGCATCCGCTTCAACACCTGCCATATATGTTCAATGTTTGCACACGTAGAAAATCAGTACACAATAAATATATTGATATTCAATTATCACACAATTTACTGTGATCTTTTAGCAGTATAAATATACTAAAATGTTAGCAGTTATGTGAAATGTAATTTTCATATATTGTGTCCTATATTGCATGGAATGACACATATATATGTAAATACAACAGTTATGTTATGGCCTCACCCTTTTTGCTGTCGCTTCGTGCGTGACTGTTTTCCTCTTCTGCATTTCTGTGAGGCTGTTTGATATAAATGCACCATTACATTATACTGCTTAAGTCTGTAATAATGAAATTCAAAAGTTTATTCATTAGCACCAGAAGATATTTGTGTTTGAGTTGGCAAGAAAAGCAGAAGACCAGATGTGATGTTTTTTTCCATTCTGCATATTCAGAGATGCTAAAACATGCACAAATAAAGCCAGTAATGTTACTGCTGGTTTTGATAACAATGTTTATCTTTTGCTAAATCTCTTCTAAACTACAATATTAAGGGATTATTGCTGCTGAGAGTTTGACAGACAATATGGCAAAAATGCTTGCTTATCATGTTTCCCTTCTGTACTCATATAGGCATAGGAGCCAACATTGTTGCCCCAACCCCATATGAGTGACAATGCCACAATCAGATACAGGTAGTTGCTGGTGAATCACAAATATTGGTCTTACTGGAGCACTGACAGAGCTGGATCCTAAGCATGTATGCTGCTAGCAAGATGTCTAAAGGTGCCCACACACTGAGCAATTTTGCGGTCAATTTGGATGAAAACGATAAATCGTATTGATATATCGTTCACAAAAGTGAAAATCGTATGTTCTTCTCAAACGATAACGATCCGATGTACGTCCCCACAGATCGTATGATGTATCCTCTGACCTTACCTGCTGCAGTCAAGATCTGGCAATATCGTTAGTGAATTGGATGCAGATCGTTTCCTTTTAGCACTTACTATATATCGTACGATGTATCATAGATCTGTGTCATTTGACTGACATTTCCTGTACATTATTTACATTTTTAAGAAATCTATAAGATAATTTAGCAGTGTTTGTAGCAAACGATAACTCGTTAACGATCTACCGATGTAAAGCGATCGAGATCATATGATAAATCGTTTTTTAAAAGAACACTTTTTTGACAAAATCGTGAGTCAGGGACTGCCAGGGAGCTCCCGTGTGAGTTCAAGGGAAATCGCAAACGATATCGCATCGTTTGTGAATCGCTCAGTGTGTGGGCACCTTTAGGTGAAATAATTACTGTGCAATGCTCAACAGTGCTTATTGGTGTGGGAGGTCTGGCAGTATGGCCTTTAAACCAATATAAATTTCCACAAGCTATATTTTCCATTGATCACTTGTACTACAACATAGACCCTTAAGCTGGGGCATACACTGTACAATTATCTGGCAGACCATCTGTCCAATCTGGCTGATTGTAATGACAATCTGGTAATATATGGGAGCAGCTGACAATCAACCATTTGCTCTCAAACGTTGGAAAATGGACAAGAACTGCCTGCCATTTACACAAATTGGTTACAACCAAAATTGAACCAATTTGTTTGATCAATTGTTTTTGTCCATTTTCCAGTGTTTAGGAGCAAATGGTTTATTGTCATTTGCTACCATACATTGCCAGATTGTACATTTTGGCTGGTTGGAATGACAGATGGTCTGCCAGATAATTATATAGTGTATGCCTATCTTTATATTGGTTCAGGTGGGCCATATTTGGCTCTTGAGCCTCAAAGACTCAAGTTGCAACTTTGTTCAGAGGTAAATGTCTTGAGGCAAAAATGATAGGAATATTGATTTTCTTCATTGGGAATATAAAGCTGGTTAAACATGTAAACATTGATCCAGGAGTGGAACTACCATTGGTTCAACAGATGCAATGTACAGGGGCCCCTGGGGACAAAGGGGCCCACTGCTGCTCAGACTATCAATGAGTTTTCCCCTGCCTCCCAGTCCGACCATTTTGTTCAGTGTCGGTAGACAGGCCCAGCGCTGGGAGCAGGGTGGGCCCCACCACATGAGGGACCTGCCCCTTATCTTAGGGAGGCAGGGTGATCTTGTGTGTGTGTGTGTGTGTGTGTGTGTGCGTGTGTGTGCGTGTGTGTGTGTGTGTGTGTGTGTGTGTGTGTGTGTGTGTGTGTGTGTGTGTGTACAGCCACATCAGTCTTCCATCTGAGCCAGACTGACAGGAGAGTTCTGCCACCAGTGTACTGCTTGCCTGTGAATAGAGGTAGCTCGTGGCCGGTTTTACTGGTGATGCCAGAGCCTGAATGCTGCATGGCTCCGGTATGAAAGATAGATAGTGTCTAGTTAGATAGTCAATAGATAGACACCCTATGTTAGACAGACATTAGGTCGACAGGGTCAAAAGGTCGACAGGGTCAAAAGGTCGACATGGAAAAGGTCGACAGTTCAAAAGGTCGACATGGAAAAGGTCGACAGGGTCAAAAGGTCGACAGGGTCAAAAGGTCGACATGAAAATGGTCGACATGAAAAAGGTAGACACCATGTTTTTTGCATTTTTGTGCTTTGTGTGGATAGTTTTGTCATCTGGCACCCCAATTGCAGAAAGGCATACCCTCACGGGGCTCGCTTCGCTCGCCACGCTTCGGGCACGGTGGCTCGCTGCGCTCGCCACAAGGTTTATAACCAACTCTATGCCGACATGGATAGAGAAAGTATGAAATAATCCCAAAACATGTTAAATTAAAAAAACACATTTGTCTATCTTTTTTATGTCGACAATTATCACGTCGACCTTTTGACCATGTCGACCTTTTGACCAGTCGACATTTTGCCCTGTCGACATTTTCCACGTCGACCCTTTGACATGTCGACCTTTTGACCTGTCGACCTTTTCCGTGTCGACCTTTTGACCATGTCGACCTAATGTCAGTCTAATATTTGGTGTCTATCTATTGACTGTCTAACTAGATACTGTCTATCTACTAAACGGATAGGATGCTGCATGACTGAGTACCAATCTGAGGAAAGCACAGGAGGCTGCAGTGTTCCCGCCCCTACTCAGGTAAATCCCCCCCATTATCTGCACCCTGCAGGACTATGTGCTAGTACATCTATCACACTGCCTCCCTCTGTCACCCTCTGCCTCTACCTGTCACCAACTGACATGTGGAATATTTTGGACTTGGGGTAAGGCAGAGGCATATTTTTGCACATGGGTCCACCACTCACAAGTTCCACCACTGCACTTTTCGAAACTGATCACAATTAAAACTGTAACTAAATCTGAAGCAAGGTTTCTTGCAAATTTCAGAAAAGGAAGACACTTTTACTTTAGCATTAGCATTGCTGCTGGCTTGCTATTAAGTAAAAGTCGTTAATAAATAATTCAGTGTACAGAGCAGGCAAAATTACACCATGACCATGCAATGCATACACGCTGAATACAACTTTACTGGTGAATTAAAAGGTTAATCAATCCTCTTGCAGAGGTTCTTTAAAAATGCAGTTCTTGTAGTGCCTGGCTGTTTAGATGCAGAGAGCTGTGCTTTCCCATTGTATAAATCATGGGTTCAAATGTCAAGCATTCTAATGCGTCATTCTTTTTTTTTTTTTCAGATTTTCAGTTATACAGGCAAGTTTTCACATGATCTGAGTCACATACCCTTTTTAAGAATGGTCCAGTTGTTCAAAAGCATTCAGGAAATTGCTGAATATTGGTGTATTCCTAATTTGAAAATGTCATTTCTACTAATTATTTACTTTACAACTGCTATATGGGAATTCTGTATTACTTATCTGAATTATTGTTCTATTCAGCCTGGCCAATGCCCTACACCAGAGTTTCCCAAGCTCTGCCACTACAATCCAGATTTTAAGGATATTCTTGCTTGAGCATAGCTGACTTAATTAGTACCTAAGACAATTTAATTTAGCCATGTGAACTCAAGTGTGGATATCCATACAACCTGGACTGTTATGGTGGAGTTTGGGAAACTCTGCTTTACACTATCTTAAAAGTATTTTGTCCAGCAGATTATTTTTAAAAACTGTTTATCGAACCGGCTCATGAAATCAGATCGTCAGTTATAAAATTTGACAGACTTCTCAAGCTCTAGATCAACTATAAAAATACAAGATTGTTAGATAAAACTTAGAAACAGAATTTGACAGTGAATAAATACCTCTTGGATCATCTAGTCTTCACCCTTTTATTCTTTATCCTTTTGGTAATTTCAACTCTATTTGTTCCTTAGTTCTATGTAGGATATTCTTATGCCTGACCCAAGCATGTTTAAATTGCTCTACTGTCTTAGCCTCTACCACCTATGATGGGAGGCTATTCTACTTATCCAAAACCCTTTTGTGAATTATTTTTTTCTCAAATTTCCTTTGAACCTACCTCCCTCAGTTTCAGTGCATGTCCTCGTGTTCTAATACTTGTCTTCCTTTGAAGAATGTTTTCCTCCTGTACCTTGTTAAAACCCTTGATATATTTGACAGTTTCTATCATGTCCCCCCTTTCCCTTCTCTGCGCCAAACTATACATATTAAGATCTTTTAGTCTTTCCGGGTAAGTTTTGTGATGTAGATGATGCACCATTTTAGTTGCCCTTCTTTGTACGGATTACATACGTTATCCCAGCAGGCGGGATGCTGGCTGTCAATATCCCGACAGCGGCATCCCACCTTCCGGAATGCCGGCAGTGTGGTGATCGCTAACAGTCCCCTTGCGGGCTTGGTGGCTCACTGCGCTCACCACAGGATCTATTCCCACTCTATGGGTGTCGTTGACACCCACAAGTGGGAATAGACCTGGTGCGCCAGCATTCCAGCTGGCGGCATTGTCGGCTGGCGGGATTTCGGCGTCAGTATCCTTTGTACAGTCTGTAATGTATTTATATACTTCTGGAGATATGGCCTCCAGAACTGTACACAGGTGAGGCCATATCAATAACCTATACAGTGGCATTATTACTTTTTGTTTCCTGCTACTGATTTCTCTCCCTATGCAACACAGCATCTTACTTGCTTTTCTCATGGCTGTTACATTGCT
Source organism: Pseudophryne corroboree (assembly GCF_028390025.1). Lineage (NCBI taxonomy): Eukaryota > Metazoa > Chordata > Amphibia > Anura > Myobatrachidae > Pseudophryne > Pseudophryne corroboree. The sequence continues at coordinate 242,743,737 of NC_086447.1, read as the reverse complement.
TACCTGACTTCAAGTCATCTGAAATAGTGACTCCTAGATCCTTTTCCTCCACAGTAATTTCCATTATAGTGTCATTAATACTATACAAAAATCTTTGGATTTTTGAGACCCAAGTGCATGATTTTGCATTTTTTTGTCATTAAACTGTAGTTGCCATGGTCTTGCCCATTCCTCTAGTCTACTTAGATCATCAATCATCCCACCTGAAGTGTCTACCCTGTTGCAACCTTGTGTCATCTGCAATAAGACATACTTTCCCTTTAATACCATTTACAATGTCACCAACAAACATATTAAAAAGCACTGGTCCAAGTACCGATCTCCGGAGTACACCACTAGTAACATTTCCCTCCTGTGACTGCACTCTATTTACAACTTTGTTTCCTATCCTGCAACCAAGATTTAATCTATTCAACCATTTTAGAATACAATCCCAAGCTTTCCAATTTATGTTAGCCGTTTACGATGTCGGACCATGTCAAAATCCTTAATAAAAAAAAAAAAGTAGAAAAAAAAAGTGTATACCAGCGCTGGCTGTAGAAAACACATACATAGGACGGCCTGCTATATTTAAAAAGTTTACAATTATTAAAATATACAATAAAACATAAGGGTATATATAAGTATTGGATAATAGTACTCATATGCACCACCCTCTTTGGGATTCAATTGCAAGTCCACTCTAATATATTGAAGTAATAGTTTCTGGCTAGGACATCTTCCAAACAATGCAGTCACCTTTAGAACAATGTGATGTTACCGGATTATAGGAAACCCCTTGGTGTTGCGTCAGCCTTAGGATGAATCCATTTGAAGCTGCAGGGATGTACCGGAATGTAAACAGGGTTCACAGTGATGGATGAATGTCCAAACGATGCCAGATAATGGTCAAAGTTGCAGAGTGTGGAGTGGAATCCTGGTGGGAGCTATCAAAGTAAGCTCAACACGTTTCACTGGTTAGTTAAGAATCCAGCTTCCTCAGGAGCATAAGTACAGTGTGCACTGGGATGTCTATATATACCCTTTTTAATGACATAACAATTAGCACCTGTATTGGTGCCAAATATAATATAGCAAACGATCCAGCAAAATTTACTATAAAAAGCATCATTATTATCAGAGAAAGCCCCTTTATCAATTGGGATATATTATATATAAAAATGAGTGTTATAAATCACTTTAAAAATAGAGTATAATTCATTTATTTGTCGATCATGTGACAGTTTCCCATCACATGACGAAACTCTTCTAGATCCCATTGGTCCGCTAATTCCTAATTTAAATAGGGTTGATCTTAAACCGATCATGTGACCGCTGCTGGTCACGTTACCGGAATTAACACAAGACCAATTGGTCACGTATATGGTGACCTCATATTCCGGTCATGTGACGTCCATACACCAATCAGAGTCTGCACATAGAGCAGGCTCCGGTCACGTGACACCGCCCATGTGACCGGGACTGGCACCATATTCATTGGTTGTTAATAGGACACATGATCCATAGATGTCTTTAGTGGGATGTGTCTCACATATTGTAACGTGCTAGAGATAAACAGCCAGTTGCTATGGGGACAATTATTTAACTTAAAACATTGAAAAACACAATTATTGTTAATCTAAAATTATTTGAGATAGACATACGTATAGATAGACATACGTATAGATATAAATGGATTTGATCGATACAAGAAAAATAGATAAAAAAATATACAATATGAAAGTTTTGTATCTATACAGGATAGACATGTACATATGTGACCATATATACACAGGCTTCCATGGCTTCACGCACATAGAGAACATTGCATTATATGTCCAAATTGATGGACATTATATTTAAGATATTGGTAATATTCACATAAAGCAAATAAATTATTAGTGTACCCAAAAAAATTATATTTACTGGAAGTATATTAAAATGAAAAATATGTATAAATGAAGGAACCCACTATATACATGAGCACAAAAAAAAGGGGGGGAATGCTTTAGTAAAAGGGTAGACACAGTGACTTTCATTAGGAACCCTTTTATGAGTAGTGAATTAATGGTCCTATGGACAAATAAATGTATTTATAGTGATGTCCCAATGAAGGGATCGGGTGGGAAGCTGCACCGGCGGGACCGCACGTGTGAAACACTCCCACACGAGTCCTACCCTCGGAATGACCAACATGGAAATAAGCTGACGGGGAGAGGGGAAGGAGAGAGAAAGGGGGGAGGGTTGTCTTATAAAACCGAGTTTAGTTAAATGGCCTCATTAAGTCCATCTGGATGTAGAGAATTAAATTTCAACATCCAGAAGACTTCCCTGCGACAGAGTCTGTTGAATCTGTCTTCCCCCTGGCAGTCGGGGCAATGTGTTCCAGACATATTATTGAAAGACATGCTGGATTGCTACCATGTTTAGCATTATAATGTCGAGATACACTATGTGCCGCACATTTTTGCAAAATATTGCGTTGGTGTTCTATAACATTTATGTGTAGAGCCCTTGTGGATCTACCCACATATCTTAGGCCACATCCACATGATAATACATATATTACAAAGTTGGAATAACAGTTCACAAAATATTTTATTTGATAAATTTCATTAGAAAGTGGTAAAGACACACTGGTCGTCTTACGTTCCATATGCCTGCACATAGTGCATCTCGCCCTCCCACATTTGTGGAAGCCTAGAGGTTTGTTTGTAAGCCAGTTGGAACCATCCTGGGTTTTATTCCCTCTGGATGTTTCCAAATGGCTAGGAGCTAAAATAGTCTTACGTGATCTGTTCTTTCTGTATATGACTTGTGGTTTGGATGGTAAAAGATCACTCAATATATTGTCTTGTTTTAGTACTCTATAGTTTTTCCTGATAATAGTTTTCATTTTTTGGGTGCAACTATTGTATTTACATATAAATGGCAGCTCTCTATTATTGTCATTATATGTAGTTTTCTTGGTCTGGGGGATTTGGTGAAGGAGATCTTGTCTATTCATGTCAATAACGTCTTCTAAGGCTTTCTTGAGTACATGATGAGGGTAATCTCTTCTTTTTAGAGATTCGATAAGTTCATTGGCCTGTACCATGAACATGTCAATATTGGAACAGTTGCGTCTAAGACGCATTAACTGTCCTTTAGGTATATTATTTTTCCATGGTGTATAGTGGGCACTTTTATAGTGTAAATAGGAGTGTGTATTCACTGGTTTAACATAATTAGAAGTGATTATATGATTATCTTGAATCTCAAGGGTCACATCGAGAAAATCAACCCAATTCCTACTATATGTGAAAGTGTGGGTTAAATTAAATAAATTGAAGTTAAGACTGGTGACAAAAGAAGTGGCAGATGAAAGATCCACATCCCAAATTATAAATAAGTCATCTATATAACGGCCATAGAAGACCAGGTACGCCTCCCAGTCAGCACCCCACACATCGGTGTCATCGAAGTCACCCATGTATAGATTTGCATTGCTGGGGGTGAACCTGGTTCCCATGGCCGTACCCGTGATCTGTAAATAATAAGTGTCCGTGAATAAGAAATAATTATGAGAGAGAATAAATGATATACACTGTATGAGGAAGGACCGATGGTCCTCATCAAGATCATCAGTCTTATTCAATATTTTAGAAATAACTTTGAGACCTGTTTCATGGAGAATATTAGTGTACAAAGCCTGTACATCTAAGGTGAGAAAGGAATATGTCTCTTTCCATTTGATACATTGGATTTTATTTAAAGTCTTTAGTATCTTTAAGGTGTGATCTCAATGAGGATACCTGTGGTTGGAGAAAAGTGTCAATAAAAAAAGAAAGATTCGAAGTGAGGGAATTGATACCAGAAATAATAGGTCGACCATGGGGTGAAGTGAGGGACTTGTGGATTTTGGGGAGAAAATAAAAAGTGGGAGTGGTGGGGAATTGGGGAAGTAGGAATCGGTATTCTTCTCTAGATATGACCCCTCTACTTATACCGTAATCCAATAGGATTTTCAGTTCTTGTATAAATTTTGGAGTGAGATCCTGAGTTGATGTTCTATAGAACTTTCTATCATCTAATTGTCTATGAGCCTCGTTCAAATAGTATGACTTATTCATGATAACTAGACTGCGGCCCTTGTCGCTTCTTCTTTAATCATAATATAGGTGTCTTGTGTCAGTTCTTTAATGGCTCTTTTTTCTTGTCTAGTGAGATTGGCTGAAAATTTTGAGTCATCAAGATGCTGTCCTACTAATTCTTTGAAGTCTTCCAGTGTGATCTTATAAAATGATTCAATACTACTGCTTTTGGCCAAAATTGGAAAGAATTCTAATTTGCATTTAAATCTATTCCCCTCTCTTTTAACATCATATATTTTCTCTTTTTCTATAGGTATTTCAGAAGTTATGTGGCTTTCTTCCCACAATCCCTCAAGAGTCTCGAGCATAATATTGTCAGTACTGTCCAAGACAATAGGGAGGGAATCATCATTCTTAGATGATAAACTCTTTTTGGCAAAGTACCTTTTCCTGCAAAGGGTCAGAACAAACCTATTCAGATCCACATACAGTTCAAAAATGTTCGGACCATTGGTAGGCAAAAATTTAAGACCCTTCTCTAAAAGGGAAAGTTCTGCTTTTGAGAGGGTCCAGTCTGATATATTAAAAACACTGGGTTTATATTCTGAATGAGTCTTCAGAATCGCCTTGGATTTTTGTTTCCTGTGTCTTCCTCCTCTACATCCTCTAGACTTAAATCTCGTCTTCTTTTGGGGATGATTTTTGGATTGCTGTCCATAGGTCATCTTACATTTGTTTTAGGGCGTGCGCCTAAAAAAATCCCCTTTATGTTCCTAATTATCAGTGTTCCTGGGAATGTGTCTCTCATTGTCCCTATTGTTCTCTTGACTATTTCTACCATAGCCACTTCTATTGGAAGTACGTACTTGATTGATCCGTATCAATGTCTAGGATCTGTAGATCTAATGTGTCTATTGTGATAAGATGGGTTCCTTTGTTTTGGAGTATATTGATCCCATTTGTGTGACCTGTATGTATCTTGTTCGTAGTGTACCTTACTTTTGCTGTCAGTTACAGTCTCCATAGATCTATTTTTCTGTTTATATGAATTAACTGTGTTACTTTCATAGTCATATAGATCACGCTTAAATTTCTTTTGCTTAGTTTCCATAAGATTCTGTTCAAATTTGATAACCTTCTCACTAATTGTTCTATTCCTCTTCTCAAAATTTTCTTCATTTTTGTGTTTTTCCATTGTTTTCTTTAGCTCATCAATTTCTGTTTCTAACTAGTAAACCTTGGCATTTCTGTATCTGATAATCAGTTTAATTAGTTTTAGGGAGCAATTATCAAGTATTTGCTCCCATTCTTTCTGATAATCTTTATCCTCCTGAAAAATGGAGGGTTTGAAGATCCTAAGACCCCTGGGTATCATTTCCTTTTGGACATACTGCTGAAGATTGGTGCTGTCTAGCCAATTTTTAGATTCAGCTTTAATGAGATCTTCTAGTCTATAAAAATCTTTAACTAGATCTGGTTTATCAGGTACAGAATGTTTTATGCCATAATCACCTAAGTTGGACCAATAGGATTGTCTTCTATCATTACGTTCCTTGGAATTTAAAAAACAGCTCATGGCTGCATCACTCACAGACCAAAGTAAAATACAAATATATAGATAGTGTGAGTGCGCAGTCAGCAGCAGCTGGCATGGGGGTGGTCAGACCCCCTGAAACAAAGAAGAAAAAAGTGTATACCAGCGCTGGCTGTAGAAAACACATATACATGACAGTCTGCTATATTTAAAATGTTTACAATTTATTAAAATATACAATAAAACATAAGGGTATATATAAGTATTGGATAATAGAACTCATATGCACCACCCTCTTTGGGATTCAATTGCAAGTCCACTCTAACATATTGAAGTAATAGTTTCTGGCTAGGACACCTTCCAAATAATGCAGTCACTGTTGGAACAATGTGATGTTACCGGATTATAGGAAACCCCTTGGTGTTGCTTCAGCCTTAGGATGAATCCATTTGAAGCTGCAGGGATGTACCGGAATGTAAACAGGGTTCACAGTGATGGATGAATGTCCAAATGATGCCAGATAATTGTCAAAGTTGCAGAGTGTGGAGTGGAATCCTGGTGGGTTCTACCAAATTAAGCTCAACGCGTTTCACTGGTTAGTTAAGAATCCAGCTTCCTCAGGAGCATAAGTACAGTATGCACTGGGATGTCTACATATACCCTTTTTAATGACATAACAATTAGCACCTGTATTGGTGCCAAATATAATATAGCAAACGATCCAGCAAAATTTACTAAAAAATACATAATTATTATCAGACAAATCCCCTTTATCAATTGGGATATATTATATATAAAAACGAGTGTTATAAATCACTTTAAAAATAGAGTATAATTCATTTATTTGTTGATCATGTGACCATTTCCGGTTTTATAAGACAACCCTCCCCCTTTCTCTCTCCTTCCCCTCTCCCCGTCAGCTTATTTCAATGTTGGTCATTTCCGAGGGTAGGACTCGTGTGGGAGTGTTTCACACGTGCGGTCCCGCTGGTGCAGCTTCCCACCCAATCCCTTCATCGGGACATCACTATAAACACATTTATTTGTCCATATGACCATTAATTCACTACTCATAAAAGGGTTCCTAATGAAAATCACTGTTTCCCGTGTCTACCCTTTTACTAAAGCATTCCCCCCTTTTTTTGTGCTCATGTATAAAGTGGGTTCCTTCATTTATACATATTTTTCATTTTTTAATATACTTCCAGTATATACAATTTTTTTGGGTACACTAATAATTTATTTGCTTTATGTGAATATTACCAATATCTTAAATATAATGTCCATCAATTTGGACATATAATGCAATGTTCTCTATGTGCGTGAAGCCATGGAAGCCTGTGTATATATGGTCACATATGTACATGCAGAGCTGGATTAAGGCATTGGGGGGCCCGGGGTTCTTAAGATGGGGGGGGGCCCTAAGGTCTAAAATTTTATATATATATATATATATATAAAAAAGACAATGTGTCCAGCACTCCTATAATGTGGGTTTCCTTCACCCAGTGCCCTCGGAAATTACAGGATGCAGGCAGGCGACGGCGCGGCACTCAGGGCTTGGAGAAAGAAAACAACCAGCGACAACCAAGTCTGCAACAACGTTTCAATCAATAGATTTTCATCAGGTTATCGCGTCGTGATTCCGGTGTCTGTATTTCGAATGCTGGGATCCCGACTGCCAGGATCCCCACCCTGCTCATATATATATATATATATATATATATATATATATATATATATATTATATATGAAACCCCTTTTTACTAGCTCCACCTGGGGGTTACTACAATGTAATGCTACCGAGTGCCTCCACCCAAGCTGTTTTGAGGGCTAGCTTGGGACAGCCCTTTTTATAAAAGATGAATAATTATATGGTACCGTAAGAATAGTATAATATGTTATGATCCCTCACCTGATACAGGTTCTTCTTTCTTGTCTTCCAGACTCGCACCAGTGATTGTCTCCGGAGTCTCCAGTGACAGGTAAGTTAAGTAAATAGGAAGACTACACCACCGACCTTTGGTTTTTTTTTTGTATTCAAATTGTATTCATTTACCTTTATAACAAAATCTCTATAAACATCTACATACAACTATACTCTTTGGGTATACAATAGTATCTGCATGCACTACAAAAAAAACACTTAGGAGAACGGTTCTGACGGAAAACAAACCCCGGGACTAAACGAGTACTATTAGTACTTTTGTGCGCGCAATAGTAACAATGTTTTGTACCACTTTCCCTATCATTTAATGTCTCAGTAAGTTGGTGCACATGTTGGGGCCCAGTCGTATATAATAACTAGTAGTTGAATCCATTAAGCTGACGAGGAGCGACGGATGCTGCTGGGCTGATAGTGGGGAGGGGAGCGCAGTGCAGTGCCGCGGATCGGATCGGATTACAGATCCGATCTGTGGCGAGCGAAGGGGGGCCCTTTCAGACAGGGGGGCCCGGGGTACTTAATCCTGGAGCCCCCCCCTTAATCCGGCTCTGTGTACATGTCTATCCTGTATAGATACAAAACTTTCATACTGTATGTTTCTTTTTATCTATTTTTCTTGTATTGATCAAATCCATCTATATCTATATGTATGTCTATCCCCTTAGATCTCAAATAATTTTAGATTAACAATAATTGTGTTTTTCAATGTTTTAAGTAGTGATGTGCACCGGACATTTTTCGGGTTTTGTGTTTTGGTTTTGGATTCGGTTCCGCGGCCGTGTTTTGGATTCGGACGCGTTTTGGCAAAACCTCCCTGAAATTTTTTTGTCGGATTCAGGTGTGTTTTGGATTCGGGTGTTTTTTTACAAAAACCCCTCAAAAACAGCTTAAATCATAGAATTTGGGGGTCATTTTGATCCCATAGTATGATTAACCTCAATAACCATAATTTCCACTCATTTTCAGTCTATTCTGAACACCTCACAATATTATTTTTAGTCCTAAAATTTGCACCGAGGTCGCTGGATGACTAAGCTAAGCGACCCAAGTGGCCGACACAAACACCTGGCCCATCTAGGAGTGGCACTGCAGTGTCAGACAGGATGGCACTTCAAAAAAATAGTCCCCAAACAGCACATGATGCAAAGAAAAAAAGAGGTGCACCAAGGTCGCTGGATGGCTAAGCTAAGCGACACAGTAGCCGACATAAACACTTGGCCCATCTAGGAGTGGCACTGCAGTGTCAGGCAGGATGGCACTTCAAAAAATAAGAATTTACTCACCGGTAATTCAATTTCTCGTAGTCCGTAGTGGATGCTGGGAACTCCGTAAGGGCCATGGGGAATAGCGGCTCTGAAGGAGACTGGGCACATCTAAGAAAGAATTAGGACTACCTGGTGTGCACTGGCTCCTCCCTCTATGCCCCTCCTCCAGACCTCAGTTAGGAAACTGTGCCCGGAAGAGCTGACACAATAAGGAAAGGATTTGGAATCCCTGGTAAGACTCATACCAGCCACACCAATCACACCGTACAACTCGTGATACTATACCCAGTTAACAGTATGAATAACAACTGAGCCTCTCAACAGATGGCTCCAAACAATAACCCTTTAGTTAAGCAATAACTATATACAGGTATTGCAGACAATCCGCACTTGGGATGGGCGCCCAGCATCCACTACGGACTACGAGAAATAGAATTACCGGTGAGTAAATTCTTATTTTCTCTGACGTCCTAGTGGATGCTGGGAACTCCATAAGGACCATGGGGATTATACCAAAGCTCCCAAACGGGCGGGAGAGTGCGGATGACTCTGCAGCACCGAATGAGCAACTCAAGGTCCCCCTCAGCCAGGGTATCAAACTTGTAGAATTTTGCAAATGTGTTTGAACCCGACCAAGTAGCAGCTCGGCAAAGTTGTAAAGCCGAGACCCCTCGGGCAGCCGCCCAAGAAGAGCCCACTTTCCTCGTGGAATGGGCTTTTACAGATTTAGGATGCGGCAGTCCAGCCGCAGAATGTGCAAGTTGAATCGTGCTACAGATCCAGCGAGCAATAGTCTGCTTTGAAGCAGGAGCACCCAGCTTGTTGGTGCATACAGGATAAATAGCGAGTCAGTCTTCCTGACTCTAGCCGTCCTGGAAACAAAGATTTTCAGGGCCCTGACTAGATCTAGCAACTTGGAATCCTCCAAGTCCCGAGTAGCCGCAGGCACCACAATAGAGTGGTTCAAATGAAACGCTGATACCACCTTAGGAAGAAATTGGGGACGAGTCCTCAATTCCGCCCTATCCATATGGAAAATCAGATAAGGGCTTTTACAAGACAAAGCCGCCAATTCTGACACACGCCTGGCCGAAGCCAAGGCCAACAACATGACCACTTTCCACGTGAGATATTTTAGCTCCACGGTTTTAAGTGGCTCAAACCAATGCGACTTTAGGAAATCCAACACCACGTTGAGATCCCAAGGTGCCACTGGAGGCACAAAAGGGGGCTGAATATGCAGCACTCCCTTAACAAACGTCTGAACTTCAGGCCGTGAAGCCAGTTCTTTTTGGAAGAAAATCGACAGAGCCGAAATCTGGACCTTAATGGAACCCAACTTGAGGCCCATAGTCACTCCTGACTGTAGGAAGTGCAGAAAACGACCCAGCTGAAATTCCTCCGTTGGGGCCTTCCTGGCCTCACACCACGCAACATATTTTCGCCATATGCTGTGATAATGTATTGCGGTCACATCCTTCCTAGTTTTAATCAGCGTAGGGATGACTTCCTCCGGAATGCCCTTTTCCTTCAGGATCCGGTGTTCAACCGCCATGCTGTCAAACGTAGTCGCGGTAAGTCTTGGAACAGACAGGGCCCCTGCTGCAGCAGGTCCTGTCTGAGCGGCAGAGGCCATGGGTCCTCTGAGATCATTTCTTGAAGTTCTGGGTACCAAGCTTTTCTTGGCCAATCCGGAACAATGATTATAGTTATTACTCTTCTCCTTCTTATTCTCCTCAGTACCTTGGGTATGAGAGGAAGAGGAGGGAACACATAAACCGACTGGTACACCCACGGTGTCACTAGAGCGTCCACAGCTATCGCCTGAGGGTCCCTTGACCTGGCGCAATATCTTTTTAGCTTTTTATTGAGGCGGGACGCCATCATGTCCTCCTGTGTTCGTTCCCACCGGTGTACAATCAGCTTGAAGACTTCTGGATGAAGTCCCCACTCTCCCGGGTGGAGGTTGTGTCTGCTGAGGAAGTCTGCTTCCCAGTTTTCCACTCCCGGAATGAACACTGCTGACAGTGCTATCACGTGATTCTCCGCCCATCGAAGAATCCTTGTGGCTTCTGCCATTGCTATCCTGCTTCTTGTGCCGCCCTGTCGATTTACATGGGCGACAGCCGTGTTATTGTCTGACTGAATCAGCACCGGTTGTTTTTGAAGCAGGGATTCTGTTTTACTCAGGGCATTGTAAATGACCCGTAGTTCCAGAATATTTATATGCAAGGAAGTTTTTGTCCTTGGACGTTTTCTTCCCTGAGTGACTGCCCCCCACCCTCGGAGGCTTGCATTCGTGGTCACCAGGACCCAGTCCTGTATGCCGAATCTGCGGCCTTCACGAAGATGAGCACTCTGCAGCCACCACAACAGAGACACCCTGGCCCTTGGTGACAGGGTGATCCACCGATGCATCTAAGATGCGATTCGGACCACTTGTCCAAGAGATCCCACTGGAAGATCCTCGCATGGAACCTGCCAAAGGGAAACGCTTCGTAAGAGCTACCATCTTTCCCGGGATTCGCGTGCAGTGATGCACCGACACCTGTTTTGGTTGCAGGAGGTCCCTGACCAGAGATGATAATTCCTGGGCCTTCTCCTCCGGGAGAAAAACCTTCTTCTGTTCTGTGTCCAGAATCATACCCAGGAACATCAGACGCGTCGCGGGAATCAGCTGCGACTTTGGGATATTCAGGATCCAGCCGTGCTGATGCAGCACTTCCTGAGATAGTGCTACGCTGACTAGCAACTGCTCCTTGGACCTCGCCTTTTCAGGAGATCGTCCAAGTACGGGATAATTATTACTCCCTTCTTTCTAAGGAGTATCATCATTTTGGCCATTACCTTGGTAAATACCCTCGGTGCCGTGGACAGACCAAACGGCAACGTCTGGCATTGGTAATGACAGTCCTGTACCACAAACCTGAGGTACTCCTGGTGAGGTGGGTACATGGGGACACCCTCTTCCAGGCTTGTATAACCGCCCTGAGCGATGCCATCTTGAACTTGAACTTCCTTATATAAGTGTTCAAGAATTTTAAATTTAGGATGGGTCTCACCGAACCATCTGGTTTCGGTACCACAACATTGTGGAATAGTAACCCCGCCCCTGTTGAAGGGGGGGGGGGTACCTTGATTATCACCTGCTGGAAGTACAGCTTGTGAATAGCGTCCAGTACTACCTCCCTTTCTTTGGGAGCAGCCGGCAAGGTAGATTTGAGGTAACGGCGAGGGGGAGTGGCCTCTAACTCCAGCTTGTATCCCTGAGATACCACTTGTAGAACCCAGGGATCTACCTGTGAGCGAACCCACTGGTCGCTGAAGTTCCGGAGACGCGCCCCCACCGCACCTGGCTCCGCCTGTGGAGCCCCAGCGTCATGCGGTGGACTTTAGAGGAAGCGGGAGAGGATTTTGGTTCCAGGGAGCTGGCTGTCTGGTGCAGCTTTTTCCCTCTTCCCCTGCCTCTGGGCAGAAAGGAAGCGCCTCTGACCCGCTTGCCTTTTTGTGGCCGAAAGGACTGTACCTGATAATACGGTGCTTTCTTCGGCTGTGAGGAAACCTGAGGTAAAAATGTCGACTTCCCAGCTGTTGCTGTGGATACTAGGTCCGAGAGACCCTCCCCAAACAATTCCTCACTCTTATAAGGCAAAACCTCCATGTGCCTTTTAGGATCAGCATCACCTGTCCACTGCCGAGTCCATAATACTCTTCTGGCAGAAATGGACATTGCATTAATTTTAGATGCCAGCCGGCAAATATCCCTCTGTGCATCTCTCATATATAAGACCACGTCTTTAAAATGCTCTATGGTTAGCAAAATAGTATCCCTGTCTAGTATCCATATTATCTGACAGGGTATCGGACCAAGCTGCTGCAGCACTACACACTGAAGCAATTGCAGGTCTCAGTATAATACCTGAGTGTGTATATACAGACTTCAGGATAGCTTCCTGCTTTTTATCAGCAGGCTCCTTTAAGGCGGCCGTGTCCTGAGACGGCAGTGCCACCTTTTTTGCCAAGCGTGTGAGCGCCTTCTCCACCCTAGGGGACGTCTCCCAACGTAACCTGTCCTTTGGCGGGACAGGGTATGCCATCAGTAACGTTTTAGAAATTACTATTTTCTTATCGGGGGAACCCCACTTCACACACTTTATTCAATTCATCTGATGGGGAAAGAACCACTGGATGCTTTTTCTCCCCAACTATAATACCCTTTTTTGTGGTAACTGGGTTAATGTCAGAAATGTGCAACACATTTTTCATTGCCGTAATCATACAACGGATGGCCCTTGTGGATTTTACATTTGTCTCATCGTCGTCTACACTGGAGTCAGACTCCGTGTCGACATCTGTGTCTGCCATCTGAGGTAGCGGGCGTTTTTGAGCCCCTGATGGCTTTTGAGACGCCAGGGCAGGCACGGGCTGAGAAGCCGGCTGTCCCACTGCTGTACGTCATCTAGCCTTTTATGTAAAGGAGTTGACACTGTCGGTTAATACCTTCCACATATCCACCCACTCTGGTGTCGACCCCGCAGGGGGTGACATCACACTTATCGGCACCTGCTCCGCCTCCATATAATCTTCCTCATCAATCATGTCGACACAGCCGTACCGACACACGCACACACACAGGGAATGCTCTGACTGAGTACAGGACCCCACAAAGTCCTTTGGGGAGACAGAGAGAGAGTATGCCAGCACACACCAGAGCGCTATATAATGCAGGGATTCACACTACACACAGTGATTTTTCCCCTATAGCTGCTATAAATATACAGTTTGCGCCTATATTTAGTGCCCCCCTCTCTTTTTCACCCTATTGAGCCTGGAAACTGCAGGGGAGAGCCTGGGGAGCGTCCCTCCAGCGGAGCTGTGAGAGGAAATGGCGTCAGTGTGCTGAGGGAGATAGCCCCGCCCCCTTCTCGGCGGACTTCACCCGCTTTTTTAAGGATATTTTTGGCAGGGGATTTTACACATATATAGTCTTACTGACTATATTATGTGTTTTATGCCAATATAAGGTACTCTTATTGCAGCCCAGGGCGCCCCCCCCACCAGCGCCCTGCACCCATCAGTGACCGGAGTGTGTGGTGTGCATGGGGAGCAATGGCGCACAGCTGCAGTGCTGTGCGCTACCTTAATGAAGACCGGAGTCTTAAGCCGCCGATTTCCTGGACGTTCTTCTTGCTTCTGGCTCTGCAAGGGGGGTGGCGGCGCGGCTCCGGGACCGGACGACTGAGGCTGGGCCTGTGTTCGATCCCTCTGGAGCTAATGGTGTCCAGTAGCCTAGAAGCCCAAGCTAGCTGCAAGCAGGTAAGTTCGCTTCTCTCCCCTAAGTCCCTCGTAGCAGTGAGTCTATTGCCAGCAGATCTCACTGAAAATAAAAAACCTAAATATATACTTTCTTTTCTAGGAGCTCAGGAGAGCCCCTAGTGTGCAACCAGCTCGGCCGGGCACATAATTCTAACTGAGGTCTGGAGGAGGGGCATAGAGGGAGGAGCCAGTGCACACCAGGTAGTCCTAATTCTTTCTTAGATGTGCCCAGTCTCCTTCGGAGCCCGCTATTCCCCATGGTCCTTACGGAGTTCCCAGCATCCACTAGGACGTCAGAGAAAAATAGTCCCCAAACAGCACATGATGCAAAGAAAAATGAAAGAAAAAAGAGGTGCAAGATGGAATTGTCCTTGGGCCCTCCCACCCACCCTTATGTTGTATAAACAGGACATGCACACTTTAACAAACCCATCATTTCAGCGACAGGGTCTGCCACACAACTGTGACTGAAATGACTGGTTGGTTTGGGTCCCCACCAAAAAAGAAGCATCAATCTCTCCTTGCACAAACTGGCTCTACAGAGGCAAGATGTCCACCTCCTCCTCATCGTCCGATTCCTCACCCCTTTCACTGTGTACATCCCCCTCCTCACAGATTATTAATTCGTCCCCACTGGAATCCACCATCTCAGGTCCCTGTGTACTTTCTGGAGGCAATTGCTGGTTAATGTCTCCACGGAGGAATTGATTATAATTCATTTTGATGAACATCATCTTCTCCACGTTTTCTGGAAGTAACCTCGTACGCCGATTGCTGACAAGGTGAGCGGCTGCACTAAACACTCTTTCGGAGTACACACTGGAGGGTGGGCAACTTAGGTAAAATAAAGCCAGTTTCTGCAAGGGCCTCCAAATTGCCTCTTTTTCCTGCCAGTATACGTACGGACTGTCTGACGTGCCTACTTGGATGCGATCACTCATATAATCCTCCACCATTCTTTCAATGGTGAGAGAATCATATGCAGTGACAGTAGACGACATGTCAGTAATCGTTGGCAGGCCCTTCAGTCCGGACCAGATGTCAGCACTCGCTCCAGACTGCCCTGCATCACCGCCAGCGGGTGGGCTCGGAACTCTTAGCCTTTTCCTCGCTCCCCCAGTTGCGGGAGAATGTGAAGGAGGAGCTGTTGACGGGTCACGTTTCGCTTGACTTGACAATTTTCTCACCAGCAGGTCTTTGAACCTCTGCAGACTTGTGTCTGCTGGAAAGAGAGATCCAACGTAGGTTTTAAATCTAGGATCGAGCACGGTGGTCAAAATGTAGTGCTCTGATTTCAACAGATTGACCACCCGTGAATCCTGGTTAAGCGAATTAAGGGCTCCATCCACAAGTCCCACATGCCTAGCGGAATCGCTCTGTTTTAGCTCCTCCTTCAATGTCTCCAGCTTCTTCTGCAAAAGCCTGATGAGGGGAATGACCTGACTCAGGCTGGCAGTGTCTGAACTGACTTCACGTGTGGCAAGTTCAAAGGATTGCAGAACCTTGCACAACGTTGAAATCATTCTCCACTGCGCTTGAGTCAGGTGCATTCCCCCTCCTTTGCCTATATCGTAGGCAGATGTATAGGCTTGAATGGCCTTTTGCTGCTCCTCCATCCTCTGAAGCATATAGAGGGTTGAATTCCACCTCGTTACCACCTCTTGCTTCAGATGATGGCAGGGCAGGTTCAGGACTGTTTGCTGGTGCCCCAGTCTTCGGGACGCGGTGGCTGAATGCCGAAAGTGGCCCACAATTCTTCGGGCCACCGACAGCATCTCTTGCACGCCCCTGTCTTTTTTTAAATAATTCTGCACCACCAAATTCAATGTATGTGCAAAACATGGGATGTGCTGGAATTGCCCAGATGTAATGCACGCACAATAATGCTGGCATTGTCCGATGTCACAAATCCACAGGAGAGTCCATTTGGGGTAAGCCATTCTGCGATGATGTTCCTCAGTTTCCGTAAGAGGTTGTCAGCTATGTGCCTCTTCTGGAAAGCGGTGATACAAAGCGTAGCCTGCCTAGGAACGAGTTGGCGTTTGCGAGATGCTGCTACTGGTGCCGCCGCTGCTGTTCTTGCTGCGGGAGGCAATACATCTACCCAGTGGGCTGTCACAGTCATATAGTCCTGAGTCTGCCCTGCTCCACTTGTCCACATGTCCGTGGTTAAGTGGACATTGGGTACAACTGCATTTTTTAGGACACTGGTGACTCTTTTTCTGAGGTCTGTGTACATTTTCGGTATCGCCTGCCTAGAGAAATGGAACCTAGATGGTATTTGGTACCGGGGACACAGTACCTCAATCAAGTCTCTAGTTGCCTGTGAATTAATGGTGGATAACGGAAACACGTTTCTCACCGCCCAGGCTGCCAAGGCCTGAGTTATCCGCTTTGCAGCAGGATGACTGCTGTGATATTTCATCTTCCTCGCAAAGGACTGTTGGACAGTCAATTGCTTACTGGAAGTAGTACAAGTGGTCTTCCGACTTCCCCTCTGGGATGACGATCGACTCCCAGCAGCAACAACAGCAGCGCCAGCAGCAGGAGGCGTTACACTCAAGGATGCATCGGAGGAATCCCAGGCAGGAGAGGACTCGTCAGACTTGACAGTGACATGGCCTGCAGGACTATTGGCTTTCCTGTGTAAGGAGGAAATTGACACTGAGGGAGTTGGTGGTGTGGTTTGCAGGAGCTTGATTACAAGAGGAAGGGATTTAGTGGTCAGTGGACTGCTTCTGCTGTCATCCAAAGTTTTTAAACTTGTCACTGACTTATGATGAATGCGCTGCAGGTGACGTATAAGGGAGGATGTTCCGAGGTGGTTAACGTCCTTACCCCTACTTATTACAGCTTGACAAAGGCAACACACGGCTTGACACCTGTTGTCCGCATTTGTGTTAAAATAATTCCACACCGAAGAGGTGATTTTTTTTGTCATTTGACCAGGCATGTCAATGGCCATATTCGTCCCACGGACAACAGGTGTCTCCCCGGGTGCCTGACTTAAACAAATCACCTCACCATCAGAATCCTCCTTGTCAATTTCCTCCCCAGCACCAGCAACACCCATATCCTCATCCTGGTGTACTTCAACAGTGACATCTTCAATTTGACTATCAGGAACTGGACTGCGGGTGGCGTGCAAATGGTGGAAGGCGCCACCTCTTCCTGTCCAGTGTTGGGAAGGTCAGGCATCGCACCCGACACAATTGGACTCTCCTTGGGGATTTGTGATTTAGAAGAACGCACAGTTCTTTGCTGTGCTTTTGCCTGCTTAAGTCTTTTCATTTTTCTAGCGAGAGGATGAGTGCTTCCATCCTCATGTGAAGCTGAACCACTAGCCATGAACATAGGCCAGGGCCTCAGCCGTTCCTTGCCACTCCGTGTCGTAAATGGCATATTGGCAAGTTTACGCTTCTCCTCAGACGCTTTTAATTTTGATTTTTGGGTCATTTTACTGAACTTTTGTGTTTTGGATTTTACATGCTCTCTACTATGACATTGGGCATCGGCCTTGGCAGACGACGTTGATGGCATTTCATCGTCTCGGCCATGACTAGTGGCAGCAGCTTCAGCACGAGGTGGAAGTGGATCTTGATCTTTCCCTATTTTACCTTCCACATTTTTGTTCTCCATTTTTTAATGTGTGGAATTATATGCCAGTATCAATAGCAATGGCCTACTACTATATATACTGCGCACAACTGAAATGCACCACAGGTATGGATGGATAGTATACTTGACGACACAGAGGTAGGTAGAGCAGTTGCCTACTGTACCGTACTGCTATATATTATATACTGGTGGTCAGCAAACTGTGCAAAGCTGAAATGCACCACAGGTATGGATGGATAGTATACTTGACGACACAGAGGTAGGTAGAGCAGTGGCCTTCTGTACCGTACTCCTATATATTATATACTGGTGGTCAGCAAAATTATGCACTGTACTCCTACTATATACTACAATGCAGCACAGATATGGAGCGTTTTTCAGGCAGAGAACGTATAATACTGGTGGTCACTGGTCAGCAAAACTCTGCACTGTACTCCTCCTATATAATACTGCTGGTCCCCAGTCCCCACAATAAAGTAGTGTGAGCACAGATATATGCAGCACACTGAGCACAGATATGGAGCATTTTTCAGGCAGAGAACGTATAATACTGGTGGTCACTGGTCAGCAAAACTCAGCACTGTACTCCTCCTATATAATACTGCTGGTCCCCAGTCCCCACAATAAAGCAGTGTGAGCACAGATATATGCAGCACACTGAGCACAGATATGGAGCGTTTTTCAGGCAGACAACGTATAATACTGGTGGTCACTGGTCAGCAAAACTCTGCACTGTACTCCTCCTATAATACTGCTGGTCCCCAGAATAAAGATATTTGCACTACAGCCCCCTGAAACAAAGTGAGAGGACGTCAGCCACGTCCTCTCACTATCATTTCCAATGCACGAGTGAAAAATGGCGGCGACGCGCGGCTCCTTATATAGAATCCGAATCTCGCGAGAATCCGACAGCGGGATGATGACGTTCGGGCGCGCTCGGGTTAACCGAGCAAGGCGGGAGGATCCGAGTCTGCCTCGGACCCATGTAAAATGGGTGAAGTTCGGGGGGGTTCAGATTCCGAGGAACCGAACCCGCTCAGCACTAGTTTTAAATGAAATAATTGTCCCCATAGCAACTGGCTTTATCTCTAGCACGTTACAATATGTGAGACACATCCCACTAAAGACATCTATGGATCATGTTTCCTATTAACAACCAATGAATATGGTGCCAGACCCGGTCACGTGGGCAGTGTCACGTGACCGGAGCCTGCTCGATGTGCGGACTCCGATTGCTGTGTGGACTTCACTTGACCGGAATATGAGGTCACCATACATGACCAATTGGTCTTGTGTTAATTCCGGTCACGTGACCAGCAGCGGTCACATGATCGGTTTAAGATCAACCCTATTTAAATTAGGAATTAGCGGACCAATGGGATCTAGAAGAGTTTCGTCATGTGACCGTAAACGGTCACATGATCGACAAATAAATGAAATATACTCTATTTTTAAAGTGATTTATAACACTCGTTTTTATCTATAATATATCCCAATTAATAAAGGGGATTTGTCTGATAATAATGATGTATTGTTTAGTAAATTTTGCTTGACAGTTTGCTATATTATTAGAATAGTAACAGAAAAGTGTCCAAGGCGCCAAAACAGATAAGCAGCAAACAAAC
This sequence comes from Pseudophryne corroboree, assembly GCF_028390025.1. Taxonomy (NCBI): domain Eukaryota; kingdom Metazoa; phylum Chordata; class Amphibia; order Anura; family Myobatrachidae; genus Pseudophryne; species Pseudophryne corroboree. The sequence goes on along the minus strand of NC_086447.1, from coordinate 242,724,382 downwards.
TGGTCAGAAGGTATCCCCAATACCACAGTGAGTCACGTGAATAAAAGAAGTTAGCCCAGATGACGTGCGCTAATCTAATAACAATAAGCAATCAATATTTCCCTCACAAATCTTCTGTCGTGAGATTGTAGGTATACTTCAAACAGTTGGAATCCATATGTGAGGGAAAAAGAAATAATTCCAACTATGGTGTAATACGTTACAAATAAAACAATTTTTTAATACAATCAAGCAATAAAAGTAATTCAATAAGACCAAAAACAGGCAATTTTGTGATTGATGATATAGATGGTGGTTTACCAGATAATGGTAGAATAAAAGCCTCGTATATTGACGTTAAAATGTCTCTCGCTGGTATAAACTTTGCATAATTGACATCTCAATAAGGAAAAGTAAAGGTGGGGGTTTACCAGATTTCCATGAGGTAATGGCCTTTAGGGGGTAATAATAAGGAGAAACCGGCTCCGGAACCTGTCTCCAAGGTCCAAAAACTCTGTCTGTCTGGTAAGCCTTTCACCAACAATAGCACTCCTGTCATGCAATGCCGACGCGTTTCGGCATTGCATGACAGCAATGCCCTTCCTCAAGGCAGCATGACAGGACTGGGCCTAAATGAGCCATTTATACACTAAGTGGGAATTGCATCTTGGTCATGGGGTCGTTTGTTAATTAAATTTAACCTGTACATAAAATTCAAAACAGGGTAATATATCTGTAAATACCACTTAATTCCTGTGGTGAACGAATAAAACACTGAGTGTAATACATATTATAATGTTTAAAAACAATAGGCCCGCCGGAAGTGTTATCCTCCGCACTTCCGGTCCGGCGAAAAAATGTCCTCTGAACGTTTATATATGTTTCAAATGTTGGTGATAACAGTGGGTTTTGGGCAATAGATTGCCAGGCATTGTGTTCATCGGGTATTACCCATGAACTTTCGGTCCGTGGAACGCACTGTTATCCGCATCCCGACTTCCGGTGACACACTTCCGGTTCGCGTCACTGGAACGCATTTGACCCGCATAGCGGCGATATTGCTGAATTCAGGAAGGTTACAAGTAGGCTGTCTTCCTAAAACATAAATAATATAGTTGACAATACATTGATAGAGGTGTACAAATAAAATGGAATTGTATCTTGTGCAGAGTTGGCAAAAAGCCGGAAATTGTATGAATAAAGATAATATGAACAAATAAATATGGCTGAGTGGTTTGGATGCAGTAAATAAATAACAAAAATTAGGATTAGAGGATATGTATATTAGAGTGAAGTGGATATGAATGAGGGATAGAAATACAGGTTGAGTATCCCTTATCCAAAATGCTTAGGACCAGAAGTATTTTGGATATCGGATTTTTCCGCATTTTGGAATAATTGCATACTATAATGAGATATCATGGCGATGTAACCTAAGTCTAAGCACAGAATGGATTTATGTTTCATATACACCTTATCAGTGGCGTGCGGTGAGGTCAGTGGCTGGTGAGGCACTGCAGCCATAATGTCCGCCGAGTCCTGCCAACGAAACCTACCACCGTGGAACCAATGCCCGCTACCGCTGCCATCCCTGATGCCCGCTACCCCCACCACTAATGGCCACCGCCCCCACCGATGGCTTACAAAATCACCCACCATCAACTGCCCAGGCCCCCCGCTACTAATTTGCATCTCAGTCCTATACCGTCGCTGCCAATGCCCGCAGCCTGCCTGCTCAGAAAACTTGTGATGAGCAGGCGGCTAATATATTGTACATTTTTATAAAATAAATATTAGTGTTTGGGACTGGGAAGGGAGTGGGAGGAGAACATGAATGCAATTTTGTTGTCCAGGGCTTCCATTAACTTAATAATGCGTGGATGCGGCGCTATTAATTTAATGGAAGTCCTGGACAATAAAATAGCCAGCAGTGGGTGACAGGGAGACGGTGACGCCAGGTAGTTGACAGCAGTGGGTGAGAGGGAGGTGGTGACGACAGAGAGAGGGTGACAGCAGTGGATGACAAGGAGAGGGTGACACCAGCGAGAAGGTGACAGGGAGAGTGTGATGCCAGGGAGACGATGACAGCAGCGGGTGACAGGGAGTGATGCCAGGGAGAAGGTGACAGCAGTGGGTGACAGGGAGTGACGCCAGGGACAGGGTGACAGCAGCGGGAGACAGGGAGTGACGCCAGGGAAAGGGTAACAGCAATAGCAGTGGTTGAGAGTATGACAGAGAGAAGTAAAAGGTAATGGGGATAGGCAGTGAATGACTTATAGTGCTATTTACTTACCTGGTCCTGGGCCTAGAACTGCAGTGTGGCACTTAAGGGCCCCATACACTAGACCGATAATGCCCGATTTCAGCCCAATTCGGGCATTCGGCCCGATATATTGGGTGAAATCGGGCATTTTGGTGTGCTATTCGATGCGCGTTCCCGTGTGCATTGGATCGGATCCCTCTAGATCCGACATATCACGAGTGCTGAACTCGTTATATGTCGGATCCCGCAGTTAATGGATGAGAAAGTAAAAGATACATCGTATGCAAAGAAAAACTACATACGATATATCTAATACTATCCTACCAACAGGAAGGCTGCCGGGAGGTTGGAGGAGATCTTATATGACATGACGGACCGTCAGGTCGTATAAGTGTATAAGAAACAGCATTGGCACCCCCCCTCCCCCCCTCATATTTAAAATAGGGCCAGTGCGCGAAACAAAAATATAGGGGCATGGCTTCATGGGGATAGGGGCGTGGCCACAAAATAATACCAATGCATATTAAGCTGTACAATAGTCTCCATTATTAAAATTATGCCGCACAGTAGCGCCACTCACACACATTACACCAGGTAGAACCCCTGTCACACATTACGCCTGTTAGAGCTCACTTTTACACAGTACGGCAGGTATTGTCCCCTTTTCTCTAATGTCCTAGAGGATGCTGGGACTCCGTAAGGACCATGGGGATAGACGGGCTCTGCAGGAGACATGGGCACTTTAAGAAAGACTTTGACTCTGGGTGTGCACTGGCTCCTCCCTCTATGCCCCTCCTCCAGACCTCAGTTTGATACTGTGCCCAGAAGAGCTGGGTGCATTTCAGGAGCTCTCCTGAGTTTCCTGTAAGAAAGCATTTTTGTTAGGTTTTTTATTTTCAGGGAGCCTGCTGGCATCAGACTCCCTGCATCGAGGGACTGAGGAGAGAGAAACAGACCCACTTCTCTGAGTTTCAGGGCTCTGTTTCTTAGGCTACTGGACACCATTAGCTCCAGAGGGATCGGTACGCAGGTCTCACCCTCGCCGTCCGTCCCAGAGCCGCGCCGCCGTCCTCCTCGCAGAGCCGGAAGATAGAAGCCGGGTGAGTAGAGCACCGCTGAGAGGAAGCTCCCCGGACACTCCCCTGCTTGACACACGGTGAAAGAGGGTTTTTTAAGTAGAGGGGGGGCGCACATATTTGGCGCAATACAGATTACAAAGCGCTACTAGGTAAACACACTGTGTTTTTCCTGGGTCATATAGCGCTGGGGTGTGTGCTGGCATACTCTCTCTCTGTCTCTCTAAAGGGCCTGGTGGGGAACCTGTCTTCAGAAAAAGGGCTTCCGTGTGTGTGTGTGTGTGTGTGTGTGTGTGTGTGTGCGGTGTGTCGGTACGCGTGTGTCGACATGTCTGAGATTGAAGGCTCATCTAAGGAGGAGGGGGAGTGTATGAATGCTAGGTCTCCGTCAGCAGTACCGACACCTGACTGGATGGATATGTGGAATGTTTTGAGTGCAAATGTTAATTTACTGCACAAAAGATTAGACTGAAGCTGGGTTACAGTCAGGGAGTCAACCCATGCCTGTCCCAATGTCGCCTGGACCTTCGGGGTCTCAGAAGCGCTCACTATCCCAAATAGCTGACACAGATACCGACACGGACTCACACTCCAGTGTCGACTACGAAGATGCAAAATTGCAGCCAAGGGTGGCAAAATGTATTCGATATATGATTATCGCTATAAAAGATGTTTTGCATATCACTGAGGAACCCCTTGTCTCTGACACGAGGGTGCACATGTTTAAGGGAAAGAAACCAGAGGTCACTTTTCCTTCCTCACATGAGCTGAACGATTTATGCGAAAAAGCGTGGGAAACTCCAGACAAAAAACTGCAGATTCCCAAAAGGATTCTAATTGCGTATCCTTTCCCGTCACAGGACAGAATACAGTGGGAATCCTCCCCTAGGGTGGACAAAGCTTTAACACGCTTATCAAAAAAGATAGCGCTTCCATCCCAAGATACAGCTACCCTCAAGGTTCCTGCTGACCACAAGCAGGAGGTTACCTTGAAGTCCATTTACGCACATTCTGGTACGTTACTCAGACCGGCTCTTGCGTCGGCCTGGGTGTGTAGTGCTGTAGCAGCATGGACAGATTCCTTATCAGCAGATATTGAGACTCTTGATAAGGATACCATTTTAATGACTCTAGGGCGTATAAAAGATGCTGTCTTATATATGAGAGATGCTCAAAGAGACATTAGTTTACTGGGTTCCAGAATAAACGCTATGTCTATTTCTGCTAGGCGTGGCTTATGGACCCGGCAGTGGACAGGTGATGCCGACTCCAAGAGGCATATGGAGTTGTTGCCTTACAAGAGTGAGGAATTGTTCGGAGAGGGCCTCTCGGATCTCGTCTCCACGGCTACGGCAGGTAAATCTAATTTTTTGCCATATATACCCTCACAATCTAAGAAAGCGCCTCATTATCAAATGCAGTCCTTTCGTTCCAATAAAAGCAAGAGAGCACGTGGATCGTCCTTTCTTGCCAGAGGTAAGGGCAGAGGGAAAAAGCTGCACACCACAGCTAGTTCCCAGGAACAGACGTCCTCCCCGGGCCTCTGCTAAATCCACCGCATGACGCTGGGGCTCCCCTGAGGGAGTCAGCTCCTGTGGGGGCACGTCTTTGACTGTTCAGCCACATCTGGGTCCACTCACAGGTGGAGCCATGGGCAATAGAAATTGTTTCCCAGGGTTACAAGCTAGAATTCGAATAAGTGCCTCCTCGCCGGTTTTTCAAATCGGCCCTACCGAAACAACCCCTGGAAGGGGAGATAGTTTTACAGGCAATTCACAAATTGTGTCTGCAACAAGTGGTGGTACAGGTTCCCCTGCTTCAAAGAGGGCAGGGGTACTACTCAACTCTGTTTGTGGTTCTGAAACCGGACGGTTCGGTCAGACCCATTTTGAATTTAAAATCCCTGAACCTTTACTTAAAACGGTTCAAGTTCAAGATGGAATCACTCAGGGCGGTCATCGCCAGCCTGGAAGGGGGAGATTTTTTTGGTGTCTCTGGACATAAAGGATTCATACCTGCATGTCCCCATATATCCTCCTCATCAGGCATACCTGATATTTGCGGTACAGGATTGTCATTACCAATTTCAGACGTTGCCGGTAATGGTGGAAATGATGGTGCTCCTGCGCAAGCAGGGTGTCACAATTATCCCATACTTGGACGATCTCCTCATAAAAGCGAGATCAAGGGAGAAGTTGCTGAGCAGCAAATCACTTTCAATGAATGTGTTACAGCGACACGGCTGGATTCTCAATATTCCAAAGTCGCAGCTGAATCCTACAACTCGTCTGCCCTTCTTGGGCATGATTCTGGACACAGACCAGAAAAGGGTTTTTCTTCCGACGGAAAAAGCACAGGAACTCATGACTCTAGTCATGAACTTGTTGAAACCAAAACAAGTGTCAGTACATCATTGCACTCAAGTTCTGGGAAAGATGGTGGCAACATACGAAGCCAGTCCATACGGCAGATTCCATGCAAGGACCTTCCAATGGGACCTATTGGACAAATGGTCCGGGTCATATCTGCAATTGCATCAGAGGATCACCCTGTCCCCCAGGGCCAGAGTATCTCTCCTGTGGTGGCTAAACAGGGCTCACCTTCTAGAGGGCCGCAGGTTCGGCATTCAGGACTGGATCCTGGTGACCACGGACGCGAGCCTCCGAGGTTGGGGAGCAGTCACACAGGGAAGAAATTTCCAGGGACTTTGGTCAACTCAAGAGACTTGTCTTCACATCAACATCCTGGAACTAAGGGCCATATACAACGTCAAGCGGAGATCTTACTTCGCAATCGACCAGTTCTGATCCAGTCAGGCAACATCACCGCAGTAGCTCATGTAAACCACCAAGGCGGCACAAGGAGCAGAGTGGCAATGGCGGAAGCCACCAGGATTCTTCGCTGGGCGGAGAATCATGTAAGCGCTCTGTCAGCAGTATTCATTCCGGGAGTGGACAGCTGGGAAGCAGACTTCCTCAGCAGACACGATCTGCATCCGGGAGAGTGGGGACTTCATCAGGAAGTCTTCGCGCAGATTGCAAGTCGATGGGGACTACCCCAAATAGACATGATGGCGTCCCGTCTCAACAAAAAGCTGCAAAGGTATTGCGCCAGGTCAAGAGACCCTCAGGCGGTAGCTGTGGACGCCCTAGTGACACCGTGGGTGTTCCAGTCGATATATGTGTTTCCTCCTCTTCCTCTCATACCCAAGGTGTTGAGGATAATAAGAAAAAGAGGAGTGAGAACAATTCTCATTGTTCCAGATTGGCCACGAAGGACCTGGTATCCGGATCTGCAAGAAATGCTCACAGAAGATCCGTGGCCTCTTCCTCTAAGGCAGGACCTGTTACTACAAGGTCCCTGTCTGTTCCAAGACTTACCGCGGCTGTGTTTGACGGCATGGCGGTTGAACGCCGGATCCTAGCAGAAAAAGGTATTCCGGATGAGGTCATTCCTACGCTAATAAAGGCTAGGAAGGACGTGACATCTAAACATTATCACCGAATATGGAGGAAATATGTTTCTTGGTGTGAGGCCAGGAATGCTCCTACGGAAGAATTCCACCTGGGCCGTTTTCTTCACTTCCTACAAACTGGAGTGAATTTGGGCCTAAAATTAGGCTCCATTAAAGTTCAGATATCGGCCTTATCCATTTTCTTTCAAAAGGGATTGGCCTCATTACCTGAAGTACAGACTTTTGTGAAGGGAGTTCTGCATATTCAGCCTCCTTTTGTACCTCCGGTGGCGCCTTGGGACCTTAACGTGGTGTTAAGTTTCCTTAAGTCACATTGGTTTGAACCACTTCAGACAGTGGAGTTGAAATATCTCACCTGGAAGGTGGTCATATTGTTAGCCTTGGCTTCGGCCAGGCGAGTGTCGGAATTGGCGGCTTTATCCCATAAAAGTCCCTATCTGGTTTTCCATATGGATAGAGCGGAATTGCGGACCCGTCCTCAATTCCTGCCTAAGGTGATCTCATCCTTTCATATGAACCAACCTATTGTCGTACCTGTGGCTACACGTGACTTTGAGGATTCCGAGTCCCTTGATGTGGTCAGGGTTTTGAAAATTTACGTGGCCAGAACGGCTAGGATCAGGAAAACAGAAGCACTGTTTGTACTGTATGCAGCCAACAAAGTTGGCGGCCCTGCTTCAAAGCAGACTATTGCTCGCTGGATCTGTAACACGATTCAGCAGGCGCATTCTACGGCAGGATTGCAGTTACCGAAATCGGTTAAAGCCCATTCCACTAGGAAGGTGGGCTCTTCTTGGGCGGCTGCCCGAGGGGTCTCGGCACTACAGCTGTGCCGAGCTGCTACTTGGTTGGGGTCAAACACCTTTGCAAAGTTCTATAAGTTTGATACCCTGGCTGAGGAGGACCTCCTGTTTGCTCAATCGGTGCTGCAGAGTCATCCGCACTCTCCCGCCCGTTTGGGAGCTTTGGTATAATCCCCATGGTCCTTACGGAGTCCAAGCATCCTCTAGGACGTTAGAGAAAATAAGATTTTAAACCTACCGGTAAATCTTTTTCTCGTAGTCCGTAGAGGATGCTGTGCGCCCGTCCCACGTGCGGACTACTTCTGCAAGACTTGTATATAGTTATTGCTTACATAAGGGTTATGTTATAGTTCATCGGTCTTGGACTGATGCTATGTTGTTTTTCATACTGTTAACTGGGTAGTATATCACAAGTTATACGGTGTGATTGGTGTGGTTGGTATGAATCTTGCCCTTGGATTACAAAAATCCTTTCCTTGTACTGTCCGTCTCCTCTGGGCACAGTTTCTCTAACTGAGGTCTGGAGGAGGCGCATAGAGGGAGGAGCCAGTGCACACCCAGAGTCAAAGTCTTTCTTAAAGTGCCCATGTCTCCTGCGGAGCCCGTCTATCCCCATGGTCCTTACGGAGTCCCAGCATCCTCTACGGACTACGAGAAAAAGATTTACCGGTAGGTTTAAAATCTTATTTTTACACAGTACGGCAGGCATTGTCCCCTTTTTACACAGTACGGCAGGTATTGTCCCCTTTTTACACAGTACGGCAGGCATTGTCCCCTTTTTACACAGTACGGCAGGCATTGTCCCCTTTTTACACAGTACGGCAGGTATTGTCCCCTTTTTACACAGTACGGCAGGCATTGTCCCCTTTTTACACAGTACGGCAGGCATTGTCCCCATTTTACACAGTACGGCAGGTATTGTCCCCTTTTTACACAGTACGGCAGGCATTGTCCCCTTTTTACACAGTACGGCAGGTATTGTCCCCTTTTTACATAGTACGGCAAGCATTGTCCCCTTTTTACACAGTACGGCAGGCATTGTCCCCTTTTTACACAGTATGGCAGGCATTGTACCCATTTTACATAGTACGGCAGGCATTGTCCCCTTTTTACACAGTACGGCAGGCATTGTACCCATTTTACACAGTACGGCAGGCATTGTCCCCTTTTTACACAGTACGGCAGGCATTGTACCCATTTTACACAGTATGGCAGGCATTGTCCCCATTTACATAGTACGGCAGGCATTGTCCCCATTTTACATAGTACGGCAGGCATTGTCCCCATTTATACAGTACGGCAGGTATTGTCCCCATTTACACAGTACGGCAGGCATTGTCCGCATTTACACAGTACGGCAGGTATTGTCCCCTTTTTACACAGTACGGCAGGCAAGAGTCCCCATTTACACATTACAGATTTAGGGGAGGCGAGGGTCTGCAGAACCCCCTGATTGGCAGCTGACACTGGCAGCATGTCTGTGAATGGAGGGGGTGAGGGCAGGAAGCTGGGGTATGTGGGTATGCAAGTTGTGGGGACTGAGAAGGGTGGAAGCACAGGGGCAGCAGAGCCCGCACTAACCTCATGCTCCCACGGGCCTTGCTGTTTGAAGTGGGTGGAGAGGGAGAAGGGGGCACCACCGCCCTGGAGTACCACTGCTCCAGCTCCTGCCCCACGTGGATGGCCTCAGTGGCGAAATCCCTTGAAGTTGCCCAGTGCTGGGAATTGCTGCCGGGTGCTCCGCAGTGCTGCGGCCAGCCGTGATGTGGGCACTGCGTGGGCTCCGGCTAATGTGAAGAGCTGGCCAGCACTGTCCCAGCATTGGCTGGGGCGGGGACATCATCGCTGGGAGACGGGGCTCCCGTCTGCTGTCTCCGGCCTGGCTAAGCCCCGCCTCCATGCAGAAGTGGCCTGCAATACTAGCGAGGTAGTGCAGAGGCGGGCGGCGAGAGAGTGATCATGAAGCCGTGCGGATGGTGTTACCAGATGGCCCATGCCTAGCTACCATTTCGGCAGCCTGCATACACTTCCCTGGCCAGGTCTGTCACTATACAAGGGGACGAGCTGCTTGATAGGCTGGGGGACGGGCGGGCGGGGATGGCAGGGCATGTTCCTTGGTGCCCCCCTACTGAATCAACTGCTGACCAATCGATTCTGACTAAGTGACAGGGGCGTGCTTTCATATGAGCTGAAAGCACGCCCCTGTCAAAGCGGCACTTGTACTAGGTGCCGCTTACAGGGATTTTTTCAATGGGGTTTTGCTGACCAACGCCTGGCCCCGCCCCCTGCTTCCGGCCCGGTCACACTGACATCGGGAGGCACCAAGAAAGGTGCCTCCAAAACACTTTAAAAACTGTTTTTTTATAAAGATAATAATGATTAAAATAATATTAAGGCTAAGGCAGATACTTATGACACAGAATATGTGTCATAACTTTGTGTATTAAACAAAGTTTGTGTACATTGAGCCATCAGAAAACAAAGGTTTCACTATCTCAGTCGCACTCAAAAAATTCCGTATTTCGGAATATTCCATATTTCAGAATATTTGGATATGGGATTTTAGTTCAAAGTCCGCATTCAAGCCATAGGGGATGAGGCTTTTCAATTTATAGATCCATTTCATTTAGCTTTTTGCCAGTCTTGTAGTTTCATCCCTATATTTCCATGTGTTTCTTATGTTGTCAATGGCTAAAAATTGCAGGATTTGTTTTGTTGAAGAGTTATGTTTTTCTTTAAAATGGCTGGATAGTGGGTGGGTCATAACTCCTTTCTTTATATTTCTAAGATGCTCGCTGATTTGTGTTTTAAGTGCCCTACTTGTTTTGCCCACGTAGATCTTATGGCAGATACATTCTATGAAATAAATGACGTTAGTGGTGTGGCATGTCATGAAATTGTGGAGTTTGTAGGTAGTGCCATTAACATTGAAGTCTTCATATTTGGACTTGGTGGTATTCACTTCACGGCAGGCTTGACATGTCCCACATCTGTAGAAGCCCTTATTTCTGATAGGATGGTGATCTTGTGATGGTAGTGCACTTCTGGAAAGTTTGTTTTTTAAATTCAGAGCCTTTTGGTAAATGAACTTTGGCTTTGCTGGTATGGTGTCTTTAAGTAGCTGGTCTTTTTGTAATAAATGCCAATGCTTCTTCACTACAGACTCTATCTTTTTGTGTTGATGGTTGAATTGCGTGATGAATGCACATTTTTGTAGATCCCCTCCTGGATTTTTTTTGGGTTGTCCTTTGATGAGTTCTTCTCTGTCTTTATTCATGACATCCTCTTTAAATCTGCATAATCGTTCCTTATAATATCCTTTGTCTTCAAATCCTTTATTCATTTGATCAATTTGTTCTTCACACACTTTTCTTTTACTGCAGTTCCTTCTTAATCTGAGGAACTGGCTTTTAGGTACACTGGTAAGCCAGTTAGCATGATGTTCACTGGAAATATCTATATAATTGTTCGCATCCGTAGGTTTTTTTGTAACATTTGGTTTCCATACGGCCTCCCTCAATGTAGATATTAAGGTCTAAGAAATTTAATTCTTTTTTACTCATTGTGAAACTGAGTGTAAGATTAAAATCGTTATTGTTGAGCGATTGGCAATGGTTGTCAAGATCCTCCTTTGATCCTTCCCAGAAAAAGATGATATCATCTATGTATCGATACCATATTTTAAGATTTTTCTTGTAACGGGAGTTTGTTTTTACTTGATTTTCTTCCCAATAGGACATAAATAAATTTGCAAAAATTTGCGACATATGCAGATGGTTTCTTTAATCCATCTGCATATGTTCCCCCTTTTTTCCCCCACACTATTTCTATCCCTCATTCATATCTACTTCACTCTAATATACATATCCTCTAATCCTAATTTGTGTTATTTATTTACTGCATCCAAACCACTCAGCCATATTTATTTGTTCATATTATCTTTATTCATACAATTTCCGGCTTTTTGCCAACTCTGCACAAGATACAATTCCATTTTATTTGTACACCTCCTATCAATGTATTGTCAACTATATTATTTATGTTTTAGGAAGACAGCCTACTTGTAACCTTCCTGAATTCATCAATATCGCCGCTATGCGGGTCAAATGCATTCCAGTGACGCAAACCGGGAGTGTGTCACCCGAAGTCGGGATGCGGATCACAGTGCGTTCCACGGACCGGAAGTTCACGGGTAATACCCAATGAACACAATGCCTGGCAATCTATTGCCCAAAACCCACTGTTATCACCAACGTTTTAAAAAACTAAGTTGGGGAAGCCTTCCCCAGGGGTGTCTAAATTACAGCCTAACCCTCCCTTCCCCGCAGGCAAGTGTCCCCATTTACACATTACAGATTTGGGGGAGACAAGGGTCTGCAGAACCCCCTGATTGGCAGCTGACACTGGCAGCATGTCTGTGAATGGAGGCAGTGAGGGCAGGAAGCTGGGGTATGTGGGAATTCAAGTTGTGGGGACTGTGAAGGGTGGAAGCACAGGGGCAGCAGAGCCCGCACTCACCTCATGCTTCCACGGGCCTTGCTGCTTGAAGTGGGTGGAGAGGGAGAAGGGGGGACCACTGCCCTGGAGTACCACTGCTCCGGCTCCTGCCCCACGTGGATGGCCTCAGTGGCGAAATCCCTCTAAGGTTGCCCAGTGCTGGGAACTGCTGCCGGGTGCTCCGCAGTGCTGCGGCCAGCCGTGATGTGGGCACTGCGTGGGCTCCGGCTAATGTGAAGAGCTGGCCAGCACTGTCCCAGCATTGGCTGGGGCGGGGACATCATCGCTGGGAGACGGGGCTGCCGTCTGCTGTCTCCAGCCTGGCTAAGCCCTGCCTCCATGCAGAAGTGGCCTGCAATACTAGCGAGGTAGTGCAGAGGCGGGCGGCCAGAGAGTGATCGTGAAGCCGTGCGGATGGTGTTACCAGATGGCCCATGCCTAGTTACCATTTCGGCAGCCTGCATACACTTCCCTGGCCAGGTCTGTCACTATACAAGGGGACGAGCTGCGGGATAGGCTGGGGGACGGGCGGGCGGGGATGGCGGGGCATGTTCCTTGGTGCCCCCCTCCTGAATCAACTGCTGACCAATCGATTCTGACTAAGTGACAGGTGCGTGCTTTCATATGAGCTGAAAGCACACCCCTGTCAAAGCGGCACTTGTACAAGGTGCCGCTTACAGGGATTTTTTCAATGGGGTTTTGCTGACCAACGCCTGGCCCCGCCCCCTGCTTCCGGCCCTATCACACTGACATCGGGAGGCACCAAGAAAGGTGCCTCCAAAACACTTTAAAAACAGTATTTTTATAAAGATATTAATGATTAAAATAATATTAAGGCTAAGGCAGATACTTATGACACAGAATATGTGTCATAAGTATCTTCTTTCTTTTATTTTAATCATTATGACAGGGGAGGCACTGCCTCCCCTGCCTGCACGTCCCTGCACCTTATACATGCAGCTTGATGGTAATTTTAGCCAATATTTTTAATAACTTTGTGCATTAAACAAAGTGTGTGTACATTCACACAATTAATTTATGTTTCATATACACCTCATACACATAGCCTGAAGGTCATTTAATACAATATTTTTAATAACTTTGTGTATTAAACAAAGTTTGTGTACATTGAGCCATCAGAAAACAAAGGTTTTACTATCTCAGTCGCACTCAAAAAATTCCGTATTTCGGAATATTCCATATTTCAGAATATTTGCATATGGGATTTTAGTTCAAAGTCCGCATTCAAGCCATAGGGGATGAGGCTTTTCAATTTATAGATCCATTTCATTTAGCTTTTTGCCAGTCTTGTAGTTTCATCCCTATATTTCCATGTGTTTCTTATGTTGTCAATGGCTAAAAATTGCAGGATTTGTTTTGTTGAAGAGTTATGTTTTTCTTTAAAATGGCTGGATAGTGGGTGGGTCATAACTCCTTTCTTTATATTTCTAAGATGCTCGCTGATTTGTGTTTTAAGTGCCCTACTTGTTTTGCCCATGTAGATCTTATGGCAGATACATTCTATGAAATAAATGACGTTAGTGGTGTGGCATGTTATGAAATTCTGGCGTTTGTAGGTAGTGCCATTAACATTGAAGTCTTCATATTTGGACTTGGTGGTATTCTCTTCATGGCAGGCTTGACATGTCCCACATCTGTAGAAGCCCTTATTTCTGATAGGATGGTGATCTTGTGATGGTAGTGCACTTCTGGAAAGTTTGTTTTTTAAATTCAGAGCCTTTCGGTAAATGAACTTTGGCTTTGCTGGTATGGTGTCTTTAAGTAGCTGGTCTTTTTGTAATAAATGCCAATGCTTCTTCACTACAGGCTATATCTTTTTGTGTTGATGGTTGAATTGCGTGATGAAGGCACATTTTTGTAGATCCCCTCCTGAATTTTTTTTGGGTTGTCCTTTGATGAGTTCTTCTCTGTCTTTATTCATGACATCCTCTTTAAATCTGCATAATCGTTCCTTATAATATCCTTTGTCTTCAAATCCTTTCTTCATTTGATCAATTTGTTCTTCACACACATTTCTTTTACTGCAGTTCCTTCTTAATCTGAGGAACTGGCTTTTAGGTACACTGGTAAGCCAGTTAGCATGATGTTCACTGGAAATATCTATATAATTGTTCGCATCCGTAGGTTTTTTTGTAACATTTGGTTTCCATACGGCCTCCCTCAATGTAGATATTAAGGTCTAAGAAATTTAATTCTTTTTGACTCATTGTGAAACTGAGTGTAAGATTAAAATCGTTATTGTTGAGTGATTGGCAATGGTTGTCAAGATCCTCCTTTGATCCTTCCCAGAAAAAGATGATATCATCTATGTATCGATACCATATTTTAAGATTTTTCTTGTAATGGGAGTTTGTTTTTACTTGTTTTTCTTCCCAGTAGGACATATATAAATTTGCAAAAATTTGCGACATATGCAGATGGTTTCTTTAATCCATCTGCATATGTTCCCCCTTTTTCCCCCCACACTATTTCTATCCCTCATTCATATCTACTTCACTCTAATATACATATCCTCTAATCCTAATTTTTGTTATTTATTTACTGCATCCAAACCACTCAGCCATATTTATTTGTTCATATTATCTTTATTCATACAATTTCCGGCTTTTTGCCAACTCTGCACAAGATACAATTCCATTTTATTTGTACACCTCTATCAATGTATTGTCAACTATATTATTTATGTTTTAGGAAGACAGCCTACTTGTAACCTTCCTGAATTCAGCAATATCGCCGCTATGCGGGTCAAATGCATTCCAGTGACGCAAACCGGAAGTGTGTCACCCGAAGTCGGGATGCGGATCACAGTGCGTTCCACGGACCGGAAGTTCACGGGTAATACCCGATGAACACAATGCCTGGCAATCTATTGCCCAAAACCCACTGTTATCACCAACGTTTTATAAAACTAAGTTGGGGAACATTTAAATGAAACATATATAAACATTCAGAGGACATTTTTTCGCCCTGACCGGAAGTACAGAGGATAACACTTACGGCGGGCCTATTGTTTTTAAACATTATAATATATATTACACTCAGTGTTTTATTCGTTCACCACAGGAATTAAGTGGTATTTACAGATATAATACCCTGTTTTGAATTTTATGTACAGGTTAAATTTAATTAACAAACGACCCCATGACCTGGATTCAATTACCACTTAGTGTATAAATGGCTCATTTAGGCCCAGTCCTGTCATGCTGCCTTGAGGAAGGGCATTGCTGTCATGCAATGCCGAAACGCGTCGGCATTGCATGACAGGAGTGCTATTGTTAGTGAAAGGCTTACCAGACGGACAGAGTTTTTGGACCTTGGAGACAGGTTCCGGAGCCGGTTTCTCCTTATTATTACACCCTAAAGTCCCAGACCTCATTGAAATCTGGTAAAACCCACCTTTACTTTTCCTTATTGAGATGTCAATTCTGCAAAGTTTATACCAGCGAGAGACATTTTAAAGTTAATATACGAGGCTTTTATTCTACCATTATCTGGTAAACCTCCATCTATACCATTAATCACAAAATTGCCTGTTTTTGGTCTTATTGAATTACTTTTATTGCTTGATTGTATTAAATTGTTTTATTTGGAACGTATTACACCATATTTGGAATTATTTATTTTTCCCTCACATATGGATTCCAACTGTCTGAAGTATACCTACAATCTCACGACAGAAGATTTGTGAGGGAAATATTGATTGCTTATTGTTATTAGATTAGCGCACGTCATCTGGTCTAACTTCTTTTATTCACGTGGTTTGCTATATTATATTTGGCACCAATACAGGTGCTAATTGTTATGTCATTAAAAAGGGTATATATAGACATCCCAGTGCACACTGTACTTATGCTCCTGACGAAGCTGGATTCTTAACTAACCAGTGAAATGCGTTGAGCTTACTTTGGTAGCACCCACCAGGATTCCACTCCACACTCTGCAACTTTGACCATTATCTGGCATCGTTTGGACATTCATTCATCACTGTGAACCCTGTTTACATTTCAGTACATCCCTGCAGCTTCAAATGGATTCATCCTAGGCTGACGCAACAGCAAGGGGTTTCCTATAATCCAGTAACATCACATTGTTCTAACAGTGACTGCATTATTTGGAAGATGTCCTAGCCATAAACTATTGCTTCAATATATTAGAGTGGATTTTATAATACAAAAAATGGTGAGCTGCTCAATCAGATAGTGATGTCACTCAGGTGCTAAAAGGGAGGGGTAATTCTGTGTAGGAAAAAACAATGGTTCCCTAATGCCCACCGAGTGAAAAATATTACTACATAATATTCAGATAATACGGAGATCTTGGTTGCGTATATCTGCAGATATAGGGTTAAGCCCCCAGGCCGATCGACAAGGCCTCTCCGTCACTGGGGGTCCCTAATACTAGGTATGGGTCCGGGGTGCAGGACCCCATCATGTCGGCACAGGTCGGCTACCCCAGGTCAGCACACAGGGAGTGGACTTGCAATTGAATCCCAAAGAGGGTGGTGCATATGAGTTCTATTATCCATTACTTATATATACCCTTATGTTTTTTTGTACATTTTTATAAATTGTAAACTTTTTAAATATAGCAGACCGTCCTATGTATGTGTTTTCTACAGCCAGCGCTAGTATACACTTTTTTTCTTCTTTGTTTCAGGGGGTCGGACCACCCCCATACCAGCTGCTGCTGACTGCGCACTCACACTATCTATATGTTTGTAAAATCTTTAATAAGTCTAGATATTCTACATCCATGGCCCCACCTTGATCTATTACTGTAGTGAGTCAGCCAAAACAGCTAATAATAATTTGCTTGGCAAGTTATCTCACTCTCCACCCCCCACTCCCCCCTGTAAATCCATGATGTTTAGGATCCTGTAAATTGTTGGATTTGAGATATTCCATGACTTTCTTTCAACAGTGTTTCCATTATTTTACCTACTACTGTTGTAAGGCTCACTGGTCGGTAGTTACTTATCTCTTCTTTGCTTCCACTTTTGTGCAATGGGACTACATTAGCTCTTTTTCAGTCCACTGAAATGAATCCTATACCTAGTGACTGGTTGAATATATCTGTTAATGGTGCTACCAGCACCCCTCTGTGGTATTACCAATACCCCCTTAAGCTTTTTTAGTATCCCGGGATTTATCCCATCTGGCCCCATTGATTTTTCCACTTTCAGGGCTAGATGCATCATCGCTTTGAAAGTGATAAAATGGAGAGAGAAAAAGCACCAGCCAATAATCTCCTAACTGCCATGTCACAGCCCCTGTTTGAAAAATGACAGTTAGGAGTTGATTGGCGGGTAGTTTATCACTTTCCATTTTATCACTCTCCAAGCGATGGTGCATCTAGCCATCAGTTTTTAGAGTTCTGTTAAGACCTTCTCCTCTGTAAATGTACTTGTATCTACCTAATTTTTACAAATGTCCTTGCAACTTAACTGTGGTCCCTTCCACTCTCCTTCTGTTGTCAAAACTGAGCAAAAATAATTATTTAGATCTGCTATTGCCTTGTCTCCCTCAACCAGACTCTCATGGGTTTATTTATGAATAGTGGGTTGTGAAATCCTTAATTTTGGATCATGTTTGTGCCCGATATCTACAAAGGCAATGCTTTTACTAGCCATGTGTTGCTAGTAAAAGCATTACCCTTTTAAATATTTGCTAGAAATATAATCTGAAATGACTCTTCCCGCACCCGCTGGCAGCAATTCAATTGTTTCTGCTGACAGGCATACTATCATTTCAACTCACTACCCCTGGGGGTGGCGAGCTGAAATGAGTGAAAAGTGACCTGTTTGTGCACCCAAAAAACGACTTTTCATGTCACGCTTTATGCGGCTACACCCGACACTAATGAGTACATTAAAAGAAGAACAATTAAATATCGCCATGCGATCTCCTGTCACTTTAGACTGAAGATCGAGTGCAATGTAACAACTGAATAGCGCCCTCTGCCTTACGCCTTTTTATTCCTCCGTTTGAGTTTCTCCTTTCACTTATATACTTAAAAATAGTTTTGCTCCCTTTACCTGCTGACTGGGCCATTTTCTCTTCAGCTAGTGCCTTTGTACGTCTGATTAGCCTTTAGGTGGGTACACACTGGAAAGATATATCTGCAGATCAATTGATCTGCAGATATATCTATGGACGGATCGGGCAGTGTGCTGTGCATACACAAGTACATTTACAGAGGAGAAGGTCTTAACACACGCCCGCCCAGTTCAGCTGTCAATCACCGCCAGCCGCCGCAGCATGTGTATTTGTGGTCGGCCGACCGCCGTACACACACAGCGACGTGCCAATATATTGGTAGATATATTGGCCGTCGGCTGTGCTGCGGGGCCGCCGCGATACGTCTGTGAACGATGGAGTTCACAGACGTATCGGCTGTACACACTGGCCGACGGACCCGTGATATATCGTCCGTTCAAGAGAACGGCCAATATATCGGCCAGTGTGTACAGGCCTTTAGTCTCTTTACCAAGATACATCTCGTTGTCCTAATTATTTTGAGTCTGCTTATATTTACTAAAGGCCATCTTTTTTTACTTTCACACTAGTTGCTACTTCTTTCGTAAACCACACTGGCTTCCTTTTCCTGGTGCTAGAACTAACCCTTTTGATACCAAGGTCTGTTGCCTTTAGTATTGCACTTTTCAATTTTTCCCACCTCTACTGCACTCCTTCCAAGTTCCTTCAATCTGCCAATGAATCGTTAACACATTTTCCCATCTCTGCGAAGTCAGCCTTCCTAAAATCTAACACCTTTGTTTTTGTGTGGCAAAGTGTTACATAAATGTTAACACTTTTATCATGCAAATCTCAAATCCACTAAATTTACCAGTCAAATAAAATAAAATAAAATGTAGCAATTTAGGCACAAAACACAAACTTTTATATAATCTCATATTTAATAAAATCTTTAAATTAAGAACCATAACATTGAGTCAATAAATATTGAAGATTGTACTTCAAAAATCTTGAACTGGTGATATACTAATTTGGAAGTGGTTTGAGATTTCCGATCAATACCACTGGCTAGGTTTGTTATTATTACTTTTACTTTTCCAATTCTTGCTGCTATACGTGTATTGCAAAGTTTACTATTGTACTATTTCTGCGGAATGCATACAATATGCCGGCGCATGGGATGCCAGTGGTCATATGACCGATGCCAGCATCCTAATGCAAAACTGTCTCTTTCCCGCCGCTTTGCCCTCCCCAGGGGTGTCCAAATTACAGCCTAACCCTCCTTTCCCCGCAGCCTACCCCTCCCTTCCCCACAGCCTAATCCTACCCCCAAACTCCTCCCCTTCCTCCGCGCGGCTTACCATTGAACTCCCGGCAGAGATCAATTGGGATTCCGGTGCCGGCATTTCAATCCATTTCCACCCCTATTTGTTTTTTTTAACCATATGGGGCACGATTCAGACCTGATCGCTGTGCTGCAAATTACGCTGTCCTGCGATCAGATAGTCGCAAGTACGCTGTGTGCGAAAATTCCCCTCAGTCAGTGGACAGGTGCAAAACCCTTCGCATCACACTCACCATCTAATGTTTTTCTCGTTCTGTGCAGTGTGTGCAGTCTGTGTGTAGCTGTAGCTCAATACTTACTCCTCCTCAGGCTAATCGGGTCCAGAGCTGACGTCACACACCCACCCTGAAAACGCCTGGGAACGCCTGCGTTTTTCCTGACACTCCCAGAAAACAACCAATTTCCACCCACAAGCGTCCTTTTCCTGTCAATCACCTCGCAAAGTCCTGTGTGATCGAAATTTTCACACCACCCTGTCGCTGCTTGGCGACGTGTGTGTGGATTGCAGTGCATACGCATGCGCAATAGTTCGATAATCACCCGCTATGCATTTTCTATCAGGTCTGATTCGGGCCCATAATGCATAATACAGAGCCACGTGAAAAATGCGGGATCCGGACTGAAGATCAACACTGTCTACGTCGACAATGTTTAGGTCAACAGTCACTAGGTCGACAGGGTTGGAAGGTCGACAGTGTTTCTATGTCAACATGTGCTAGGTCAACATGAGTTTGTTTGTTTTTTAAATTCATTTTTTTAACTTTTTCATACCTAACGATCCACATGGACTACGTTTGGAATGGTAATCTGTGGCGAGCACAGCGGCAGCGGAGCGAGGCACCTTGCCCGAAGCATGCGAGGGGACACGGTGCACTAATTGGGGTTCCCGGTCACTCTATGAAGAAAACAACACCAAAACCCCCCAAAAAAAACTCATGTCGACCTTTTGGCATGTCGACCTAGCACATGTCGACCTAGCACATGTCGACCTAGAAACCCTGTCGACCTAGTGACTGTCAGCCTATAGTGGTCGACCTAAACATTGTCGACCTAGACAGTGTCGATCTAATGATCCACACCCAAAAAATGCAGCCACATTTATGGCTACATTGCATGCTTGTAAACAGGTCTGGATTTACATCCATAGTCAGAGTTGGCAGCATTATCCACTGAGAAGAGCGCGCATCATCACTGTCCGCGCACATTTGTACCAGCCCTATCCAGGGTATGAGCGATCCCTGTGAAAGTGCCAGATTTTTGTATGTGCTTTTGAGGCTGCAGTTCCGTCTACGTGCCTATGACATACTTATGTTAAGTACAATGCTGCTCAGGGACACCCATATAGCCGCAAGTGGAGATGCCGCTGACGTTGATGTGATGTGCCTCAGTCTACAAACAAGCTTTAGAATTTCTTGGGTAGTGGTGGATGTATTAGTAACAGGAAGAGTAGGTTATATTACTACTTTATAGGTCACTGAGAACACCCTATATTGACTACTGTATATGCTTCTTTGTCTTTATTTCCAAAAATACACTAAGAAAAAATTAACTGAAGGATGAGGACTGTATAAGAAAGGTGAGGCGGTGGTGGTAGTGGGGGATTACATTTGTAAACTGGAAGTAAGACTGACAGGTAACATAAAAAGAAAAAATATATTTTTTTTTTCTACTGAAAGGTGTGCTAGAGCCATGTAATGGTTTCTCAGCGGTTGTGGAGGGAACTCCTAAAGAAAATGTGTTCAAGAAGGTGTGGGGCAAACATCTTTCCCACTTGGATAGAAAAGGTTTCTGTAGATTGTTTATATCACCAGCTACTATGCTCACGGTCATTGCTGTTGTATTATAGAAGAAGATACAAGTACAAGAAAATATAAATAAGAATATGAGACGGCAAAGCATTCCATGACCATATAAAGCACAAGCCCTAAAATCGTGCACTTTTATTCACAGTGTGGAAGCTGTAGGTGACTTCTAATATACAGTAGTTTTACATTTACAGTAATAAGGCACATATATTTTATTATAATAGGTTCACTTTAAAACAAAGAAAGCTGTTTGCATGAAGTTCTTCCATACATTCCCAGATATGTTTCACCTTCATTGACAAAATATGCGACTGTGCTGCCCTGCTCGGGTTTCATCAGTGAAGAGTAGGGATTTCACACACAACATAAACAGCTGCACAAAGAATATCACAAAGTGAAAAATGTTATGGAAACTTTGAAATGCCAGTCTCCTTTTAATCAGGCAACTGAAAAAGTTATTTCTTTCCTATTACAAATGCACCTAAGAAATGTGAGTTTCCTGTGCATTTTTCTTCTTTTTTATCAGGACATTTTTCAGGCAAGTTGAAGTTAAATATGTTTATTATAGAGAAAATCCTTCTTGCACTGCAGTAACACACTTCTCATAAACTTAACAACAAAGCAAAACACACACAGTACAATAGCTGTTGTAATTAGAATATACATAGACCTGGGGGCTTATTTATAATTCATTTGATTATACACCCAATAAATAACAATTTAATCACTGCTCTGATGTTTTGTTTGGCATTAAGTTTCTGATTATGACCTCCATATTCATAAAGCACTGGTAACTGAAAAACTCATTTCCAGCTATACAACACCTCTAAATCCATATCCTAGATAATTTAAACCCATTTTTGAACTTTTTGCAGAAAATCACCTAGCCAATTGATGCTAATAAAGGCCTTCAAGAGCACGATTATGAGCGACACCTCAATCCACCTGTCACAGTGGCCAGGAAATCTCCATCTTACGACGGAGATCCCTGGCCACTTCCCACTACCGAAAATGCCAGCGACACATCTCATTTTTTCCAAATGGGACCCGTCGCTACCCCCAAAATGGCATAAGACTGTCAATCAATTACATTCTGATGCTGTCCCGCGTCCTATGCTACAGGACCCGGTCGCGCACGTGCATAACGGGTTCTGCGCATGCGCAATGTAACGAACATCTGTACTTTGCGCCAATGGTCTCAGGCATACCTCCCAACTGTCCCCATTCCAGTGGGACAGTCTCGCTATTCAGACACTGTCCTGCTGTCCCTCCCGCGGGCAGTATTGTCCTGCGGCTGGGAAGGGGGGGGCAGTTGGGGGAGGCTTTGATCACCCGCTGCTCTGCAAAGCAGCGAGTGATCTCTGAATGGATGCGCTATCTATTCAGTGCGGGGAGTGAGCCGGGGGCTGCTCAGGGAGCGCTGGGCACGCCTCCAAAATGTCTGAAAACGGATACTCGGCATGTGGCCACGCCCACTCGACCATGGCCACACCCTCCCATCTGAGG
Organism: Pseudophryne corroboree; assembly: GCF_028390025.1. Taxonomy (NCBI): domain Eukaryota; kingdom Metazoa; phylum Chordata; class Amphibia; order Anura; family Myobatrachidae; genus Pseudophryne; species Pseudophryne corroboree. The sequence goes on along the minus strand of NC_086447.1, from coordinate 242,701,637 downwards.
CCACACCCCTTTTTCGTGACGACCTGCAAGGATCAAAAGTTGGGAGGTATGGTCTCAGGTTCAACTGCACCTCAATGACCCCCAGAGTCCTGACATTTTAACTTAAAATATTTTTACTACGTTTCAAAGGGAAGCGGTTACAATACCGCTAGTCGGGATTCCGGCGGTCACAATGCCGGAATCCAGTCTAGCGGTGAAATACCGCCGCCGGAATCCTGAGCGCAGTGAGCCACCGTGCCTGCAATGCGGCGTGCGCAGCGAGCCCTCAAGGGGCTTTCTAGCGCTCACCTCGCTGTCGGCATACTGGTGGCCAGAATCCCGCTGTCGGTATACTGACGGCCGGGATCCCAGTTGCCTGTTTTTCATTCTCATCCCTTTTCACATACTCAGGGTCTGCAAACTAAAGTCCCAGTCAGGCACGTGTTAACATAACACAGAAATTGAGTAGCAAAAAGTCGCACTGTGAGTTTTATAGCCACGTTAAGCCATTTTTGGCCAACTCAAAACTAATTGCATCAGTCCCATACATATGATTGCCAAAGTAAGATGGAAATTTGAAGTGCATGGCTGGCACCCTGCGGGCCACCTAGGACACAGAAGATTTAGTGACTCTGATATTGTGAAATAAAATGTAGATGCCACCAGCTGATACTGAAATGTTAGGCCATGTAAAAAGTTCACATTATATTTCACACTGTGCATGCCACCAGTTCACTTTACGGGGGAATTAAATTGCCGGCAAGTATCTCGCCCCCGGCTGTATTTGCACATAACCCGTCGCACTTTTCGGTTACATAGTTTAGTTGTTGAGGTTGAAAAAAGACAAATGTCCATCGAGTTCAACCTATTGTACATTACGTTATTTTATTTAATTATTTTTTTTCTTTAAATATGAATTAAATGCTGTATCCCTGGATATTTTTTTCAGCTAGGAATTTATCCAATCCATTTTTAAACTTATTGATTGTGTCCACCATTACTACCTTCTCTGGAAGAGAATTCCAAATCCTTACTGCTCTTACTGTGAAGAATCCTTTTCTCCGTTGGGTATGGAATTTTTTCTGCTCTAACCTCAGTGGGTGGCCGCGTGTCCTATGTATTGTTTTTTTGGTAAACAAATCATTTGATAGATCCTTGTATTGTCCCTCAATGTATTTATAAATATTAATGATGTCCCCTCTCAGTCGCCTCTTTTCCAGTGTGAACATATCAAGCCTTTTAAGTCTTTCCTCATAGTCCAATGCCTCTAACCCCTTAACCATTTTGGTGGCTCGCCTCTGAACCCTTTCGAGTTCCAAGATATCTTTTTTATAGTATGGTGCCCAAAACTGTACACAATATTCCAGGTGTGGTCGCACCAATGATTTATACAGTGGCAGGATTACGTTCTCATCCCTTGTCTCCATACCCCGTTTTATGCATGATAACACCTTATTAGCCTTTGCTGCTGCATTTTGACATTGCAAACTGCTACCAAGTTTATTATCGATGAGCACACCCAGATCCTTTTCAACTACCGTTATCCCTACATTTTCCCCATTTAGTTTATAGGCTGCCTGATTGTTCTTAGTCCCAAGGTGCATAACTTTACATTTGTCTATATGGAACCTCATTCCCCATTTGTCTGCCCAGGCCTCCAGTCCAGTTAAGTCATTCTGTAGAGACTCAACATCCTTGTCTGAATTAATTATTCTACATAATTTAGTGTCATCTGCGAAAATTGACACTGTGCTCTCCAGTCCCTCACCTAGATCATTAATGAATATATTAAACAGCAATGGCCCAAGTACTGAGCCCTGTGGTATTCCACTGAGTACTGAAGCCCATTCAGAGTACATCCTATTAACCCCCACTCACTGTTCCCTATTAAACAGCCAGTTACTCACCCAAGTACAGATAGTATTTCCCACCCCAAGCTCTCTTAGTTTGAGGATTATTCTCCTGTGTGGAACTTTGTCAAAAGAAGTCTAAAAAGATCACATCCACTGCTTGACCCTTATCAATACTATCGCTCACTTTCTCGTATAAGCTTATTAAGTTAGTTTGACATGACCTGTCCTTCACAAATCCATGTTGATTCCTAGTAATAACCTTGGAGGTATCCAAGTACTCCAGAATGCTATCCCTTAATATACCTTCTAGTATTTTCCCCACTATAGATGTCAAGCTAACCGGTCTATAGTTCCCGGGGAGCGTTTTAATACCCTTTTTAAATATTGGGACTACCTCTGCTATACGCCAGTCCTTTGGTATCATTCCTGATCTAACTGACTCGATAAAGATCAAATATAGAGGTTTGCCTATCTCTACGTTGAGTTCCATAAGAACCCTGGGGTGGAGTCCATCCGGCCCAGGAGATTTATTTATCTTAATTTTACTCAGTCTCTCCCGGATTACTCCCTCGTTTAAGCAATTACCAAGCAGAGGGTCATTATTATTATTTATGTTATGCTCTATTCTTGTCAACTTGTCCTCTTTCGTGAATACTGATGAAAAGAATTTATTAAATAAATCTGCTTTTTCCCTATCATCATTAATCAAGACATCCAGCTTACCCTTTAAGGGCCCAATATTCTCCCTTTTCAACCTTTTACCATTTATATACTTAAAAACTTTTTCGGATTTGTTTTACTCTCCTTTGCGATTTGTTTTTTTTTTCTATTTTAGCTGCTCTAATCGCCTTTTTGCATTTATTGTTACATTCCTTGTAGAACTGGAATGATTCCACCTTTCCATCAGACTTAAATGCTTTGAAAGCACGCTTCTTTTTATCCATCTGTTCCTTGACCTTTTTATTAAGCCACATCGGTTTGGATTTCCTACTTCTGTTTTTGTTGACTTTGGGAATAAATAAATGAGTGTACTTATTGAGTGCAGTTGTAAAAATGTCCCACATTTCGGCAGTATTCTTACCATGAAATACAATTTCCCAATTAATCTCCTTCATTGCTTGCTTCAGCAATGTGAAATTTGCTTTCCTAAAGCTAAAAATCTTGGTTAAACCCTTATATTGCTGTTTTTGAAAGCTGATATCGAATGTGATCATATTGTGATTGCTATTTCCTAGGGTCTCCCCTACTTTAGTATTTTGTTATAATTTCCTCATTATTTGTTAGTACTAGGTCCAGTATAGCCCCTTGCCTAGTTGACTGCTCAATTACATGTGACAAGTAATGATCTTTTAGCAAGTTTAAGAACCTGTTACCCCTAGCTGTATTTACTGTTTCGGTGTTCCAGTTTATGTCCGGGTAATTGAAGTCCCCAATAATAACGACGTCCCCCATACCTGCAGCTTTTTCGATTTGCTGCAAGAGGAGTAATTCGTCAGCCACACTAATATCTGGCGGTTTGGGTCTGGGACTGAGGGTCGACAGCACAAAGGTCGACACACCTTAGGTCGACGCCAATTGGTCGACACACCTTAGGTCGACGTGGACAAAATATGGGTAAGGAAAAGTAGGAAAGTGTATCAAATGGCGCAATGCAGCTAGAGTACTTGAAGGTTTAAAAATAAATGTCACCACATTTAAAGACTATAATCGAATACAACAAGTATAAACCTTCCTAGTACATACAGCGCAAAAAGAGAAAAATAAAAATAAAAAGGGGGATACGTTCCTGGTTCAATGTGCAGGATCAGATGTCTCTGGCTGGATCCTCCAAATAGGTAATATCCAGTTTGAATATTCCAAATATGAAACATAAAATAAAAAAACAACCAATGTGTAGTAATTCACAATAATAAACTGTAAAAAGTCTTTGAAGAAAAGGGAAAGCAAGGGTCTAGATCCAGCGTACCCCACTCACTCAATAAAGGGTGGATATATATATATCAAGGTATCTTTGTGCAATGAACTGCCGTATCCATACACCCTTAAAGTGCGCAGTGAGGGTAGGTATAGAGTAATTCGTCTGATACAGTGCGTACCCCGAAACTCACAGGAGACAAGAAGATATGAAGTACATCAAGGTTTCTTTAGAGTGTGTGATTTCTCATACACAGCGTACCCCAACTCACTCTTAACGATGTGGAAAAATTCCTATCAAGGTATCTTTAAACGATTTCCTCGAACAATATTTCTTTCTCAAGAGAATCCCATATATCCTCGATGTAATGTATACAGGGAGAAACAAAAAGGAAAGGCCAATGTGTAGGATGTATTCAATAATGCAGGAACTTTTAAAGCAATATCCTCTTTAACTATTTTAATTAAGCTGTTAGAGTGATATATATTGACCTTATAAATTGTATCCTTAATAAAGAAATGTTAAGTGGAAAAACAGATGGAGTGGCGTACCCCAACACTCACAGCAACACCACAAGTGTCAAACACATCACGGTTTCTTCATAATGTGCAAAAATCTTCAGATATTGCGTACCAGGACTCACGCATGCAAATGAGGTGCCGTTCCTATCAAGGTATCTTTATGCGGTATATCAGGCACTTCCAATCCAAATCACGGTTTTTCCATAAAAACATAGGTTTATTGAACTACATAGAGCTCCACACCGGAGTATACAAAAAGTACAAAAGCACAAATGGAAAAAGAGTCCAATAAAAATTATTCCACAAGTAAAAAATAAAAAAACTTTGAAACAAAAAAAGTAAAATCCACGTAGGTTCTGTAAAAAAAGGCTACTCACACTCCTTGGGATATAATCAACGCGTTTCGGTCTATTGGACCTTTATCAAGATATAACAGGAGTGTCTGGGAGTGCAATATTTAAAGTACAGGCAGCCAATGAATATCCACCGGAAATGACATCATTCAATTAAATAGGTATAAACTTGTTTATATGCAAAAAATTATATATCAAATATATAATAAACAGGCGCCAAAATGAGTGGTTTTTCCTAGCCGCTATAAATGGAGAAAGTCAATCTCCGGAACAAAAGAAAACAATAAAAGTGAATTACAGCGCTAATACAACTGATGCTAATGATATATAAATTTATTCATTAAAACAGACTGATACTCAAATGTATATAAAATTATAAAAATTGCTCATAGACCAATTTATGGACATATATTAGACTCCTCAGCAATGACCTTATCTAGGCAAAAGTCCATATGATATTGTTTGGACAGCAGGTCTAATTTTCACCAAGACCAGTTTGATTAGTTACCCATCAGATGTTCCAATGCATGGATCCGGATCAAGGTCTTTATCTGTAGAATGGATTCTGGTTCACAGTTCGTTTTTATTTGACACTTTAATGTCCAGCACACTGTGTTCCGTTTGTGAATGAATCCTGGAAAATTTTCCTTACTTAGACCAAGTTGGATTCGGGATCCTGGTTCACAATTAGCATGAAGATGGGTGGTCCTGGGTTGAGAGCCTGATGGAGCTGTCTTGAGTCACGTCCAATGGTCAGGAGCAGGCATGAATTTTCTCAAAGACCCTTTTACATGTCTTATACCAAAAAAACCTGTAATATCAGATACCAAACAGTTATGTGTGTTCTTAAAATGTAAAGATAATGAATGGGTATCCAGTCCCTTCTTTACATTTCTAATGTGTTCCCCCATTCTCACTTTTAGGGGGCATATGAAAAAGATATCATCGATATATTATTATAGATGATATATTTTTCATATGGAGGGGAGACGAGACTTCATTAAAGAATTTCTGTACAACACTTAACTCAAATGATAGGAATATTAACCTCACTTTTGAGATGGATCAACAGACTATACACTTTTTGGACATTACGGTCTACATTAAGGAACAGAAAATCAACACTAAAACCTTTTCTAAGCCCACGGATTGTGGAGCGTATATTACAGCCACCAGTTGTCACCATGAAAACTGGCTCAATTCAATCCCTGTGAGTCAATTGAAGAGGCTAAAAAGAAATTGTAGTGATGAAGCTACTTTTCAAAGCCAAGCATCAAGTCTGGTTCAAAAATTCGAAATATGTGGCTACAATAAAGATAAAATAAAGGAAGCCAGAGAAAGGACTAATGAAGTAGAGCGTAAGGACCTTTTAGCGCACAATATAAAGAATACAAAGAGTGATAGATACGAATGGGCGTTTATTACGGAGTTTAACACTCAATATAAGTCCATTGAACATATCTTTAAGAAACATTGGGGCCTTATAAAAAGAGATCCGATTATTGGATTCCTTGTACCTGACAAACCGGTTTATATATATCGGAGAGCGCCCAATTTAAAAAACAAATTGGTTTCTAGTGTACTCCCTTCTTCACCTTCTGGACCAAAAATCCTTTCCAAAGGTTTTTTCAGGTGTGGAAGCTGCATCGGTTGCAAAAATATTAAAAGTAAGGGATGCAGTAAAATCACCAATGTTTCCATCAACAACATGGATATTGATATTAGTGACTTTATAACATGCGACACCAAAAACATCATTTATGCCATTAGGTGCAAATGTAATTTATTTTATATTGGAAGAACATCACGCCCCCTAAAAGTGAGAATGGGGGAACACATTAGAAATGTAAAGAAGGGACTGGATACCCATTCATTATCTTTACATTTTAAGAACACACATAACTGTTTGGTATCTGATATTACAGGGTTTTTTTGGTATAAGACATATAAAAGGGTCTTTGAGAAACAGGAATACAGCCTGTGCCTTGGCCAAAACAGAAATGAGTTATATTTATAATTACAACACCTTGAGCCCGCACGGTCTCAATTGCGACTTTGAACTCAAGTGGTTTTTGTAATCAATTTATGTTGGCACTAGCTGTGATGTTCTTCCGTTGCGTTTAATTTTTAAAGTAAATAATTCATGCCTATTTTTTTTAACACTATTAACTTCTATTTCATGTAAGATATTTTCCATATTTTAACATAAAGTATTATGTGATCTATAAATGTATTCTATGGATTATCCTCTTTTAACGCAACGTGCTTTCACTACATTTCCCATAATTCTCAGACAACATCCACGGACTCTACTTCCACTTTGAATAGCGACATAAACTACACTTCCCATGAAACCCCAGCAGAACTCAAGTTCCACCGATCACACGGCACTACGTTTATCGGAAGTCGTGTGGGAGAACAGTGTACCATTACTCTAAAGAACTACATCTCCCAACTACCTTCGGTGGACTGGAACTTCCGCCCGGCGCGGATAAATAAAGTGTAGTTAAATACTTATGTATATGTGAGTTTGTGTTACGAACAGGATGGCGGACTAGATGTTTGTTTAACTATAAACAAGTTTATACCTGTTTAATTGAATGATGTCATTTCCGGTGGATATTCATTGGCTGCCTGTACTTTAAATATTGCACTCCCAGACACTCCTGTTATATCTTGATAAAGGTCCAATAGACCGAAGCGCGTTGATTATATCCCAAGGAGTGTGAGTAGCCTTTTTTTATAGAACCTACGTGGATTTTACTTTTTTTGTTTCAAAGTTTTTTTATTTTTTATTTGTGGAATAATTTTTATTGGACTCTTTTTCCATTTGTGCTTTTGTACTTTTTGTATACTCCGGTGTGGAGCTCTATGTAGTTCAATAAACCTATGTTTTTATGGAAAAACCGTGATTTGGATTGGAAGTGCCTGATATACCGCATAAAGATACCTTGATAGGAACGGCGCCTCATTTGCATGCGTGAGTCCTGGTACGCAATATCTGAAGATTTTTGCACATTATGAAGAAACCGTGATGTGTTTGACACTTGTGGTGTTGCTGTGAGTGTTGGGGTACGCCACTCCATCTGTTTTTCCACTTAACATTTCTTTATTAAGGATCCAATTTATAAGGTCAATATATATCACTCTAACAGCTTAATTAAAATAGTTAAAGAGGATATTGCTTTAAAAGTTCCTGCATTATTGAATACATCCTACACATTGGCCTTTCCTTTTTGTTTCTCCCTGTATACATTACATCGAGGATATATGGGATTCTCTTGAGAAAGAAATATTGTTCGAGGAAATCGTTTAAAGATACCTTGATAGGAATTTTTCCACATCGTTAAGAGTGAGTTGGGGTACGCTGTGTATGAGAAATCACACACTCTAAAGAAACCTTGATGTACTTCATATCTTCTTGTCTCCTGTGAGTTTCGGGGTACGCACTGTATCAGACGAATTACTCTATACCTACCCTCACTGCGCACTTTAAGGGTGTATGGATACGGCAGTTCATTGCACAAAGATACCTTGATATATATATATATCCACCCTTTATTGAGTGAGTGGGGTACGCTGGATCTAGACCCTTGCTTTCCCTTTTCTTCAGAGACTTTTTACAGTTTATTATTGTGAATTACTACACATTGGTTGTCTTTTTATTTTATGTTTCATATTTGGAATATTCAAACTGGATATTACCTATTTGGAGGATCCAGCCAGAGACATCTGATCCTGCACATTGAACCAGGAACGTATCCCCCTTTTTTATTTTTATTTTTCTCTTTTTGCGCTGTATGTACTAGGAAGGTTTATACTTGTTTTATTCGACATGGACAAAAGGTCGACATGGATAAAAGGTCGACAGGAACATGTCACAACTGAGGGCCTGAGCTGACGGAAGGCAGCCTCAGTTGTAGGGGCTGAGACGTACCGGAACCTGGGAGGTTGTATCAGACCCCTGGACATGTAAGTAACATGAAGAGAAACCGCCCGAAGGCGTGACCACGACAACTTGAGTAAAAGTCAATGATATTTATTTATGACAAACTCCATGCATCACAGTAGCAGTAAAAAGAAACATAAAAATCAGCAGAGAAATAATAATACAGTTCCTGGGTACTACAGGGTGGCAGGGGCCACAGAGCTCTGGTGGTATGAGACAGTTCTTATTATCTGCAAGTTGGAAAGTCCTTACCAGGCTCAACTGTAGCAATGAGGAAAGCCCAGGGTCGTACCAGCTGGTGTTCCAGGGAAAGCTGGACTGCTGTAGATAAAATGCTGCTGTGGGTACTGGTTAGAACCAGACAGGTGTTGGCACAGAGTGGATACTTGCTGGAACCAGTTAAATAATAAATAAAGCTTGAGAGCGATGCAATATAGATGAAATGTAGAATTTGAGAGCGGAGAAATAATAATACCGGTGGAGAGTGGTAAACTGCAGAAAGGACACCGGCCCTTTAAGAGAAGCTGTACACTGCTGGAAGCTGAGCTGGAAGCAGGTGATGTTGTAGCTGGAAACAGGTGAGTCCAGAATGGATCGGAGAGTCAGGCTACACCGCAGATGGAATGCTGGTGCGGGTCTCTATAGCAGAAGTCTGGAGACAGGAGCTGGAACCTGGAAGACAATCACAGGAGAGAGACAAACTGGAACTAGGTTTGACAACCAAAGCACTGACGCCTTCCTTGCTCAGGCACAACCTATTTATACCTGCAGCAAGGAAGGCATTGGCTAGGCAATTATGCAAATTAATAATACTGACAACGGATTGGTAGGAAAGATCAGCTGACAGAATCCAAGATGGCTGCGCCCATGCAGACACTTGGAGGGAAGTTTGGATTGTAATCCATGTGGTCTGGAAAACAGTAATGGCGGCGCCGGCCACCGGAGACAGGAGACGCCAGGCTGACAGATGCACATCCGACCACGCGGACACAGCGGAGGCCGCGGCTGACGTAATCGCCACTCTGAATGCAGAAGCTCAGGGACGGCGGCGGAGGCCGCGGGAGACGCCATGCCAGATGTATAAGGCGTTACTGTGACTGCGTCCAGAGAGACAGGAGAGGATGCGGGAATGTGCACATCAGGATAACAGATGGGATCCGGTCCTGGAGCGCTGAGCCAGCCTTAGGAGGCATCTGATAGGTAAGAAATGGCGTCCAGATACCCGGATCGTGACAGCACCCCCCCCTTTAGGAGTGGCCCCAGGACACTTCTTTGGCTTTTGAGGAAACTTGGAATGGAATCTCCGGACCAAGGCAGGAGCATGGACATCAGAAGCATTGGTCCATGAACGTTCCTCAGGGCCATAACCCTTCCAGTCAATAAGATACTGAAGTTGACCGTAACGGTGACGTGAGTCCAGGATCTTGGCTACTTCATACTTAACGCCTCGTTGAGTTTGGACTTTCGGAGTTGGAGGAAGTGAGGAATGAAACCGATTCAAGATTAGCGGTTTCAACAGGGAAACATGGAATGTCCTGGGTATTTTTAAGAAGGGAGGCAACTGGAGTCTGTAAGCAACAGGATTGATGACTTGATCAATTTTAAAAGGACCGATGTAGCGAGGTGCAAACTTCATACTGGGAACTCTTAACCTCAAATTCTTTGTGGATAACCATACCCGATCACCCACCTTGAGAGCAGGAACTGCTCGACGCTTCTTATCCGCAAACTTCTTGTACCTGAACGATGCCTTGAGCAGAGCTGATCGTACGCTCTTCCAGATATTGGCAAACTGATGCAAGGTGATATCCACTGCGGGAACAGAAGTTGCTGGAAGCGGTTGGAACTCAGGGACTTTAGGGTGGAATCCAAAGTTGGTGAAGAATGGTGTTGAAGAAGATGAAGAATGATACTGGTTGTTATGACAGAACTCGGCCCAGGGAAGTAATTGAACCCAGTCATCTTGAGAGGAGGACACATAGATGCAGAGGAAGGACTCCAAGTCCTGATTCACCCTCTCAGTTTGACCATTGGTCTGAGGATGGTAAGCCGTGGAAAACTTTAGCTTGACTTGGAGGACTTGACATAAACTTCGCCAGAATTTGGCTGTGAATTGAACTCCTCGATCTGAGATAATTTCTTCTGGAAGACCGTGGAGTCGAAAGATCTCTTGTATGAATACTTGAGCCAACTTGGAAGCTGACGGAAGACCGGTAAGAGGAATGAAGTGTGCCATCTTGGTGAACCGATCAACTACCACCCAGATGGTATTAAACTTGTTGCACATGGGCAAATCTGTAATAAAATCCATCGACAAATGGGTCCATGGTCGACGGGGAACAGATAGTGGAACCAGTTGCCCCGCAGGCGACTGGCGGGATACTTTATGTTGAGCACACTTTGGGCAAGATGCAATAAACTCCAAAACGTCCTTTTTCAGAGTTGGCCACCAATAGGACCTAGAGATAAACTCCAGGGTTTTTTGGATACCTGTATGTCCGGCAAAGCGGGAAGCATGGGCCCAATGCATGAGCTTCTTCCTTAGTGTCGGCTTCACAAAACTTTTCCCTGATGGGGGCGTAGAGTCCATCCCTACCGTGGAGAATGCCAACGGATTTATAATAGGATGCTTGTCTGAAGACTCTGACTCATTTTCTTGCTCCCATGAGCGGGAAAGGGCATCGGCCTTGCGATTCTGAGAGCCCGGACAGAACTGGAGTTTAAAGTCGAACCTGGAAAAGAAAAGTGCCCATCTGGCCTGACGAGGGTTGAGACATTGTGCGCCTTTCAGATATAGAAGGTTCTTGTGGTCTGTAAGGATGGTGATTGAATGAGAAGCTCCCTCCAACAGATATCTCCACTCCTCTAGAGCGAGCTTGATGGCTAGCAACTCCTGGTCACCAATGGTGTAGTTGCGCTCCGCTGGGGAGAACTTCCGTGAGAAGAAACTGCAAGGATGTAAATGGCCATCTTTAGCCCTCTGAGATAACACCGCTCCTACTCCAACGGAGGAGGCATCCACCTCTAAGATGAAAGGAGAGTCGATGTCAGGCTGTTTCAGGACAGGCGCAGAGATGAACCTCTGTTTTAAAAGATGAAAAGCTTGCATGGCTTCTTCAGACCACTTGGACGGGTTAGCACCCTTCTTGGTGAAAGCAGTAATAGGCGCCACAATGGTGGAAAAGTCTCGTATAAACTTTCGGTAATAATTGGCGAACCCTAAGAACCTCTGGACCCCTTTGAGGGTTAAGGGTACCGGCCAATTCTGGATTGCTTGTAGTTTCTCAGGATCCATCTCTAGTCCGGAACCGGACACAATGTACCCTAGAAACGGAATGGACTTGACTTCAAAGACGCATTTCTCTAATTTGCAATAGAGATGATTGACACGGAGACGGGACAGAACCTCCTTTACCCAAAAACGATGTTCCTCTAAATTGTTGGCAAAAATGAGGATATCATCTAGATAGACCACGACATGACGGTATAGAATGTCTCTGAAAATCTCATTGACGAAATGCTGGAAGACAGCTGGAGCATTGCTCAATCCGAAGGGCATGACGAGGTACTCATAATGTCCGTCACGGGTGTTAAATGCGGTCTTCCACTCGTCACCCTCACGGATCCGGATGAGATTGTATGCACCTCTCAAGTCCAGCTTTGTAAAGATGGTAGCTCCGCTAACTCTGTCAAAGAGCTCAGTAATCAGGGGTAAAGGATAGCGGTTCTTGATGGTAATGTCGTTCAAACCTCTGTAGTCGATGCACGGCCGCAGACCACCATCTTTCTTTTTTACAAAAAAGAAGCCTGCGCCGGCTGGAGAAGAAGAAGGTCGAATGAACCCCTTTGCTAGGTTCTCTTTAATGTATTCCTCCATAGAATGCGTCTCAGGCAGAGACAACGGATAAGTTCGGCCTCGAGGTGGAACCTTCCCTGGAACGAGATCAATCGGGCAGTCCCATTCTCTATGAGGAGGAAGGATATCAGCAGAAGCTTTACTGAACACATCCGTGAAATCTTGATATGGAGGAGGTGGAACATCAGACGACCTGGGGGAGGAAGAACAGACAGGCAATACTTTAAACAAACATGTCTCAGCACAGGAGGGACCCCATGCCAGAATTTGCGTAGTCGTCCAATCAATTGTAGGATTGTGAAGACGGAGCCATGGAAGGCCCAGGACCACAGGATGTGTGGCTCTTGGAATCACTAAAAGTGAAATAAGTTCGGAATGAAGAACTCCCACTCTCAGACGAACTGGTAGAGTCCTTAGAGCAATAACTGTATCAAAAATTTTACTGCCATCCACGGCAGTTAAGGAAAAGGAGGAAGGAAGTCTCTCGGTGGGTAGGGACCACCGTTTAACATAGGCTTCGGTAATAAAGTTCCCAGCTGCTCCGGAATCCAGGAGGGCAATGACGTTCTGATAACGTTGAGCAACTTGAAGCGAGACTGGGAGATTACAATCTTGAGGAGATGGAGAGGAGATCATTACTCCTAGCCGGCCCTCTCCTTGGCGAGCTAGGATTTGGAGTTTCCCGGACGTTTGGGACAGGCATTAATAGTGTGAGACGGAGCTGCACAATACAGACAGAGAGACTCAGAGAGACGTCTTCGGCGCTCAGCAGGAGTTAAACGGGAACGGCCAATTTGCATGGGTTCATCTTTAGTTGGTGACAGTTGGCGAGGAGGAGGAGCAGAAGATTTTGGAGCAGATGATCTTCCACGCTCAGTTGCTCTCTCTCTGAAACGTAAGTCAACTTTCGTACAAAGTGAGATTAGCTCATCTAACTTGGAGGGTAAGTCTCTGGTAGCTAACTCATCTTTAATACGCTCGGATAAACCATGCCATAATGCAGCATACAGGGCCTCGTCGTTCCATGCCAGTTCAGATGCCAGAATCTGGAACTGTATAAGATATTGTCCTACAGTACGTGATCCCTGGCGTAAACGGAGAATCTCAGACGAAGCTGAAGTTACCCGGCCTGGCTCGTCGAAGATGCGCCTGAATGTTGACACGAATGCAGTGTAAGAAGATAGCAGGGTGTCGGACCTCTCCCATAACGGTGATGCCCAGTCGAGGGCTGAGCCACTGAGAAGAGAGATGATGTAGGCAATTTTTGTACGGTCACTGGGAAAATTGCCAGGTTGTAGCTCAAACTGAATCTCACACTGGTTGAGAAATCCCCTGCAGAATCTTGGAGATCCGTCAAATTTTGCTGGCGTTGGAAGATGAAGACGTGGAGCAGAAACGGGTAAGATGGGTGGGGTTATAGTTGGAGTCACTGTGGTTGACGCCCCAGATGCGCCTGATCCACGGAGAGTTGTCTGAATCCCATCCAGCCGAGTAGAGAGATCCTGGAGACAGCGGATGATGTGGCCCTGTGCAGCCTCCTGATGTTCAAGTCGGGCTGCCAGTTCTTGCATCGGCCTGGCCGCTTGATCCTGGTCTCCGGCTGGATTCATTTGGTCAGTGCTTACTGTCACAACTGAGGGCCTGAGCTGACGGAAGGCAGCCTCAGTTGTAGGGGCTGAGACGTACCGGAACCTGGGAGGTTGTATCAGACCCCTGGACATGTAAGTAACATGAAGAGAAACCGCCCGAAGGCGTGACCACGACAACTTGAGTAAAAGTCAATGATATTTATTTATGACAAACACCATGCATCACAGTAGCAGTAAAAAGAAACATAAAAATCAGCAGAGAAATAATAATACAGTTCCTGGGTACTACAGGGTGGCAGGGGCCACAAAGCTCTGGTGGTATGAGACAGTTCTTATTATCTGCAAGTTGGAAAGTCCTTACCAGGCTCAACTGTAGCAATGAGGAAAGCCCAGGGTCGTACCAGCTGGTGTTCCAGGGAAAGCTGGACTGCTGTAGATAAAATGCTGCTGTGGGTACTGGTTAGAACCAGACAGGTGTTGGCACGGAGTGGATACTGGCTGGAACCAGTTAAATAATAAATAAAGCTTGAGAGCGATGCAATATAGATGAAATGTAGAATTTGAGAGCGGAGAAATAATAATACCGGTGGAGAGTGGTAAACTGCAGAAAGGACACCGGCCCTTTAAGAGAAGCTGTACACTGCTGGAAGCTGAGCTGGAAGCAGGTGATGTTGTAGCTGGAAACAGGTGAGTCCAGAATGGATCGGAGAGTCAGGCTACACCGCAGATGGAATGCTGGTGCGGGTCTCTATAGCAGAAGTCTGGAGACAGGAGCTGGAACCTGGAAGACAATCACAGGAGAGAGACAAACTGGAACTAGGTTTGACAACCAAAGCACTGACGCCTTCCTTGCTCAGGCACAACCTATTTATACCTGCAGCAAGGAAGGCATTGGCTAGGCAATTATGCAAATTAATAATACTGACAACGGATTGGTAGGAAAGATCAGCTGACAGAATCCAAGATGGCTGCGCCCATGCAGACACTTGGAGGGAAGTTTGGATTGTAATCCATGTGGTCTGGAAAACAGTAATGGCGGCGCCGGCCACCGGAGACAGGAGACGCCAGGCTGACAGATGCACATCCGACCACGCGGACACAGCGGAGGCCGCGGCTGACGTAATCGCCACTCTGAATGCAGAAGCTCAGGGACGGCGGCGGAGGCCGCGGGAGACGCCATGCCAGATGTATAAGGCGTTACTGTGACTGCGTCCAGAGAGACAGGAGAGGATGCGGGAATGTGCACATCAGGATAACAGATGGGATCCGGTCCTGGAGCGCTGAGCCAGCCTTAGGAGGCATCTGATAGGTAAGAAATGGCGTCCA
Organism: Pseudophryne corroboree; assembly: GCF_028390025.1. Taxonomy (NCBI): domain Eukaryota; kingdom Metazoa; phylum Chordata; class Amphibia; order Anura; family Myobatrachidae; genus Pseudophryne; species Pseudophryne corroboree. The sequence continues at coordinate 242,686,296 of NC_086447.1, read as the reverse complement.
GATACCCGGATCGTGACAGAACAAGGTCGACATGGAAAAAGGTCAACATGAGTTTTTTATGTTTTTTTGGTGTCGTTTTCTTCGTAGAGTGACCGGGAACCCCAATTAGTGCACCGCGTCCCCTCGCATGGCTCACTTCGCTCGCCATGCTTCGGGCATGGTGCCTTCGCTCCGCTACCGCTTTGCTCGGCACACTTTACCGTTCCAATCGTAGTCCACGTGGATCGTTAAGTATGAAAAGGTTCAAAAAAAGAAAAAAATCGTGAAAAACTCATGTCGACCTTTTTCCATGTCGACCTTGTTCCTGTCAACCTTTTGCCCATGTCGACCTTTTGTCCATGTCGACCTAAGGTGTGTCGACCAATTGGCGTCGACCTAAGGTGTGTCGACCTTTGTGCTGTCGACCTGGAGTCCGGATACCGGCGGTTTATAGCATGTCCGTATTAAAAGGTTTTTTGTATCTTTACCTCCACTTGAAATCTCAACCCATAATGACTCTACATTATCTCCAGTCCCCTCGTAACTGACCTCCTTTAAATATGGTTTTAAAAATGGTTTAACACAGAGACAAACACCCCCTCCCTTTTTATTAATCCTATCTCTCCTGAAGAGCGTGTATCCCTCGATGTTTGCCGTCCAGTCGTGAGAATCGTCCCACCATGTCTCAGTAATGCCTAGTATGTCATAATGGTCATTATGTGCAATTGCCTCTAATTCCCCCATTTTATTTGTTAGGCTTCTTGCATTTGCAATCATACACTTAAGTTTATTAATTCCCTGATCCGCAAGTTCTGGTGTACATGACATTTCCTTAGGAACCATGGTATCCCTTAAATTACCATTGCTGACTCTTTCACTCCTTCACCCCTCTCCACCCCCATTATACTTTATACATCCCACTATTCTTTGCTCTCTAGTTGTCCCACTAATTCTTTCTAATCCCTCCCCCCAGGCACCTAGTTTAAAAAAAGAAAAAGATAGCAGATTGCTATTGAAACGCGTTGGTAAAAGGTATCTGGGAACACGTGGAGGACTTACCTGCCGTTGATGACGACTCCTGGGGACTCCTGTTTGAATCTGTAATAACGTGCATTTGTCTACTTATGTTTGTAAACCATTCAATCTGGTGAGCGTCCACTTGCTCTATGAGTTTTTATGTTGCTGTATTAAAATAATTTTATTGTGGTAATACACTATTGAGCTCCTCTTCATTCACATATCCACTGTGCATGGGCTAATCGAGAGAAGAGCTGTATTCCATAAGAATTGAAGGAGGATCTTAACTATCCCTGCGAGTCGGTGATCCGCTCCCATATATAGTGAATACTGCCTACTTTACTGTAGACCACCACATTTGGTACGTCTAAATTAGAAGGCGATTTGAGTTATTGTGTCAATGTTATACAGTGTTACACTATTATGTGTCCATATTGTTTTTAAGGTCACGATATCACTAGAATCTTGACGTGAGTCATCCTTCTGACAAACTTTTGACAAGCGCCCGTGAATTAATGTGGTAACCTTTTTTGACTTTGTTGTATTCAAAGTGTTGGTGACACTTTTTACCTCATATCCAGGCTGCCTGTCTTGGCGCAAGTGTGTGTGATCATTCTTTACATTTAAAATCTCCTCCAACCTTCTAACCATCCTTCCCCCCAGCACCGCTGCCCCCTCCTCATTCAGGTGCAATCCACCGCATCCAAAAAGTCTGCCCAGTGTTCTAAGAACACAAAACCCTCCTTCCTACACCAGTCTCTAAGCCACACATTTACCTCCCTGATCTCCCTCTGCCTTCCTGGACTAGCGTGTGGCACAGGTAATATTTCAGAGAATATTACCTTAGATGTCCTTGCCTTTAATTTTTGTCCTAGGTCCCTATAATCTCTCTTAAGGACATCCCACCTTCCACTAACTTTGTCGTTGGTGCCAACGTGCACCAAGACCGCCGGGTCATTCCCGGTCCCTCCCAACAATCTTTCTACCCGGTCCGCAATGTGCCGTACCCGAGCACCCGGGAGACAACAGACTGTACGGCGATCGCGGCCCCGGTAGCAGATTGCGGTGATCTTGCTCAAAAGTGTTCGCTACCCCCTAGGATGGTGAACACTTTTGGGTGTACAGGGTTGCGTATTGGCTGGGGAAAGGGTGCGAATCGGGCTGCCGTTGGCAGCATTTAAGCATTTCAGTAACGGCAATTCAACAGAATGGTAGCATGCGCAGTGTGACATACAGTGGGGAATTCCCCTTTATATGTCACACTGCGCATGCTACCAATTCACATTGGGACTAATTCAGACCTGATCACAAAAGCAAAATATTTCTCTAATGCGCAAAACCATATGCACTGCAGGTGGGGCAGATATAGCATGTGCAGGGAGAGTTAGATTTGGGTGGGTTATTTTGTTTCTGTCAGAATAAATACTGGCTGCTTTATTTTTTAGACTGCAATTTAGATTTCAGTTTGCACACACCCAACCCAAATCTAACTCTCTGTGCACATGTTACATCTGCCCCACCTGCATTGCACATGGATTTGCCCATTAGAGAAAAATGTTGCTGTTGCGATCAGGTCTGAATTAGGCCCTCTATATGTCACACAGTGCATGCAGGGGCATCACTATCCTTTGTGACACCTGGTGCAGCAGAAAGAATCCATGCGCGTTCCTATGACATGCTCTGGCCAAAAATGGGCCTGACCTCACTGGAAGGGGGCGTGGCCTCATGGCCCAACCACCGTTTTTGTTACTCCAGGGGTCCCGGAGATCCTGGGCTGTCCCCGGAGACTGTCTGTACTTTATAGTTCCAGCTCCTACACTGTGACAGGAGCCGAGTGCTGCACATAATGTTACAGTGCAGCAACCGGCTCTGGCCAGTGAAAAGGAGCTGATATTTTGGGGACACCTGGGAGTGCCCTGTACCCTCGTAGTGACACCAATGTGCTAATGCTACCAATTCACATTATATGTCACACTGCACAAGTCCCAGTTTACATTATGGGGTAAATGTATTATAGCAGTATGGATTGTGCCGCTATAACACTTCTTGCTTCGTCTCATTACCGAGGTGAATCAGGACGGGACATCGACAAGATGTAAGAGAATCTTGTTTGCCGAAGTGCACCCCCTTCAGCGATGCCCCGCTGAGCACCCTGTCCGCTATTCACGTGAGATCCCCTGCACAGTCCGGAGCCAGCACCCGCCACAGCTCTGTCCCTGCTGTGGAGATAGTGCATCGCCTGCTGCAGCTGTCGAAATTGATAGCTGCAGATGTCAGAATGGTCAGCCCTGCTGAGCGTTCATACATTGCCAACGCATATTGGCATGCTGTCTTATAGATAGCAGCGCCGATATGGACAGGGGCACGTAGAGTACATTCATACATTGGGGAGAAGCGGTATAGCGCACATAGGGGGAGATTCAAATGTTTGAAAAGTCAGTTGGGAGTTTGTTTGTTCCTATCTAATAGACAGGAAAAAACAGACACCCAACCGACTTTTTAAACATTTGAATTCCACCCATAATGTTTCTCCCCATAATGATGCATAATACATTTTCCCATTTATGTCACACGGTGCAAGCCCCAATTCACATTATATGTCACACTGCACAAGCCCCAATTCACATTATATGTCACACTGCGCAAGCCTCAATTCACATTATATGTCACGCTGCACATTCTAATTCACATTATATGTCACACGGCGCAAGCCCCAATTCACATTATATGTTACACTGTGCAAGCCCCAATTCACATTATATGTCACACAGCACAAGCCCCAATTCACATTATATGTTACACGGTGCAAGGCCCAATTCACATTATATGTTACACGGTGCAAGGCCCAATTCACATTATATATCACACTGCACAAGCCCCAATTCACATTATATGTCACACTGCACAAGCCCCAATTCACATTATATGTCACACTGCGCAAGCCTCAATTCACATTATATGTCACACTGAGCATGCTAATTCACATTATATGTCACACGGCACAAGCCCCAATTCACATTATATGTCACACAGCGCAAGCTTCAATTCACATTATATGTTACACGGTGCAGGATTGTAAGCTTTCAAGCAGGGCTATCCAACCTCTGTGCCTGTCTGTTTTTGCCCAGTTTTGTTCTATTGCTGTTGTTCTAATTGTAAAGCACAACCGAATATGCTGCGCTATATAAGTAACTGTTAATAAATAATAAATAATAAGCCCTGATTCACATTACATGTCCAATACAGCGCAAGCCCCAATTCACATTATATGCCACACAGCGCAAGCTCCAATTCACATTATGGGGGGAATTCAAATGTCAAACAATTGAATCTCCCCCTATATGTTACACAGCGCAAGCCTCCATTCACATTATGGGGTATATTCAATTGACGTCGAAAGCTGCCGTCTGTCGAAAAGACGGCAGTTTTCGACTTTTTTTTTAGGTCGGAAGGGGTTCCAACCTATTCAATATATATATAACAAGATACTCAAAGTCAGAGATTATCAGATACAGTGACGTTTCTATCAAAATTCAATTCTAGATCTAATGAAATTAAAAAGATCGTTATGACAAATTTGGGAATTTTAAAACAGGATCCTATTTTGGGTGAATCTATGGGAGAGAAACCACGAGTAATTTTTAAAAAGAACATTAATATTAAAAATATTTTAGCACCTAGTGAATTAAGAACACAAAAAGATAAAACTACAGTGGACATGTGGTTGCCAGCGAAACCCATTGGTAATTACAAATGTAATAAGCCTATTTGTTTGACGTGTAATCATATTACTAATAAGGCACTTTCAGTGACATCTAGTGTAAATGGGAAGAGTTTTCCCATAAAACAATATTTAAGCTGTGAGTCAACATATAGTGTATACGTACTGCAGTGTCCATGTTCACTGCAGTATGTAGGCAGAACCACAAGATCAATAAAATCCAGATTTAGGGAGCATCGAAGGAACATTATTAATAAATCTCTGAAGCAAAGTGTGTCTAGACATTTTGTAAGAATGCATAATAGTGATCCGAAGGGATTGTCTTTAACAGTTGTTGAACAATTTCTCAATACAAAACGAGGGGGGAATAGATTTCGTCATGTTTGTCTGGGGGAGTCATCCTGGATTTTTAAATTGGACACTTTGAGTCCAAATGGATTAAATGAAGCACTAGATTATACACCACTAGATTAATCTGTTATTTAGAGTTTGACTAGTGTGGGTATTTCATGGTTATTAGAATAGAGTGAATATATAGGGTAGTTGTATTTATCATAGACTAGGGTTAAATAACAGTCTACAATGAATTATATGAGTATATAATAATAGAGTAATTAAATATACCATTAGTATTAGTGTGGGTCCATCAAGTTTATTAAAATAGGGAAGATAAACCAATTATGGTGGACCATGATTTGGGGGTCTGTGGTAAATAGAATAATAGGAAGATCGAGAGTATATATGGACATGATGGATATACATATTTTTTATATGATTTTTCTATATATATTTTTAGCATCTAAGTATATATTTTAATAGTATATTGGTACATCTCGTTTATATAAAACTGTTCCACCAAAACCAAGAGATTTGTTTTTTGTTTTTAAGTTTTTAGTTTTATTATTAATATATATTATATAATGCTTAATTTTTGTGCTTATGAAGTGATTTAAAGAAGCAAAACAACATGGCATTTCATATAGATATAAAGTTAGATTGTTTTTGTGTATCATGCTATTAAGATTCTAATTGAACAAACACAGGTGATCTCAGCTTCTCATTAAGAGGTAGATAAAAAGGTAACACCCCATTGAGAAGCCAGTCTTGAGTAAGTCCCGAGAATTAACGGGACGAGACGCATTGACGTCATCACCCGTTTTCAACCGCTGCATGTGTGACTGTGTCTCTGGCCACTTCTGCCGCTCCTGCCGCTCTCAGCTGTGCCAGTCTTTTGCCGCTTACCTCTGCCGCATCCATCTGTGCCATTCGGCTGCCGCTTACGGTGTGTGTTATACACCGAGGACATTTACATCCACGGCTCATTACTACTGTGGCTCTTTGGACGCTGCTCGGTGCAGCATCGACGGCTTGCTAAGGTCTCCATTGCCTCTAATTGTGTGCTTACAAACGCTGCCCGTCAGCCTGGAACTCCCTAAGGTATTCACCTGAAAACTAATCCCTGCACTTGTGCTATAGTGCTGTAGTGGAGGACACTTCCAGGAAAGGGTAATTATTAACCCCGTTTGATCGGTCAAAACACGTTATGGAGGACTAATCCTGCACTGGGACGCCAGTGACAGGTTAAGTGGAGACATTTATTCATTAATTTATTTATTTATTTATTCACAAACTGGCATTTAGAAATGAGAAACATGTGGCAATAACGGCAAATGAAATAATAAGATTTTACTTACCGGTTAATCTATTTCTCGTAGTCCGTAGTGGATGCCGGGGACTCCGTAAGGACCATGGGGAATAGACGGGCTCCGCAGGAGACATGGGCACTTTAAGAAAGAATTTAGATTCTGGTGTGCTCTGGCTCCTCCCTATATGTCCCTCCTCCAGACCTCAGTTAGAGAAACTGTGCCCGGAAGAGCTGACAGTACAAGGAAAGGATTTTGGAAATCTAGGGCAAGACTCATACCAGCCACACCAATCACACCGTATAACTTGTGATAACCTTACCCAGTTAACAGTATGAACAACAATAGAGCATCAGATCAACCTTGATGCAACTATAACATAACCCTTATTTAAGCAATAACTATATACAAGCATTGCAGAATAAGTCCGCACTTGGGACGGGTGCCCAGCATCCACTACGGACTACGAGAAATAGATTTACCGGTAAGTAAAATCTTATTTTCTCTAACGTCCTAGTGGATGCTGGGGACTCCGTAAGGACCATGGGGATTATACCAAAGCTCCCAAACGGGCGGGAGAGTGCGGATGACTCTGCAGCACCGAATGAGCAAACACAAGGTCCTCCTCAGCCAGGGTATCAAACTTGTAGAACTTTGCAAAGGTGTTTGAACCTGACCAAGTAGCCGCTCGGCAAAGCTGTAATGCCGAGACCCCTCGGGCAGCCGCCCAAGAAGAGCCCACCTTCCTTGTGGAATGGGCCTTAACTGATTTAGGCAGCGGCAATCCAGCCGCAGAATGAGCCTGCTGAATCGTGTTACAGATCCAGCGAGCAATAGTCTGCTTTGAAGCAGGCGCCCCAAGCTTGTTGGAAGCATACAGGATAAACAAAGATTCTGTTTTCCTGACCCTAGCCGTTCTGGCTACATAAACCTTCAAAGCCCTGACCACATCCAGTAACTCGGAATCCTCCAAGTCAGTAGTAGCCACAGACACCACAATGGGTTGGTTTATATGAAAGGATGAAACCACTTTTGGCAGAAATTGTGGGCGGGTCCGCAATTCTGCTCTATCCACATGGAAAACCAGATAAGGGCTTTGATGTGACAAAGTCGCCAATTCTGACACACGCCTAGCCGAAGCCAAGGCTAGTAGCATGACCACCTTCCACGTGAGATATTTCAATTCCACCGTCTTGAGTGGTTCAAACCAGTGTGATTTCAGGAAACTCAACACCACGTTAAGATCCCAAGGTGCCACTGGAGGCACAAAAGGGGGCTGAATATGCAGCACTCCCTTTACAAACGTCTGAACTTCAGGCAGAGAAGCCAGTTCTTTTTGAAAGAAAATGGATAGGGCCGAAATCTGGACCCTAATGGAACCCAATTTTAGGCCCAAAGTCACTCCCAACTGTAGAAAGTGAAGCAAACGGCCCAGCTGGAATTCCTCCGTAGGGGCATTCCTGGCCTCACACCAAGCAACATATTTTCGCCATATACGGTGATAATGTTGAGCCGTCACGTCCTTCCTAGCCTTTATCAGCGTAGGAATGACCTCATCCGGAATGCCTTTTTCAGCTAGGATCCGGCGTTCAACCGCCATGCCGTCAAACGCAGCCGCGCTAAGTCTTGGAACAGACAGGGCCCCTGTTGCAACAAGTCCTGTCTTAGAGGCAGAGGCCACGGGTCCTCTGTGAGCATTTCTTGCAGATCTGGATACCAAGGCCTTCTTGGCCAATCCGGAACAATGAGTATTGTTCTCACTCCTCTTTTTCTTATGATTCTCAGCACCTTTGGCATGAGAGGAAGAGGAGGAAATACATAGACCGACTGGAACACCCACGGCGTCACCAGTGCGTCCACAGCTATCGCCTGAGGGTCTCTTGACCTGGCGCAATACTTCTGTAGCTTTTTGTTGAGGCGGGACGCCATCATGTCCACCTGTGGCAGTTCCCACCGACTCGCAACCTGCGCGAAGACTTCTTGATGAAGTCCCCATTCTCCCGGGTGGAGGTCGTGCCTGCTGAGGAAGTCTGCTTCCCAGTTGTCCACTCCCGGAATGAACACTGCTGACAGTGCGCTTACGTGATTCTCCGCCCAGCGAAGAATTCTGGTGGTCTCTACCATCGCCACCCTGCTCCTTGTGCCGCCTTGGCGGTTTACATGAGCCACTGCGGTGATGTTGTCTGACTGAATCAGAACCGGTTGGTCGCGAAGTAGGGACTCCGCTTGGCGTAGGGCGTTGTATATGGCCCTTAGTTCCAGGATGTTGATGTGGAGGCAAGTCTCCTGACTTGACCACAGACCTTGGAAATTTCTTCCCTGTGTGACTGCCCCCCACCCTCGGAGGCTTGCATCTGTGGTCACCAGGACCCAGTCCTGAATGCCGAATCTGCGGCCCTCGAGGAGGTGAGCACTCTGTAGCCACCACAGGAGAGACACCCTGGCCCTGGGGGATAGGGTGATTAACCGATGCATCTGAAGATGTGATCCGGACCATTTGTCCAGTAGATCCCATTGAAAGGTCCTCGCATGGAACCTGCCGAAGGGAATGGCCTCGTATGATGCTACCATCTTTCCCAGGACTCGCGTGCAGTGATGCACCGACACCTGTTTTGGTTTCAATAGGTTTCTGACCAGTGTCATGAGTTCTTGAGCCTTCTCCATCAGGAGATAAACCCTCTTCTGGTCTGTGTCCAGAATCATGCCCAGGAAGGGCAGACGAGTCGTAGGAATCAACTGTGACTTTGGAATAATTAGAATCCAGCCGTGTTGTCGTAACACTTCCAGAGAGCGTGCTACGCTGATCAGCAACTGCTCTCTGGACCTCGCCTTTATGAGGAGATCGTCCAAGTATGGGATAATTGTGACCCCTTGCTTCCGCAGGAGTACCATCATTTCCGCCATTACCTTGGTAAATATTCTCGGTGCCGTGGAGAGACCAAACGGCAACGTCTGAAATTGGTAATGACAATCCTGTACCACAAATCTGAGGTACGCCTGATGAGGTGGATAAATGGGGACATGAAGGTATGCATCCTTTATGTCCAGAGACACCATAAAATCCCCCCCTTCCAGGCTTGCGATGACCGCTCTGAGCGATTCCATCTTGAACTTGAACCTTTTCAGGTATATGTTCAGGGATTTTAAATTCAATATGGGTCTGACCGAACCGTCCGGTTTCGGTACCACAAACATGGTCGAATAATAACCCTTTCCTTGTTGAAGGAGGGGAACCTTGACCACCACCTGTTGAAGATACAATTTCTGAATTGCAGCTAACACTATTTCCCTCTCTAAGGGGGAAGCTGGCAGGGCCGATTTGAGGTATCGGTGAGGGGGCATCTCTTCGAATTCCAGCTTGTATCCCTGAGACACAATATCTATTGCCCAGGGATCCACCTGGGAGTGAACCCACTTGTGGCTGAAATTTCAGAGACGCGTCCCCACCGGGCCTAGCTCCGCCTGTGGAGCCCCAGCGTCATGCGGTGGATTTAGTGGAAGCCGGGGAGGACTTCTGTTCCTGGGAACTAGCTGTGTGGGTTGCAGCTTCCTTCCTCTGCCCCTGCCTCTGGCAAGAAAGGACGCACCTCGGACTTTCTTGCCTTTTTGTGATCGAAAGGACTGCATTTGATAATACGGTGCTTCCTTAGGTTGTGAGGAAACATATGGGAAAAAATTTGACATTCCAGCAGTAGCTGTGGAGACCAGGTCCGAGAGACCCTCCCCAAACAATTCCTCACCCTTGTAAGGTAAAACCTCCATGTGCCTTTTTGAGTCGGCATCACCTGTCCATTGCCGAATCCACAGGACCCTTCTGGCAGAAATCGACATTGCATTTATTCTAGAGCCCAGTAGGCTAATGTCTCTTTGAGCATCTCTCATTTATAGGACAGCGTCTTTTATATGCCCCAGGGTCATTAATATAGTATCCTTGTCTAAGGTATCAAATTCCTCAGATAAGGTATCCGTCCATGCTGCTACAGCACTACACACCCAGGCCGACGCAATTGCCGGCCTTAGTAAGGTACCTGAATGTGTATAAATGGACTTCAGGGTATCCTCTTGCTTTCTATCCGCAGCATCTTTAAGGGTGGCCGTATCCTGTGACGGCAGGGCTACCCTCTTGGTTAAGCGTGTTAAAGCTTTGTCCACCCTAGGGGAGGATTCCCAGCGTAACCTGTCCGTTGGCGGGAAAGGATACGCCATAAGCATCCGTTTGGAAATCTGCAGTTTTTTATCTGGAGATTCCCAAGCCTTTTCACATAACTCATTTAGCTCGTGTGAAGGGGGAAAGGTCACCACCTGCCTTTTTTCCCCCCATACATATGAATCCTCTTGTCAGGGACTGGGGTTTTCTCTGTAATGTGCAACACATCCTTAATTGCTATAATCACATAACGGATGGATGCAGCTAATTTAGGCTGTAACTTTGCATCATCGTAATCGACACTGGAGTCAGAATCCATGTCGGTATCTGTGTCAACAATTTGGGATAGTGGGCGCTTCTGAGACCCTGACGGCCTCTGCGACATATGATCAGGCATGGGCTGAGACCCTGACTGTCCTAAGGTTTCAGCTTTATCCAACCTTTTATGCAAGGAATTAACATTATCATTTAAAACCTTCCACATATCCATCCAATCAGGTGTCGGCGCCGTCGGCGGAGACACCACATTCATTTGCTCCCGCTCTGTTTCCACATAGCCTTCCTCGTCAAACATGTCGACACAAGCGTACCGACACACCACACACACAGGGAATGCTCTTTTTGAAGACAGTTCCCCCACAAGGCCCTTTGGAGAGACAGAGAGAGAGTATGCCAGCACACACCCCAGCGCTATATAACCCAGGAATAACACAGTAACTTAATGTTAACCCAGTAGCCGCTGTTATATTGCTTTTTTTGCGCCAAATGATGTGCCCCCCCTCTCTTTTTACCCTCTTCTACCGTGTATCTGCAGGGGAGAGCCTGGGGAGCTTCCTCTCAGCGGAGCTGTGGAGAAAAAATGGCGCTGGTGAGTGCTGAGGAAGAAGCCCCGCCCCCTCAGTGGCGGGCTTCTGTCCCGCTTTAATGTACAATTTTTGGCGGGGGCTCATACATATATACAGTGCCCAACTGTATATATGCCACTTTTGCCAAAGAGGTCTCTAATTGCTGCCCAGGGCGCACCCCCCCTGCGCCCTGCACCCTTACAGTGACTGGAGTATGTGGGTGTAGTGTGGGAGCAATGGCGCACAGCTGCAGTGCTGTGCGCTACCGCAGTGAAGACTGGAGTCTTCTGCCGCCGATTTCGAAGTCTTCTTGCTTCTTTCACCCGGCTTCTGTCTTCCGGCTCTGCGAGGGGGACGGCGGCGCAGCTCCGGGATCGGACGACGAGGGTGAGATCCTGTGTACAATCCCTCTGGAGCTAATGGTGTCCAGTAGCCTAAGAAGCAGGACCTATCTGCAGAGAGTAGGGCTGCTTCTCTCCCCTCAGTCCCACGATGCAGGGAGTCTGTTGCCAGCAGAGCTCCCTGAAAATAAAAAACCTAACAAAATACTTTCTTACAGCAAGCTCAGGAGAGCTCACTGAACAGCACCCAGCTCGTCCGGGCACAGATTCAAACTGAGGTCTGGAGGAGGGACATAGAGGGAGGAGCCAGAGCACACCAGAATCTAAATTCTTTCTTAAAGTGCCCATGTCTCCTGCGGAGCCCGTCTATCCCCATGGTACTTACGGAGTCCCCAGCATCCACTAGGACGTTAGAGAAAATTAATTAATAGTTTTTATTAATTGGATATCTTTGTAAGAGATACTGGTTGAATTAATTATAAGTTAAAGTGGCTTTTTATTATAATATTTCACTAAACAAGGAATGCATTCTGGTTGTAATATAGTAGCATTTGAGCTGATACATTTTATTTTGTATTTTAACAAGTGTAATAATATAAAGTGTAACATTATTTGTTCCTAGTAAAAGATTATATCATAACAAGTCTCTTGGTTTTTAGTAAAGGCAAACATTCACCTTATTACCACTGTATTTGGAGTCACTGAAGCGCACTGACACTTCCGATTCTATTCAATATATTCGACAAGTCGAGGAATTCGACTTGTCGAAAAGCACGTGCATCTACGAAATAGCTGCCGATCCATGTGCTTGTGTCGAAAACGGGTCCAAAACCGATAGGTTTTGGCCCTCTTTTCGACCATCTCAGTCTGACATAAAAAAATGGTGGACTGAGATGTGGCATCCAGATGAGGAGAGGGGGGGGGGGGGGAGCAGCAGGGAGACAGGGGACAGCCGCGGGCAGACAAGGGAGATCAGCGCTACAGCACAGCGCTGCAGCAGGATGTCTCACAGCCACGCCGCTCACGGCAGCGGCCACTCGGCTCCAGCAAGTGAGGTCACGCTTGCTGGAGCCGAGTGGACACTGCTGTGTGGTCTGCCGGCTGTGTGACATCCTCCTGCAGCACTACTGTAGCGCTGATCTCCTCCGTCTGTCCGACGGCTGTCCCTGCTGGTCTCCCCGCGGCTCCCCCCTCTCCTCCTCTGGGTCACTCATCTCAATTCGACTTTTTAAAAATCTAATTGAGATGAGATGGAATAGGGGTTGTCGGATTCATTCCGACAAATGCATGTCGGAATGGATCCAACCCTAATTGAATATACCCCTATATGTCACACTGCACAAGCCCCGATTTAAATTTATGTCACACTGCGCAAGCCCCGATTCCCATTATATGTCACACTGCGCAAGCCCCAATTCACATTATATGTCACACTGCACAAGCCCCGATTCACATTATCGGCGAGATATAATGGAGTCCGAGATCGCCAGAAATAAGGGTTGCCGGCCGATCTCTGACTGAAGGGGCATGGTTTTGCCTTGTGTTTGCTCCTTTAATAAAAAGTGAGATATTGCCTGCCATCCTGCACCACTGGCTATCTCGGACTTCATTACATCCCGCTGCATATGTCACACTGTGCATGCCCCAATTCACATTATATGTCACACTGTGCATGCCCCAATCCACATTATATGTCACACTGTGCATGCCCTAGTTCACATTATATGTCACACTGTGCATGCTACTAATTCACATTATATGTCACACTGTGCATGCCCCAATTCACATTATATGTCACACTATGCATGCCCCAATTCACATTATATGTCACACTGTGCATGCCCCAATTCACATTATATGTCGCACTGTGCATGCCCCAATTCACATTATATCTCACACTGTGCATGCTACTAATTCACATTATATGTCACACTGTGCATGCTACTGCTTCATATTATATGTCACACTGTGCATGCTACTGCTTCACATTATATGTCACACTGTGCATGCTACTGCTTCACATTATATGTCACACTGTGCATGCCACTAATTCACATTATGGGGTATATTCAATACCTGTCGGATCTTTTCAGACGGAAAGGATCTGACAGGTCAGTATTTAGTTGCCATGGCCAAACCCGACAGGTTTGACACGTTCCCGACATTGCCAATCCAACTTTTATTTAAGTCGGATTGACATTGTCGGAAACGGGGCTAAAACCTGTCAGGTTTGGCCGCGCTTCCGACATCTCATGTGACTCGGCAGCTGAAGCCGCCAATTCGCGTGTTTTTCCGACAGGCTTCCGACAAGTCAGAAAAAAACGGTGCCCTAATGAATAGGTCGGAACCCATTCCAACCTAAATCTGTTGGTAAGCTGCCTTCTTTCCGACAAGGCGGCAACTTCCAACACTTATTGAATGTTGGAAGTTACCGAACACTTATTGAATGAACCCTTATATGTCACACTGTGCAAGCCCCAATTCACATTATATGTCACACTGTGCATGCTACTAATTCACAGTATATGTTACACTGTGCATGCCCCAATTCACATTATATGTCACACTGTGCATGCTACTAATTCACATTATATGTTACACTGTGCATGCCCCAATTCACATTATATGTCACACTGTGCAAGTCCCAATTCACATTATATGTCACACTGTGCAAGTCCCAATTCACATTATATGTCACACTGTGCAAGCCCCAATTCACATTATATGTCACACTGTGCATGCTACTAATTCACAGTATATGTTACACTGTGCATGCCCCAATTCACATTATATGTCACACTGTGCATACTACTAATTCACATTATATGTTACACTGTGCATGCCCCAATTCACACTATATGTCACACTGTGCAAGTCCCAACTCACATATGTGGTAATTTCAATTAGGCACAACTTAGTCATGGCCATTAGTAAGTGCGGCTGTATGCTGCACTCATGGTACAGCGGGAGTTGCAGATTTTTGGTTACAATTCCACAGAGATGTGTACAAATATCCATGAGTCTGGGGCAGCGTCGGGCCTCGAGGGGGGGGGGGGGGGGGCATTTCCACACCAATGGAAACTGTCCTTCCTTGTGCCTAATTAAATAGACCCCTATATGCCACACTGCGTACTCCCCCAATTCTCATTATATTCCATACGGTGTATTCCCCAATTCACACTATATGCAAGACTGAGTATTCACCAAATTCATATTATAACACACTATGTCCCCAACTAAAATGATATGCCGCACTGCCCCTCCCCCATATTATGTTTTACTGACTTGTTGACCTTATCTTCTATGAATGTTGCAGAAGCTCTAGTCCTGATTTATGTCACTTTCACCAGTTGATGCCTTGTTATCACTATGCAGGCAAACAGTGGGTAGCATCACCTGCATAACCTACAATGCTGGATGGGGCATGGCTGTCCTGGCATTGGGAGTCCTCTGAGAGGAGTCTCGTTGATTGTCAGGCCAGTAGGACTGCTGTAGTTTTGGCTATGGTGCCCCCCTTCGATCAGCTCCCCTTGTGGGTGTCATCCTGGCCAACCTCCATTTATGCCCTTGCTGCAGACTGCAGTATTAGTTTGCTCAATATCTCCTACAGTCAGGGGTTAAAGTGGGGGCGAACGAGGTGGAACTGAGTTCCACCACCTGTAATGGCAGGGGGAACTGGACAGTAATTCCAACAGAAAAGCCCACCCCCATTATCTCCGTCAGTCGATGATACAGGCGGCACTAGTGTTACTGATGAGCTGCAGCCACCTACTCCTTCCTCAGGTCCTGGTGCCTCCATGGTCCTCCTCCATGAGTTCCACCACCTCACCAGGACCACTTTAAGCCCTGCCTACAGTACATCCATGTTTTTCTAAATATGTCTTGTTCTGGGATGTAGTTGCCATTCCGACACTTAGAACGGAATCCAGTCGGTCAATATATGTAAGTATATAAATATAAGTATTCCGGGGAGGATTACAGTTAGGCTTGGCGGGGGTTATGCACTAGGGGGAATGGAGGGTTAGGGTTAGGCTGCGGGGAGGGAGGTTAGGGTTGGACTGCAGGAAGGGAGGGTGTGGGTTATGGTGGTGAGAATGGTTAGCATACTTACCCACCAGGTGTCAGGATTCTGAGAGTCGAGATGCCACCGACGGTCTTGTGACCACAGGAATTTCTAACTGATGAGATCCAGTGCCCAACCCTTAGTGACTAATATCTGGTATTTACACTTACTTTTTTAGGGAAATTAGCTTAATAAATAGACACATATTCTGTACTATTTAATTTATAAAGATATTAAAATTCACCTGAGTTCCATGACCTGATAAAGGCACCTGGCCTGCTGTCTCGTGTTTATATGGTGATGTAATTAATTGGTAATTTCTCAGGTTACATTTATCCTCTATATTTTTAGCCCAACAACAACCTAACCAAGAAACAGAGAACATTGGTAAACCCAGAAATGATATCACATACATTATAGACAAGGGAAAGGTGCTGCCCAGCTTGAAGTGCTTAGTAGCTAGATAGGTAAAAGGTGAGACAGGCAGGAAGGAATGAATTGATGTAATGAGAAGGAATTTGGCTGAATCTGTTATCTCCTCTGTAGTGGTAATGTTTCAGCAAAGTGAGACAAGCACAGAAATACAGTATTTGCGTCTAGTCACTTGATACTCCTTTGACTCGGTCAAAAAGCTCTATAGTCTGATTGCTAGAGATGGAGACGTCCGTATCACTAGATAATGAGAATATTGCAGGCATTTCCTCTTTGCCTTTGTTTGGCCTCAGAGAGGACACTGGAGCTGGGGCCCTGTTAGTGATTGGAGAATTTTTCGTTCTGCATGGTATTTAGGAGCTGAAGCCCAGGTGCTGTAAATTTTGTTATTACACTTAGGTAATGCGTTTAAGGTCTCCTCAGCACTAACAACACATGAAAAAGAATCTCAAGGATAAGAACATGAAAATTATATAGAAATAAAACTGCTAAAACATTAGTAGCAACTCTCTAAACCATAATGCTTAAACCAAGGTCAGAAAAACCAAATACTTATGTAACAATTAAATGTGTTTCATACCTTGCAAAAATGTAACTGAATCTGAACATTGCCAAAAAGAAGGGTTATGACTATGATACATTATGGGTGTGCGCATATCACAATGGGCATATCAGTGTCCTGGAAACTTGTCTAGAACTTCTGAGAAGTGCTACACTGCCCCATCTCCAGCAAAACACTCTTGACTAGCTGTGTGGCGTTCAGTATGATTTGCCGATGGACGGGATGCCGGCTGTCAGTATACCGACAGCGACATCCCGTCCAACATAGGTGGTCATTCCGAGTTGTTCGCTCGGTAATTTTCTTCGCATCGCAGCGATTTTCCGCTTATTGCGCATGCGCAATGTTCGCACTGCGACTGCGCCAAGTAAATTTGCTATGCAGTTAGGAATTTTACTCACGGCATTACAAGGTTTTTTCTTCGTTCTGGTGATCGTAATGTGATTGACAGGAAGTGGGTGTTTCTGGGCGGAAACTGGCCATTTTATGGGAGTGTTTGAAAAAACGCTACCGTTTCTGGGAAAAACGCGGGAGTGGCTGGAGAAACGGAGGAGTGTCTGGGCGAACGCTGGGTGTGTTTGTGACGTCAAACCAGGAACGACAAGCACTAAACTGATCGCACTGGCAGAGTAAGTCTTGAGCTACTCAGAAACTGCACAGAGAAGTCTTTTCGCAATATTGCGAATCTTTCGTTTGCAATTTTGATAAGCTAAGATTCAGTCCCAGTAGGCGGCGGCTTAGCGTGTGCAAAGCTGCTAAAAGCAGCTTGCGAGCGAACAACTCGGAATAAGGGCCATAATCCCGACAGGCCACCAGGAACCCCCTAACCCTCCTCTGCTCCCCACCCTAACCCTCCCTTGTGGGTGCCTAAATCTCCGCAGTAGTGCCCAACCCTCCCTTCCCTGCTGCCTAAACCTAACCATCCCTGCTTGATGCCTAAGCCTGACCTCCGCTTCTATGTGCCTAACCCTAACCCCCCTCCCCAGTCCCTAACCCTAACCTTCCCGGACCTGCACTCTAACCCTAACCCCCCTTCTCCTGCTTAGATAGCAGTTTCTGTATTGCATGCACAGGTACATAAATAAACCTTATTTGTTCATATATAAAAAATGCACACGCATAAAAGTTATTAATAGGATTTCCAATGTCGTTCGTCTTTGAACATATGCCCACTAAAATTTCACATAAATAACATATATATATATATGGTTTTATACACACATTTATTCAGTATTAGCTGAATACCCGTGCTTCGCTACGGAATTTCAAGTATAATCAAAAAGAGATGAAAAGCGTTGGTATTTAAGCAAATTTATTACTGCTATTAAAATAGGCTCACCTGTGGTAGGATGTTGATGGGTATGGGTCATAGGGTCGACATGCATTAGGTCGACCACTATTGGTTGACAGTGACTAGGTCGACACCTGAAATAGGTCGACACATTCATTAGGTCGACATGAACAAGGTCAACATGAAAAAAGGTCGACATGAGTTTTTTTTAACCTTTTTTTTGGTGTCGTTTCATCGTAAAGTGATGGGGAACCACAATTAGTGCACCGTGTCCTCTCATATGGCTCGCTTCGTTACTATTCCTAATCGTAGTCGACATGGATTGTAAAGTGTGAAAAAGTTTAAAAAATGAAATAAAAATGTGAAAAACGCGTGTCGACCTTTTGACATGTCGACCTAGTGACCATGTTGACCAATAGTAGTCAACCTAATGACTGTCGACCTAAGTGTGGTCGACCTAATGACCATATCCCGTTGTTGAGAACTGGTAGCATCAAAGTGCCCCTCCATGAAACCGCCCGAGAACACACCAAAACAATAAACGGATTTTATTGTACGGGAATCTGTAGTCTCTGGGTGGTATTCAAATGATATATCACGCCCAATCTCCTTTCTAAAGTGATCCCCATTATTGCGCATAACGTGCCCATAGTAACCAGGTTTAGCTGCGTAAAGAGTTGGGCACCCTCACTACCCAGACCGCGCCCCCTAAACGGCGGCCAAACACCGCCAGCCCGCCCCCTCCCACCCAGCGACCGCTTATGCCTGACTGACAGTAGCTTGAGGTAGCATTGGCTGTCTGGCATGCGCCGCTGCACTGCGTTGACGGCGCATGCGCAGTTCAGACCTGATCGACTGCTGTGCGAAAATGCACAGCAGCGATCAGGTCTGAATTAGGCCCTCATAGTCCAGTTAACTGGTTTGTTTATCACAGAAGATCAGCAATTAGACTTACAACAGGACATGCTCCGCCCACTGCTGCCAATCTTTGTCAGGCTGCACCTCCTGGTGGGCCTTCCCCAGTTTGATGCTGTCAAGAGGCTGACCCTGAGGAGAATAATCCACCTCCTTCTCTGCCCTGTCCCGCCTCTGATGCTGCCCTGTTCAGTGCTGTAAATGCTGGATGGACAGGCCAAGCTCCAAGGGTCCTAGGTCTCCTTGCTTAGCTTCTTGCTCTCCTTAGGGCTCCTCCTTTGAGGTAAAAAGGTAAATATTTTTGCACAACACTTAAGGTCACTGGGAGAGCTGTCAGTACCCTTTACACATCAGATAAGCAGTTGCTGACTATCAAGCTTTCCTTTAATGCATTTAAGAGTCAATATATATATATATATATATATATATACACATAGAATTGAGCGGCACTCTCAGGACTTTAACAAAGAACGGGTCCTCAGCCCATCATAAGTTTGCAAACTTATGATGGGCTGAGGACCCGTTCTTTGTTAAAGTCCTGAGAGTGCCGCTCAATTCTATGTGTTTATACAGTGGATAACTCTGCAAGAGAAGGCACCAGGTATTATATTCATTTAATCAGGAGTGCCGACCACTTGGACATTTATATATATATATATATATATATATATAAAAAACAGTTGTGACCGGCACTCCTACTGCAGAACCTAAATACCTGGGTGCCTTCCCGTGGCACTGCAAGGCCCAGCAGACAAGGTAATGTAATGGGCGGCACTCCAAAGGATTTTCAGGTGTCTTTATTCACACCTGACGAAAGGTGTAAATAAAGACACCTGAAACGTTGAAACATTAATCGGCCTGGTGAGCTGTTGCATTTATTGAAAATCCTTTGGAGTGCCGCCCATTACATTACCTTATATATATATATATATATATATATATATATATATATATATATCTCCTTTCCTCCTATTACTCTCTGAGAGGTTTGGCAATGTTTAGTTCAATTGACAGGCTAACCTCTGAGACACTATACTCCCCTGACTGGTAATAGGTTGGTTAAGTACATATATCTGAAATATATATGTATATACTGTAAAAGGCAAATACCACTAACTCATCACAAAATCTCCTGAACCATAAATATGCAGAGCAGTCTATTATTCAAATAGGGGAGCCACACCCAGCGATGTTTGACAGTGTTTAGCGGTAGCAGTTGATGTGGCTCCCCAATATGAATAATGGACTGCTCTGCAACTGCCACTGGCAAGTAAATCCCGGAACAGAGCATTGTGTCCTTCCCCCCTCCGTGACTTGGTATTGCCGGCACCATGCATTCTTTATAGCCCCGGCTGGGTGGGCTGTCTTAACTCACCTCTGTGAGGAGGCAATTCTCAATAATCATCTCACCTCTTTTAACCCCTTTGTGGGTGGAATTTTGAAAAATCCCTTCTTAGTGGGTGCCTACGTCACATAAGCAAGCTACTGTCCAAATTTAAAGTTCCTAGTCCTTATGGTTCAGAAGATTTTGTGATGAGTCAGTGGTATTTGCCTTTTATATATACAGTATAGATATGTGCATTTTGTAAATCTATGTGCACAGAGCCGGCCATATGCATAGGTAAACTAGGCAATTGCCTAAGGCATTTGATATGCCTAGGGGCATCAGCAGCTTCTGCTGATTAAAATGATATGCGGCATGCCTATATTCTGTGTGTAGCATTTCATATGCAGATACAGCCACAGTCTCACACAGTATATAGGTATGCTGCATATCAGTTTAATCAGCAGAAGCTGCTTGTGCATCCTAGCCACATAGCAATGTAAATAAGATGCATTTTCATAAAAAAAAAAGGTGCCCGACGTTAGCATTGATGCAAGATTTGTGAGGACACATCTGTATCCAAGCAGAGGCAGAGGTCACAGTGTTAGTGGAAGTGTGAGTGCTGTGTGCATGTGAGTGGGTTGGTTGT
Organism: Pseudophryne corroboree; assembly: GCF_028390025.1. Lineage (NCBI taxonomy): Eukaryota > Metazoa > Chordata > Amphibia > Anura > Myobatrachidae > Pseudophryne > Pseudophryne corroboree. Next base: position 242,665,370 of record NC_086447.1, on the reverse strand, counting down.
GCAGTAGTGTTCGGAATATGTGTAAGGAGCATTATGTGTGTCATGTAAAAATGCATTAATAATGTGCAACATATGTGTAAAGGGCCACTATGTTTGTCATTATGTGTATAAGGGCATTAATAATGTGCGGCATATTTGTAACAGGGTACTACTGTATGTGTGTCATTATGTGTATAGGGGCACTAATAATGTGCAGCAAATGTGTAGGGGGCACTATGTGTGTCATTATGTGTATAAGGGCATTAATAATGTGCGGCATATGTGTAAGGGACATTATGTGTAAAAGGGCATTAATAAAGGTTGTCATAATGTGTAAGGTGCATTATGTTTATAAGGACATTAATGTGTCTCATATGTGTAAGGGGCATTACTGTGTGGAAATGTGTATAAATGCATTACTAATGTGTGGCATTATGTGTATAAGGTGCTCTACTATGTGGCGTTGCATATAGAAAGGGCACTACTGTGTCGTCTAATGTGAATAAAGAGAAATAAGGTGTGGTGTAATGTGAATAAGGAGCAATTCAGTGTGATGTAATGTGAATAAGGGGCTCTACTGTGAGGAGTAACGTTTATAAAGTAAAGTGATACTACTGTGGGATGTAATATGAATTATGGACACTATCGCAAGATAAAACGTGAATAAAGTTGCAGTACTGTGTGGCGTAATTGGAATTGGGGTTACTATTGTGTGGCCATGCCCCTTCCCAGCAAGAAGATACCCCTTTTTGGGCTGTGCGTCAAATGTGCGAACTGTTCCTATATAAAATATAGGGGGTACAAGGACTGCTATGGGTGAGGGATGATGGTGCTGGGAAAGAGGTGCAAGGTCAGAGGCAGAACCAGCGATGGTGCTAGGGGGCACCAGCCAAAATCTTGCCTAGGGCATCATATTGGTTAGGGCCGGCTCTGTATGTGCATCTAGCAAATTATAACAAGGGGATTTTGTAAATATTTTTAGCATAACATTTATGCTTGCAGTTCAGCATGAAGGGATCCCCAATCCCTGCAAGTCTGTATACTAGCATATATATTTCATACCACTATAGATTGCAATTATATGCAGTGATATTCTATTGTGTTTTTTTATTTGCGCACTTTACGCCCAGAGAAATCGGGTTTAGCCGCATAAAGCAGCTAAACTTGACCAAAGTAATGAGCGCAACGCAAAAGTCCCATTTGGGTGCCCAAATTGGTCACTTTTTGCTAATTTTAGCTTGCCACCCCTGGTGGGGGCGAGCTGAAATGCAGGTGCTGGCAGCTGATCTCACCTGAACGGCGTACAATTCAATAGCTCCATTGGGAGTCATCTACTGGCTGCCAGGGCCAGAAACATTTGAATTGCGCCCTAAATGTCAAGTTCAAACTTTTTAACTCTTAAATTATTCATGTTTTCTTACTGCTTCCTGTGCACCCCCCACCCCTTCCACAGTCCGCTCCCAGTGCCCTCAGCCTCTGTAGAGCATAATGTTATACTGTAATATAAATTCACCCTATTCTTACTTTTACTTTGGATGCTGACATTCTGACCTTCCTCCCTCCTCCTGACTTGTTATATTCATGTTGCTATCCAGTGCTGTTTCTTGCACTGTGCAAGCCGTGCGATCGTTATGGTATTATAGTGGGAGCATAATATGGTGACTGGGGCATGTGAGGACATAATATGGTGTTAGGGGCATTACAGTGGGGTCATAATATGGTGTAAGGAACACTATGCAAGGCCACACAGTGCAGTAAAGCCACACCCATTACATTGAGGCCACACCGCCTTTTGGGGGGCACGCACAATTTTTTTTAATACGTATATGGGGGGAGGGGCGCACTGGGTGCCAAATAGAAACTGCCCTGCTGCAGCTCTGCTGTAGGTGTACCTCAAGCTACTGTCCTTGGTCCTCTACTTTTCTCTCTCGATACGTCCTCACTAGGTAAGCTCATTAGTTCTTTTGACTTCCTATATCATCTCTATGCTGATGACACTCAAATCTATCTTTCCTCCCCGAACCTCTCCCCTGCTCTCCTCACCTGTATCTCCAACTGTCTCTCTGCTACCTCTTCTTGGATGTCCCAGCGCTTTATTAAACTTAACATGTCTAAGACCGAGCTGATCATCTTCCCTCCCTCCCACATAACTTTACCTCCCATAATTTCATAATCTATCGATTGCACTACTATCTCCTCTAGGCCCCCAAGTGCGCTGTCTTGGAGTAATTTTTGACTCCTCCCTCTCCTTCAAACAACACATTCAGCACCTCTCACAAACCTGTTGTTTTTATCTAAAAAAAATATTTCCCGGATCAGACCCTTTCTGACCCAGGATGCTACTAAGACCCTTATCCACTCACTGGTCATCTCCAGACTGGACTACTGTAATCTCCTCCTGACTGGCATTCCTGACAAATACCTCTCTCCACTCCAATCTATCCTCAGTGCTGCTGCCCGGCTCATCTTCCTCACCAAACACACTACGTCCATCACTCCTCTCTTACAAGACCTTCACTGGCTCCTCTTCCCTCTCAGAATCTATTTCAAGCTTCTCACACTCATTTACAAAGCCCTCACCCACTCTTCTCCCATTTACATCTCTGACCTTATCTCCCTTTACACTCCCACCCGTCCTCTTCGCTAATGCACGCCGACTCTCCTGCCTACTGAATACTTCCTCCCACTGCTACCTCCAAGATTTTTTACGTGCTGCTCCCTTTCTCTGAAATTCCCTACCTCTCCCCCTCAGACTCTCCACCTCTCTAAAAAATACTTCAAACGGGCTCTCAAGACCCACTTCTTCACCAAACCCAGCCAAATCTCATCCTAACCCTCTGTTTCACCCTCTCTGTGTTCCCCGTCTGTGTCACCTCTGCCTGTCTACCCCTCCCCTTTAGAATGTAAGCTCTCACGAGTAGGGCCATCTTTCCTCATGTGCTTATCCTTTTTCTTACTTTAATAATCTTCAACTGCACCACATCCAGCAGTCTTCTGCCACCTGATACTTATTCCAGTGTCATCTACTGATGCAGCTATGTTTATTTACCCTGTACTTGTCCTATATTGTCTTCAACTGTAAGTTGCAGTTTTCCTGCTTTGATTATTTGTTTATGTACTCTGTAATTGGGCGCTGTGGAACCCTTGTGGCGCCATATAAAATAAGATTTTACTCACCGGTAAATCTATTTCTCATAGTCCGTAGTGGATGCTGGGAACTCCGTAAGGACCATGGGGAATAGCGGGCTCCGCAGGAGACTGGGCACTCTAAAGAAAGATTTAGTACTATCTGGTGTGCACTGGCTCCTCCCTCTATGCCCCTCCTCCAGACCTCAGTTAAGGAAACTGTGCCTGGAAGAGCAGACATTATAAGGAAAGGATTTTGGAATCCCGGGTAAGACTCATACCAGCCACACCAATCACACCGTATAACTTGTGATACACTTATCCAGTCAACAGTATGAACAACAACAGGGCATCAACAATGGATGCCAACATAACATAACCCATTATTATGCAATAACTATGTACACGTATTGCAGAAAGTCCGCACTAGGGACGGGCGCCCAGCATCCACTACGGACTATGAGAAACAGATTTACCGGTGAGTAAAATCTTATTTTCTCTAACGTCCTAGTGGATGCTGGGAACTCCCTAAGGACCATGGGGATTATACCAAAGCTCCCAAACGGGCGGGAGAGTGCGGATGCCTCTGCAGCACCGAATGGGCAAACTCAAGGTCCTCCTCAGCCAGGGTATCAAACTTGTAGAATTTTGCAAATGTGTTTGAACCCGACCAAGTAGCAGCTCGGCAAAGCTGTAAAGCCGAGACCCCTCGGGCAGCCGCCCAAGAAGAGCCCACCTTCCTTGTGGAATGGGCTTTCACTGATTTTGGATGCAGCAATCCAGCCACAGAATGAGCCTGCTGAATCGTGTTACAGATCCAGCGGGCAACGGTTTGCTTTGAAGCAGGAGCCCCCAACTTGTTGGGGGCATATAGGATAAACAGCAAGTCAGTTTTCCTGACTCCAGCCGTTCTGGCTACATAAATATTCAAAGCCCTGACTACATCTAGTAACCTGGAATCCTCCAAGTCATGAGTAGCCGCAGGCACCACAATAGGTTGGTTCAAATGAAAAGATGACACCACCTTTGGCAGAAATTGGGGACGAGTCTGCAATTCTGCCCTGTCCATATGAAAAACCAGATAGGGGCTTTTACATGACAAAGCCGCCAATTCTGACACACGCCTAGCCGAAGCTAAGGCCAATAGCATGACCACCTTCCACGTGAGATACTTTAGCTCCACGGTCTTAAGTGGTTCAAACCAGTGGGATTTTAGGAAACCCAACACCACGTCGAGATCCCAAGGTGCCACTGGTGGCACAAAAGGGGGCTGAATATGCAGCACTCCCTTAACAAACGTCTGAACTTCAGGAAGAGACGCCAGTTTCTTTTGAAAGAAAATAGATAGGGACGAAATCTGGACCTTTATGGATCCCAACTTCAAGCCCATAGTCACTCCAGACTGTAGAAAGTGCAGAAATCTGCCCAGTTGGAATTCCTCTGTAGGGGCCTTCCTGGCCTCACACCAAGCAACATATTTTCGCCATATGCGGTGATAATGCTTTGCTGTCACGTCCTTCCTAGCCTTTATCAGCGTAGGAATAACTTCCTCCGGAATGCCTTTTTCCGCTAGGATCCGGCGTTCAACCGCCATGCCGTCAAACGCAGCCGCGGTAAGTCTTGGAACAGGCAGGGCCCCTGTTGCAACAGGTCCTGTCTGAGAGGCAGAGGCCATGGGTCCTCTGTAAGCATTTCTTGCAGTTCCGGGTACCAAGGCCTTCTTGGCCAATCCGGAACAATGAGTATTGTTCTCACTCCTCTTCTTCTTACGATTCTCAGCACCTTGGGTATGAGAGGAAGAGGAGGAAACACATAGACCGACTGGAACACCCACGGTGTTAACAGGGCGTCCACAGCTATCGCCTGAGGGTCTCTTGACCTGGCGCAATACCGTTGTAGCTTTTTGTTGAGACGGGACGCCATCATGTCTACCTGTGGCAGTTCCCATCGATTTGTAATCTGAATGAAGACTTCTTGATGAAGTCCTCACTCTCCCGGGTGAAGGTCGTGCCTGCTGAGGAAGTCTGCTTCCCAGTTGTCCACCCCCGGAAAGAACACTGCTGACAGTGCTTGCACGTGATTCTCCGCCCACCGAAGAATGCATTGAATATGGCCCTTAGTTCCAGGATATTTATGTGCAGACAAGCCTCCTGACTTGACCACAACCCTTGAAAGTTTCTTCCCTGAGTGACTGCCCCCCAACCTTGGAGGCTCGCATCCGTGGTCACCAGGACCCAGTCCTGTATGCCGAACCTGCGGCCCTCGAGAAGGTGAGCACTCTGTAGCCACCACAGAAGAGACACCCTGGCCCTGGGGGACAGGGTGATCAGCCGCTGCATCTGAAGATGCGATCCGGACCATTTGTCCAACAGATCCCATTGAAAGATCCTCGCATGGAACCTGCCGAAGGGAATGGCTTCGGACGATGCCACCATCTTTCCCAGGACTCGCGTGCAGTGATGCACCGACACCTGTTTCGGTTTTAAGAGGCCTCTGACTAGAGTCACAAGCTCTTGAGCCTTCTCCGTCAGGAGAAACACCTTCTTCTGGTCTGTGTCCAGAATCATGCCCAGAAAGGGCAGACGCGTCGTAGGAATCAGCTGCGACTTTTGGGATATTCAGAATCCAGCCATGCTGTTGCAACACTTCCTGAGAGTGCGCTACGCTGATCTGCAACTGCTCCCTTGACCTCGCCTTTATGAGGAGATCGTCCAAGTATGGGATAACTGTGACTCCTTGCTTTCTCAGGATCACCATCATTTCTGCCATTACCTTGGTAAATATTCTCGGTGCCGTGGAGAGCCCAAACGGCAACGTCTGGAATTGGTAATGACAGTCCTGTGCCACAAATCTGAGGTACTCCTGATGAGGCGGATAATGGGGACATGCAAGTAAGCATCTTTGATGTCCAGAGACACCATAAAATCCCCCTCTTCCAGGCTTGCAATGACCGCTCTGAGCGATTCCATTTTGAACTTGAATCTTTTCAGATAAATGTTCAGGGACTTTAAATTTAATATAGGTCTGACCGAACCGTCCGGTTTCGGTACCACAAACATTGTGGAATAGTATCCCTTTCCCTGTTGAAGAAGGGGAGCCTTTACCACCACCTGCTGGAGAAATAGCTTGTGAATTGCCGCTACCGCTACTTCCCTTACTATGGGGGAAGCTGGCAGGGCCGATTTTAGGTAACGTTGAGGGGGCATCACCTCGAATTCCAGCTTGTATCCCTGAGACACAATCTGTATAGCCCAGGGATCCACCTGTGAGCGAACCCACTGGTGGCTGAAATGTCGGAGACGCGCCCCCACCGCTCCTGGCTCCACCCATGGAGCCCCAGCGTCATGCGGTGGATTTAGTGGAAGCCGGGGAGGACTTCTGTTCCTGGGAACTAGCTGTAAGGTGCAGCTTTTTTCCTCTACCCCTGCCTCTAGCAAGAAAGGAAGCACCCCTGACCTTCTTGCTTCTTTGTGCGCGAAAGGACTGCATTTGGTAATACGGCACTTTCTTAGGTTGTGAGGGAATATATGGCAAAAAGTTTGACTTCCCAGCAGTAGCTGTGGAAACCAGGTCCGAGAGACCGTCCCCAAACAATTCCTCACCCTTGTAAGGTAACACCTCCATGTGTTTTTTGGAGTCGGCATCACCTGTCCACTGCCGAGTCCACAGGACCCTCCTGGCAGAAATTGACATTGCATTAATTCTAGAGCCCAGTAAGCAAATGTCCCTCTGGGCATCCCTCATATATAGGACAGTGTCTTTTATATGCCCCAGGGTCAGCATAATGGTATCCCTGTCCAAGGTATCCATTTCCTCAGACAGATTATCTGTCCACGCTGCTACAGCACTACACATCCACGCCAACGCAATTGCCGGCCTCAGTAGAGTCCCTGAATGTGTATAAACAGATTTCAGGATACTTTCCTGCTTTCTATCTGCAGGATCCTTTAGGGTGGCCGTATCCTGCGACGGCAGGGCCACCTTCTTAGATAAGCGTGTGAGAGCTTTATCTACCCTAGGGGAGGATTCCCAGCGCACCCTGTCCTCTGGCTGGAAAGGGTACGCCATAAGTAACCTTTTGGAAATCAGGACTTTCTTATCGGGGGAATCCCACGCTCTTTCACATAACTCATTTAACTCATGTGAAGGGGGAAAAGTCACCTCTTGCTTTTTCTCCCCATACATATAAACCCTCTTGTCAGGGACAGGGTTTACCTCTGATATGTGTAAAACATCCTTCATCGCTATAATCATGTAGCGTATAGCTTTTGTCATTTTCGGTTGCAATTTTGCATCATCGTCGTCGACACTGGAGTCAGAATCCGTGTCGACATCTGTGTCAACCATTTTGGATAGTGGACGCTTTTGAGACCCTGAGGGCCTCTGCGCTGTAGGATCAGGCATGGGTTGAGACCCTGACTGACCCGAGGTATCAGCTTTATCCAACCTTTTATGTAAGGAGTTTACATTATCATTTAACACCTTCCACATATCCATCCAATCAGGTGTCGGCACCGTTGGCGGCGACACGTCAGTCAACTGCACTTGCTCTGCCTCCACATAGCCCTCTTCGTCAAACATGTCGACACACGCGTACCGACACACCACACACACAGGGGAAGCTCTTAACGAGGACAGGCCCCCCACAAGGCCTTTTGGAGAGACAGAGAGAGAGTATGCCAGCACACACCCCAGCGCTATATAACCCAGGGATTACACAGTACTTTAGTGTTTACCCAGTAGCTGCTGTATTATGATTAATGCGCCTAAATTTATGTGCCCCCCCTCTCTTTTTCACCCTTCTACCGTGATTCTGCAGGGGAGAGCCTGGGGAGCTTCCTCTCAGCGGAGCTGTGGCAGGAAAATGGCGCTGGTGAGTGCTGAGGACTAAGGCCCCGCCCCCTCAGCGGCGGGCTTCTGTCCCGCGATTTTCTGTAAAATAAATGGCGGGGGCTCATACATATAACAGTGTCCCACTGTCTATATGCAGTTTTCGCCAGGAGGTATCAATTGCTGCCCAGGGCGCCCCCCCCCCTGCGCCCTGCACCCTACAGTGACTGGAGTGTGTGGGTTAGTGTGGGCGCAATGGCGCACAGCTGCAGTGCTGTGCGCGACCTCATGTGAAGACAGGAGTCTTCTGCCGCCGATTTCGATGTCTTCTCCGCTTTTGCCGGCTTCTGTCTTCTGGCTCTGCGAGGGGGACGGCGGCGCGGCTCCGGGAACGGACGACAAGGTCAGGTCCTGTGTTCGATCCCTCTGGAGCTAATGGTGTCCAGTAGCCTAAGAAGCGCAACCTAGCCGCAGTTAGTAGGTTTGCTTCTCTCCCCTCAGTCCCACGTAGCAGAGAGTCTGTTGCCAGCAGAAGCTCTCTGAAAATAAAAAAAAACCTAACTAAAATACTTTCTTATTAGCAAGCTCAGAAGAGCTCACTAAAAGCACCCAGCTCTGTCCGGGCACAGATTCTAACTGAGGTCTGGAGGAGGGGCATAGAGGGAGGAGCCAGTGCACACCAGATAGTACTAAATCTTTCTTTAGAGTGCCCAGTCTCCTGCGGAGCCCGCTATTCCCCATGGTCCTTACGGAGTTCCCAGCATCCACTAGGACGTTAGATAAATAAAGGATAATAATAATAATAATAATAATAATAATATATTGCTACATTCATGCACTGACACTGGAGGGGGGAAGGTTCATAGGAAATTTGCAAAAAAATGACTTCTCGGGAGGGGTAGTGGATAAGTGGAGTATCGTCCCATCAGAGGTGGTAGAGTAATTTAAACATGCTTGGGATAGACATAAGGGAATACATATGTTTTGCCGGCGGCTAGAATGCTGGTTGTCATGATCCTGACAACGGGATCCTGGCCACCAGTATGCCAGCTGCGCTCGCCACAGGTTCTATTCCACAACACCCATAGGGAGATTGCACCGCTTGCCGGGATTCCGACAGGCAGTCTCATGATTGCCTCCCGACGTAAGGTTATCCTTACAAAAACCTAAGGTAGAAATAGAGTTATCAGGTTAAAAAAGGGGCAGACTAGATGGGCCAAGTGGTTCTTATCTGCGGCCACTTTGTGTTTCTTGTGAGTACAGTGTATAGAGTTCATTTGACCTAACCCTCAGTCTTCACCTGTCAGAGACATTATTTCCCTTTGAATGCTGCTCATATGTAGACATTATTGTAAAAGTGTTTGTGTAAAGTAAATCTTTCTTTTCACTGAGAATGCAGCCACCCACATGCCCACGTCACTCCTGTATATTGGAATATGGCATCTGCTAAAAATAACCTTGTTGCCTAATTGCAGGTCTGGTGAATGCACCTATTTTTTCAGTGTATATATACTGGGACCATATTTTTGGATCTATTTGGGTTGCTGTCCTAGCACTAGTATGTTATCTTTACATGAATGTGGACTTTACTAGGGGCAGTGCAGCAGTGCCCCAGCATCAGAGCTTTCCAGTGCCCCAATTCAGCTGCTGTCATCTGGACAAAGAACAAACACTACATCCCCATGATGCATCAGGGGGAGTCTGAGTAATGTGCAGTCAAGGAAGAGGAGGGTATTAGGCTGCTGAAGGCAAAATAAATAGAGAGGGCAGAGGCTTGCCAGAATCTGTGGGGGAGGGGGCCTGGCTGATTCTGATTC